>NC_071507.1:144572469-144880806 GCF_027887155.1 Malaclemys terrapin pileata
AAAATCATGAGATTTTGAAAACAATGGATTTTGAGGTCTTTACATTTGTCTATTGCATTATGGCTTTCACAGGGTCATGTTTTCTACATTTTACCCAAAACCATGAGGAGCAGAAAGTTTATTTTTCTTTTGAAAAAAACTGAAATCAAAATTCTCCCGTATCCTGTGACTCCAGGAGCTGAAGCTTTAGGAAAAATGCCCAATGTTGCAAGACTCACAATGAAATGAGGGAACCACGCACTCTGCCCAAGACCTCGGCCCCATTGCCCCAACCCCATGCTCCATCCCATCCTGCTGCACCTCCCGGAAAGCAAGGCCATCCAGCGCTTACTTCAGGCTGGGACTCGCCCACAGTCTGAAACCCTGCCCCTCACTGGGCCCCTACTACAGAGATGGGCAAACTACGGCCCATGAGGCCATCCTGCCCGGCCCCTGAGCTCCCGGCCGGCCCTGGGCCTCCCCGCTGTCCCCCCGCAGCCTCAGCTCGGCGTGCCGGCAGCACGGTTGGCTCTGGCTGGGCGGCGCAGCTCAGGGGCAGATTTACCAGTGAACACAGGGTGCCCTGGCACGGACCCCTCAACAACAGGGGGACCCAGGGCTGGGCACTTGGGCAGCTCAACACTGGCGTACCCCCCTGTGGGGGGAGGGGCTGCACTGCAGGAGCAGGTGGGTGGTGCAGGTGGCGGGAGCACAGCCGGAGGACTCAGAAGGAGCACTGGGCGGCCACGCAGCTGGCCGGAGAGAAGCAGTGCTTTGAAAGGGGAACCGCCTGTTTTCTCCGGCTGCTGCCCCTGCTCCTCCTGAGTCCTCCGCCAATGTTCCCAGGGCCACATTCCGAAAGGGGCTAGTGGAGGGGGGGTTGGATGGGGGGGAGGTCCCAGGGGGGCAGTTAGGGGCAGGGGGTCCTGGGAGGGGGAGGTCAGGGGACAGGGAGGAGGGGTTGGGTCCTGGGGCGGACATTAGGGACAGGGGATCCCAGAAGGGGGCGGTCAGGGGACAAGGAGCGGGGGGGGGATTGGATGGGTCAGGAGTTCTGAGGGGGGCAATCAGGGGGCGGGAAGTGGAAGGTGGTGGATGGGGGAGGGGCACAGGCTGTTGGGGGGGGGCACAGCCTTCCCTCCCCGGACCTCCATACTGTTTCGCAACCCCGATGTGGCCCTCGGGCCAAAAAGTTTGCCCACCCTGGCTGCCCTCCTAGCATTAGGTGCCGCCCAACCCCGCCCCCCTCATGGCCAGAACCCCGTCCCACAGCCCCTCCCCCTCGAAACGAGCAGCTTCCCGCTTAGCCCCGCCCCACCCTGGCTAACCTCCCGGCGGCACTCCGCCCCCCGCGACTAGAGAAGGTCCCCAGGCGGGGTATCACCGGGCGGATGGAACGCTCAGGTAAGCAACGCTCGCAGGCCTGCGGCGCTCTGATTGGCTACGCGCGGCGTCAGGGGGTGTGGCTAGCATGAAGCCAGGAAGAGGCGTGTTGGACCGTGTGGCAGCCGAGAGCCACGTCGGCGGCTGCTGGGGTGCCGCAGGTAGGCGGGTCTGTGCTACTGCTGGTGTTCGGCGGTCTCGCTGCAGTCTAGGGGGCCGGGGACGTGGTTTGCTGGGCGGGGGGTCTGCGTCCTGGGCGAGCTTCGGGGAGGGCAGAGGGGGTGGGCAGGGTCACGTGGCAGGGCTGGGCACCTCGCCCTGTGCGTAGGGCTGGTCCGGGCTGGGCGTGTGCTCCGGGTGGCGACTAGCTGCTACCAGCTTTGGGGAGAGTCAGACAGGCCTCTCTGTGCTCCCCTCACTCTCTGGTAACTGTCCTGAAAAGTTTTACCTTCTGGCGTTAAAACTGTCCTGCTTGGTGTCAGCCCACAGGGGTGAGTAGGGAGGAACAAGGTCTCTCCTGCACTAATGAGTTAGGGTTATCATATTTCAAGTTCCCAAACAGAGGACAGTGCCAGGCACACAGGTGCTGACTTTCTTCCGTCCAGGGAGTGCTCCGACCTCACTCTGCCCCTTTCCCCAAGGACCCTGTCCCTTTCTGCCACCTGTGTGCCCTGCCCTCACTCTTTCTCTTCCCATCCCCAGCACCTCCACGTCTGCTGCAGAAGGTGCTGAACCCAATGGAATGGGTGCCTGTGCTGCCAGGGGGAGGAGAGGAAGGGGGTACAGTTTATATGGCAATACCATATCATACCACCCTTACTTCTGTGCTGCTGCTGGCTGCAGCACTGCCTTCAGAGCTTGGCAGTTGCTGGCCAGGTGCCCTTCTCTGGCAGTCTCACTCTAAAGGCAAGGAAAAAGGACAAGCAAGGAAAAATGAAGGCTGTTTGTCTGTATTTCAAAAATCCACTTGAACGGAGAACTAAAAAAGAAGTTATGTCCAGGAAAACCTGGACATATGGTAACCCTATATTGAGCAGTGGTCTCCTGTCTCCCATGTGCCAGTTATGGTAGCCTGCATTGCCCAGTAGTTAAATTTAGTAGTTAAGGAGCACCTTCTTGCTGTCTCCCATAAACATGTGCAAGGCCACCTCCCTGATTTCTGATCCCTTCTTAAAATTCTCCTCTGCTGTGATGTATACAGAAAAGTCAACAATGGAGGCAACTTCTGTGCTGTTATCCCTGTCATGCTTACCAGTACTGTTCCATTGTTACTTTGTATTCTGCTTGTCTGTCAGTTGAACCCACATGTTGTTTCTTGCCTTATTCTCAGGCCATGTCTACACTACACTTTTATCGTCAAAACTTTTGTCACTCGGGTGTGGAAAAAAACACATCCCTGAACGACAAAAGTTTTAATGACGAAAAGTGCCAGTGTGCGCGGCCCTTAAGTCACCGGGAGACGCTTTTCCAGCAACAAATCTACTGCCTCTCGTTGGGGGTGGTTTTATTTTGTTGCCGGGAGTACACTGCAAACCTTACAACGGTGTGACAGCAGTGGCATGGCCGCGCCATTGTAAGGTGCACAATGTAGACATAGCCTTACTTGGTAACAGGGCTTTGGAGCTGTGCTCCGGCTCCGCTCCAGCTCCATGCAAAAACCTGCAGCTCCGCGCTCTGCAGCTGCTACAAAGCCCTGCTTGGTAAGGTCTTTGGAGCAGGGATACTTTTGGTTTTGTGTTTGTACAACACCTAATGTAGTGGAGTCCTGGTCTATGGTTGGAGCCCCTAAGAATTGCCACAATACAAACAATAATTTTGCTTGGATATTAAAAGAAGAAAAGGAAGTAATAGACTTTACATGGTTGGAGTATGTTGGGGAAGGAAATCTGGGAGTTTGGTCTGGTGTTGCAGCCAAATACCCTCTGCCTGCTGTTGTCTGGAATAGGAGACACTGTCTCTCTCTGCCACTTGCACTAGGGCCACTGGACAGTGCAACTGAGGATCCCCCCCTTGGCTCAGTCTCTTCTTCTCTCTGCACTGGCTTGTGGGGCTGGCACAGACTCCCTTTAAAGTATGCAGGTGATGTGGAGGCTCCTTCCCAGGCTATAATGCTGGTGTTTCCTCTGCAAACCCATCATTAGCTTGTGGGGTGTGAATGTCTTTGTGTGGACCCTCTCCATGGGATTAATTTCAATTCACATATCTAATAACGCTGACTCTAACAATAGCGAAACATAAAAAAAAAACCCCTATCTTGCATGAATATATGTAGACTTAACTTAAACTCTTGAGTGTTTTTCCCCAAGATTAAGTTGCTGTTTAAAATATATTTTTACTACACAAATAAACATCCTTAAAAGCTAAAAGCATTTTTCATGTAAATGCTACTTGTTTCTGTCTGTCTTCTGAGACTTATTCTTATCTGGTTAATTCAATATATCTGTGGATTTACAAGGTAAGTGTAATATGAGAAGTTTATTATGGTGATTTTAGCCTTTACTAATAACATCTGTACAGTTTCCTTTTATAGAAATGGATTTTGAGGCAGTTGCAAAGTACTCAGCATTACACCTGAAACCAGCTGGACTTAGTCTTCAGTATGGAACTGCTGGATTTCGTACCAAGGCAGGACATCTTGATCATGTCATGTATCGCATGGGTTTGCTGGCAGTACTACGGTCCAGGCAGACCAAATCTACAATTGGAGTCATGGTTACAGCATCTCACAATCCTGAAGTAAGAATGTTTCTGATTGTATCCTTTTTTTAAAAAAGGAAAATAGATGATATCGGCCAAAGGAGAGTCAAAATCTCTAAGCTGGCAGAGACTGAAAGCATTTAGAGACCAGATCATGTGAACACACTTGTGCTTAATTTAAGCATGTGAATAGTCTCATTGACCACAAATAAGACTGATTGCATGCTGGAAGCTACTTTGCCACACAAACTCATACCCCCACTTTTGCTTGTAGTTTTTTCTTCCCTCCACTTTGGAAGGAAAACTGTTACAATACAGGACCTTATGAGCATGAGAAGCTGGCAGTATATCTGAGGGAGAGCAAACCCTTTCAGCAAACTCTGAATCTGTTTATTTAAGTTGACATTTGCTTTCAGGAAGCAATAGTTAAGTGAAATATTTGCTGCACTTATCTGCTGCTCTTAGGCTATGGAATCGCTAAGCCTGACACTTTGATACCAACTGGTCCTTTTTTACAGAACTGCCTGAAAAATAGTGACTTAATCATTTGATGATATGACTGATTTTGGCTGTGTGGGGATTTGTTTGGTAGCTTTTATTAGGAACACTGTAGGCCTGACTTGCATCTGAAGAAGTGAGGTTCTTACCCACGAAAGCTTATGCTCCCAATACTTCTGTTAGTCTTAAAGGTGCCACAGGACTCTGTTGCTTTTTACAGATTCAGACTAACACGGCTACCCCTCTGATACTTTAGGCCTAAATGAAGCCATAATGATGTATCTATATTTATCTTCTGTCTTTAAAGAGGCTCTGCTGGGTTTCTCCCTTTTAGACTTAGTACATTTATTTTCTTCTAAGGAAGACAATGGTGTAAAATTGGTCGATCCTCTGGGTGAAATGTTGACCTCTGCCTGGGAAGAATATGCGACACGCCTAGCTAATGCAGAAGAGCAAGAAATACAGAGCATACTGACTGAGATCTGCCAGAAAGAAGCAGTGAAACTGCACCAATATGCCTCAGTTTTTATTGGTAGAGACACCAGGTAATTGTAAAACGATATTGACTGTATTTAACTACCAAAGTTGCATTCACAGGCAGTTATCTCTGCTGGAATTTCTGTGCATAGAATGCAAGACACTATAAGGGCAGCACAGCACACTTCACATGTTTCATTTTAAATCTACCTATTACGGTAACATGTTTAACTCTCAACACAATATGCTTCTTGGGCCTAATCCAGTGTCCACTGAAGAGGACGGAAGGACTTCTTTTGATTTCAGTGGGCATTAGATTGGGCCTTTTAGTGTTAGTGATACCATTACTACAGCTGCCTAATCTTTATGTGATTATCTTAATGTCACATGGGAATCTGATTCTGCATTGAGATCCATGTTGGCGGACTTCTCCACCTGTGCTGATCTCACCAAAGGAGTGAGGCCTAGGTTTGTATTTCTGCATAGTGTTTGCTTAAAAAGTAGTGATTGTATTTATTCTTTTTCAGACCTAGCAGTGAGAAACTTTCACAATCAGTAATAGATGGTGTATCTGCTCTAGGTGGTCAATATCATGGTATGTTGACATTTAACCTTATGCTTTATATTTGAACTTTTTATGTAAGTGTGAAATATAACATAGACCCAAAGTTGTAGCTCAGATGCCATTTCCATTGCTGCTTATAGTGAATGTGTGTTTTGGGATGATCTTAACATAAGAGGCTACTTCTCTATACAAGTTTAATAGAAAGTGTGTCTTCCTACCCCTTCCCCCCCCCCCCCCCCCAGATGGGTTTCTTGCAAAATATTTCCTCTTATATGGTAGTAAATATTGTATGTCTCTAAATAGGAGTCAAGGTGGGTGAGGTAGTATCTTTTATTGGGCCACTTCTTATGGCGAAAGAGAAGGTTTTGAGCTACACAGAGCTCATCTTTTGAATGTGTTGTGACACCTTGAAAAGATGAACCTAAGAACATAACATAAGAACATAAGAAAGGCCGTACTGGGTCAGACCAAAGGTTCATCTAGCCCAGTATCCTGTCTACCGACAGTGGCCAATGCCAGGTGCCCCAGAGGGAGTGAACCTAACAGGCAATGATCAAGTGATCTCTCTCCTGCCATCCATCTCCATCCTCTGACAGACAGAGGCTAGGGACACCATTCCTTACCAGTCCTGGCTAATAGCCATTAATGGACTTAACCACCATGAATTTATCCAGTTCTCTTTTAAACTCTGTTATAGTCCTAGCCTTCACAACCTTCTCAGGTAAGGAGTTCCACAAGTTGACTGTGCGCTGCGTGAAGAAGAACTTCCCTTTATTTGTTTTAAACCTGCTGCCTATTAATTTCATTTGATGACCCCTAGTTCTTGTATTATGGGAATAAGTAAATAACTTTTCCTTATCCACTTTCTCCACATCACTCATGATTTTATATACCTCTATCATATTCCCCCCCCCCCCCCCCCCCCAGTCTCCTCTTTTCCAAGCTGAAGAATCCTAGCCTCTTTAATCTCTCCTCATATGGGACCCGTTCCAAACCCTTAATCATTTTAGTTGCCCTTTTCTGAACCTTTTCTAGTGCCAGTATATCTTTTTTGAGATGAGGAGACCACATCTGTACGCAGTATTCAAGATGTGGGCATACCATCGATTTTATATAAGGGCAATAATATATTCTCAGTCTTATTCTCTATCCCCTTTTTAATGATTTCTAACATCCTGTTTGCTTTTTTGACCGCCTCTGCACACTGTGTGGACATTTTCAGAGAACTATCCACGATGACTCCAAGATCTTTTTCCTGACTTGTTGTAGCTAAATTAGCTCCCATCATATTGTATGTATAGTTGGGGTTATTTTTTCTAACATGCATTACTTTACATTTATCCACATTAAATTTCATTTGCCATTTTGTTGCCCAGTCACTTAGTTTTGTGAGATCTTTTTGAAGTTCTTCACAGTCTGCTTTGGACTTAACTATCTTTAGCAGTTTAGTATCATCTGCAAACTTTGCCACCTCACTGTTTACCCCTTTCTCCAGATCATTTATGAATAAGTTGAATAGGATCGGTCCGAGGACTGACCCTTGGGGAACACCACTAGTTACCCCTCTCCATTCTGAGAATTTACCATTTATTCCTACCCTTTGTTCCCTGTCTTTTAACCAGCTCTCAATCCATGAAAGGACCTTCCCTTTTATCCCATGGCAGCTTAATTTACATAGGAGCCTTTGGTGAGGGACCTTGTCAAAGGTTTTCTGGAAATCTAAGTACACTATGTCCACTGGATCCCCCTTGTCCACATGTTTGTTGACCCCTTCAAAGAATTCTAATAGATTAGTAAGACACGATTTCCCTTTACAGAAACCATGTTGACTATTGCTCAACAGTTTGTTTTTCTATGTGTCGGACAATTTTATTCTTAACTATTGTTTCGACTAATTTGCCCGGTACAGACGTTAGACTTACCGGTCTGTAATTGCCAGGATCACCTCTAGAGCCCTTTTTAAATATTGGCGTTACATTAGCTAACTTCCAGTCATTGGGTACAGAAGCCGATTTAAAGGACAGGTTACAAACCTTAGTTAACAGTTCCGCAACTTCACATTTGAGTTCTTTCAGAACTCTTGGGTGAATGCCATCTGGTCCCGGTGACTTGTTAATGTTAAGTTTATCAATTAATTGCAAAACCTCCTCTCGTTTTGAACCTGAGAATTCATAACTTTGCTAGACACTAAAAATCATGGTCTTTAATTAGTGTCTTTTATTATGGTTTTATCACAACAATCTGTAACCCACTAGCAGCCTCTTCCCGCCCCCCCCCCCCCCCCCCCCACACACACACACTGCTTTTGTCCCATGACTGCAGGGATGCTAACAGTTCACTTCACCTTGTACCGTCTCTTAGAATATTTAACTACTTATACTAAGCAATCTGTTCCACCTTGTATTTAGCTGTGACAATCTGAGGGCTTGTCTGCACTTAAAACACTACAGCAGAACTTCTGCAGCTGTGCCGCTGTAGCAATTCAGTGTGTTCAATGCCCAATTTCCAAAGGCCAAGGGGAAAGATTCTCCATCGAGCACTGTTTACACTGGGACTTAGGTCCACTTAACTATGCTGCTCAGGAACGTGGATTTTTCACACCTTTGACAGGTTTAGTTAAACCAACCTAATTTTTTGATGTAGAGCGGGTCTGAGTACCTTTCCCAGACCTGAAAGAGACAAGTTTTTGAGCTCTTCATCAACAGAAGTTAGTCCAATAAAAGATCTTACCTCACCCACCTTGTCTCTTCAATATTTTGGGACCAACATTGCAAACAACAATCTAAACAGGAATTACTCTTCTGTTCTTTTAATATTGTGACTTGTTTTATATTAGATTATGGTCTGGTAACAACACCACAGCTGCATTACATGGTCTGCTGTCAAAATACTCAAGAGCACTATGGGAAGGCAACAGTGGAAGGTTACTACCAGAAACTATCCAAAGCTTTTGGGGAGCTGACAAAACAAGTGAGGGCTGTTACATTCTCACTAAATAATTCATTACTTATATTCATGTAAATGTGCAAACTGGATATCTTCTGTGTACAAGTTAAAAGATGGCTCAGCATACTTCAGCCCTGCTTGTCCTCTTGTGTGAGGAATTGCGAGAGCTATTGGGGATTTTATCCAAAATATTATAGTTCACTTTAACACCTCTCCTTCCCCTCTCTTGTGTGAAGGCTTCCAGCTCTGGAGATGACCAGATGTGTCTGAAGATAGATTGTGCAAATGGTATAGGAGCCCTGAAACTAAAAGAAATGGAACGTTACCTTCCAAAGAAACTGTTAATTCACTTATATAATGATGGAACCAAAGAGAAACTCAATCATTTATGTGGTGCAGACTTTGTGAAAGTTCATCAGAAACCTCCTCTGGGTATGTAATCTGCAGTCTAAATCTTTAACCCTTTTAGAATACAAATTGTGTTAAGCAGCCTACTCAGCAATAGCTTTCAAAGCACAGGATTTAGCACGGAAATATAGTGATGCATGACTTACCCAGAAAGAGGTGACTGATCTTTGTTGAACTCCTTAATGCTGTAAATCATCAAAGTGATAACAGATTACTCTAAGCTTCAAGGCCACCAGAGTGAATTTACACACATCCCGACAACCCAAAGTGAATGAATGTAACTGAGAGCACCAGAACTGTGGCAGAGTATTTCTGAAGGATTTTAAGTCACTATCTGACTCAGGCTTGTGAAGTGATGACTTAGCCCAAATTCATGCAAGGTGCATAAAATAAAATCATGGGTCTCAACTTCTAAAAATTGAAAGAGTGACCAGACTTAAGGAATGGGTTCTTCAGGCTATACTGTTTTTCTGCTGTAGAACCACTCTCCTTCTCTGGAGTTGCTAACTCATGGTGAACTCCAGGTTGCTGCTTCAGTCCTCCTGTAAAATTGCTCTTGCTAACTCAGTTCCAAACAAACCAAACCAACAGAAACTATCAACTGGGGAAACAGCAGGAGGCCACCTCTGTAGGTCTGACTTCATGGGCTGTGGGTATAATAGTCCGGGGAGGCTCTGTCTCCCCTGGTGCTGCCACTGGACACCTGGTTGCGGGGCTTTAGGGGGAAGTTTTTTGTTTTGTTATGCCCCATGCAGGTTCTGGGGTGGCTGAGGAGGTGGTACATGCGATTCACCTTCCTGGATTCATCAGCAATCTCCCTGGACTCCAGAGAGATTACTGATGAGCCCAGGAAGCTGAGTAGTACATACCGCCGCCTCAGCAGCTCCAGAACCTGCATGGGGCATACCAAAAGCTTCTTCGATCGAGAGTGAAAGGCTTTTCCCCGCAGCGTCTGGGGAGGCGCGGCTGGCTCGGCGCTCTTTCGGGCAGGTGGGGTGGGGGACTCGGAGGGGGAGGCACTCGGGCCTCTGGCTGAGGGGGGACTCATGGATCTGACCATGGGGGGAGAGGCAGGGGATCTCTGGGCTCTAGCTGCGGGGTCGGAGGGGAGGAGGCATGGGCTGAAGGGGTGGAGCCGGGGGGCTAGCCTCTCCTAAGGGTGGCTCCAACCATTGCCCATGTATGACTTTTATATTAGCCACCCACTCCCTGACAGTGGCTGCTATGACGATCCCATCAGTGGTTATTTCAGATGCAGACCTAGCACAAGCTGGGAAAGTAAAGCTATTGCCACTTCATAGGGTAAGGTACCTCTTCATCCGTAGGTTGAAATTAAGGTGATGGTTTTTAAACCTGAGTGTCTTAAGTTAAGAGTGTAAATCCAGAATTAGGTACCTGATTTCACTGAAGTGCTGAGTGTTTACAACTCCCCATTGAAATCATTAGAAACACGGAAGGCACAGCACCTCTGAAACTCGGGCCACTTTTGTTTAGGTGGCTAATTGGATGTACGTTCCTATGTCTTTAGTTGTTCACATTCAAACTTTGGTCTAAGGTTTTTCCAGGCCACTGGGACATGCTAATTTATCTGCCAGCTGCAATTGCACTGTCTCATTCAGGTGTCAACTTACTTGAGAGAAGGGGGGAGGAGTTGGATGGAATGCCTCGGCAACTGAGAGGATAATAGCTGAGTGCTGCTCTTCTCTCAGGCAGGAACCAGAATGTTTCCAGAGCAAGAGATTCTGGGATTGGGTGAGGCGGCTTGGCACTCCCATCCTCCCTCTTTAGAAGCGCTGCTCTTGAGATCGCTAAAATCAAGCAATACGGTGTCAAGAAACCTTATTCTTTGGCATGAAAGTCCCCAGAGAATCCTTCTGTTCCTTCCCACTCCCCTCTGAGGTCATTAAGAAGGGTTAGGAGAGTTAACAGGGGAAGGATTATAAAGTCTGGGACAAAAAAACTTGTTTCCCTTGTAAATCTTTGTTTGAGCTCTATAGTGCTAGGCGATAGCTGTTGGCTGTCTGTCACAGGGCTATTTCTTTTAGTGCGTATTAAACAGACTTGGCCCTGTAAAAACACAGAGCAAAACAAACACTCTGCTCAGTGTTTTGTATGACCAGCAGAGCCACTTATCTCAAAGTTGTGCAAAACATTAATATATAATCTTAGTAATGGATGCTTTAGAAGCCCTGTAGTAGCCAAGATTCTTACACCAAAAAACATTGCTGTATAATACCAGTTTGGTAGATTAAATGATCAAAAGGTTTCCTAGAAGTGTGGGCTCACTTGATATGCTTTGCACTTCCTCTCATTAATACTAGCATTAACAAGGGGATACATGAGGGAGAAATGAGAACATACCTAAAGCAGGTGGTGAAAAATGTCTTGAAGAGGAAAAGAACCTTTGATGCAGAAGGGTTAATGTCCATTCAGCCTATAGATAGTGAGATATAAAGTGGGAAAACCATGGCAAGAGGCCAAGAAAGCATAGTGGATTCACCATATATAATCACTTTGTGGAAATGCTGATGAATTGTACTCTACTCAAGTAGAAGAGGGTTGAATTTGAAGCAAGACACATGGAGGCTTATGGATCTAGACCAACTAGATGCCATGTCTTTATTCCAGTCAGTTTGTAAAGGAGGCGTATGAGGGAAGGGTTTGTTACGGTGCAGCATGCACCAAGCTGACATCTTTCTGCTTCCACCCTGAGGTGAGGTCCATCTGTCTCCTTTTGCAGGCATTAGCTCACATCTGTGGATTACAGTGGGAGTATTAGATGTTTCTGGTTTCTGACTTGGATGACTAGATGATGCAGCTGCTTGTACTCTGTGGTGGCTAGGCATGTGTTTGAGGGATGTGGGCATTTGGGAGGGCTGGATTCTATTTTTGGTGCCATAATTGCTGTTTGTTACTTATTTAACAAAATATACTAGGAGTGGCTCTGAGACCATATTTCATACAGACTTTGTAACCTGACCTTTTTAAGGTGGTATAACAATAAATGGCTATAGAGACTGAATTTTCAGTGTTTAATTTCAAACTGAAGATGCACTTTTCTTTGCAACTTCCATTCCATGCAGCTGCCCTGATTAGAAGAGTTCAAGATGGGATTTACTTAATAAAATCAACTTCTTGCTCTCGTACTACTAAAAGTTTTTCATGTTTAGAGTGTGCATGTATATAACTAATCTTTCTTGAGATAGATATAGAATAAAAAAAAAACTAAAGCTCTGCTTCCCGTTCCATATCTAATAGTTTGTACTTCCATGTGTATAGGACTAGAAATCAAACCTAACGAAAGATGCTGCTCGTTTGATGGAGATGCAGACAGAATTGTTTATTACTATAATGATACTGCTGGCCATTTTCATCTTGTGGATGGAGATAAAATAGCAACTTTAATTAGCACTTTCATTAAAGAACTTCTTATCAAGGTAACTCTACTTATACAGTAAAGGGTTTTGCTTTGCTCCAAACTGTAAAACATACATCTCACCCAGTGAAGGTGGGGGTTGCCCTGGGCATATGTACGCACACAGGTGCTCTTTCTAAAGCCGCATACCGATGCAAAATTACATTTAAAAAACAAAGACCTCTTTTTATACACCTGTTGCTGTGGCAAAAGGAGTGACCTAATTTTGGGAGGGCAAGAGGGGTGGCTTTAAATTTATGCTGAAACTAGAAAACTTAGCACTGACTATGATTAAGGCTGCAGGTTTGTCATGAAGGTCAGATTCCATGACTTCTGCAGTGGCTAGCTGCACCGGCCGCTGCTGGGGCAGTCTCGGGCCACCTTCCCCTGCACCACCGTCCCAGCAGGAGTTTGGGTGGGGGACTCTAGGCTGGAGGTTGTGGCATAGGAGGGGGTGCTGGCTATGGGTGATGCTTACCTTGGGGCGGGCGGGTGCTCCCCAGAAGCAGCAACATCCCTCGGCTCCTAGGGGGAGGCACAGCCAGGGGATGCTGCACACTGCCACCACCTGCAGGCACTGCCCTGGCAGCTCCCATTGGCCGCAGTTCCCAGCCAATGGGAGCTGCTGAGGCAGCGCACAGAACTGCGCAGCCATGCCTCCGCCTAGGAGCTGAGGGATGTTGTCGTTTCCAGGCTGGCGCAGAGCTGGGTAGGGAGCCAGCCAGCCCCCTTTCCCTCCCCCGTCCCCAGTACTAGCAGGGGTCCCAGGCCATGTGCCGGTGTGCGCCCCCCCCATCACCCCCACACAAGCATCCGTGGTGTCTCCCGCCCTCCCCCAGAGCACCTGGGCCGCCCCCTCACCAGTTTTTTTTTTTTTTTTTTTTTTAGTTAGGGGGATATAGTAAAAGTCACGGACAGGTCACGGGCTGTGAATTTTTGTTTACTGCCTGTGACTTGTCCATGACTTTTTACTAAAAATATCCGTGACTAAAATGTAGCATTAAACATGATGCCTTGACTAGAAAATTACCCTACTTTTAAATTTCACTTTACTGCTCACAAGCTGAAGTGTCTTCCTACCTCTTCTCCTCTTCACCCTTTTAACTCCATGTTGACCTGAGTTAAGCTTGAGGGCTCAATCCTACCCTTCCCTTCCCTTGGAAAATTCCCGTGAACCCAATTTGCATTTGATTTACCTTGGAATGCATTTATGAAGCATTCTCGTGTTCTTACTGATTGTGAAAGGTGCTGCATGGACAGACCTGGAGCATAAAATCCCACTGTCCATTGGGAGTAAAAAGAGCGGTTCCAATCTCCATGTCCCCTTGGTCCTTGATGCCTCTGAGACTGCCCTGTTAAGGCACATTCCAGTTGGTGTCAGTTTCTGTGATGGACATCAACTCGCTTCTCCTGGGGCCACAGACACAATATCCAATAATAACCACTTTTGACTGGAACTGGCCTTTGCCAGGTTCACAGTAATACTTAATGTCAGAAAGTTCTGTGTTCTGTGAGCCGAGCCACTACCTCCTTCAATTTCCCAAATGTGTCAGAGTTCTGGAGGTCCGGCGGAAGAGCAGTTACTGTGTGTTGAAAGTCTTTCACCCATTAAATATTCTGTTCTCATCTTGAACTAAAATCTTGGTTTAGCTTTTCCTTTACACTGTGCCTTTTTGAAGATTTATGTGTGTGCCATTAAGCCATTTACTTTTCCCTCTGCTCAGATAGGACAAACTCTAAAGATGGCAGTGATACAAACAGCATATGCTAATGGGAGCTCTACACGTTATCTTGAGGAAACCATGAAGGTATCAAGTAATCTTTCTCTGTCTCCTCCACAATTGTGTCCTAGCTTTAAAAAAGCATCAATAAAGTACTACAGTGATGGACACCAGGCAGACCTAATTTGGAATAAACCTATTTTGCTTTAAACTTCATTAACTATTTAAATTCTTGGTGATAAATGATATTTTAAAGGTGGGAGAGTGTCAGTGCCAGTTCTGGCCAACTTAAAAGTTGGATTGAAAATGCTAAACGAAATCATCTAATTTTTCTGACCTTTAGAGTTTCAGAGCCCATTATACACTGAGATGGCTGAGGGAAACCGATTAGGCCTGATCGCCTTAAAACATTAAATTTTGTTGAAGTGATATTTATGGTCCTGATATTAGATTACCTTTTCTTAGGGAGGTTTTCTAGGTACCTGCCTTCCTAGATAAAGCGCCCCCTCTCCTGAAAAAGGCCTGGGTTTTGGCTGCTTGGGCATTGACTACCCAAGCAGCTGATGTGGCTTAGGCAGCTAACTCCAGGAGAGGGCTCGCGGCTGAGAATTCTGAGTGGGTTGAGGCACTTGAGCTCCATCCCTTTAATCTTCAGTTCAATTCTGGCTTGCACAGGCAGCTCCCTAGCTTCTGAGGCGTCCTTCCTTAGGTTGCTAACTCTCCCCATGCATAGTGTGGAGAGCCTTGGGACCTGAGAATTCCATTAGGTGGCGGGGGCGGGCGGGTCGGCGTTGCAACACCATGTATCTTTGTGTACCTACCCTTAATCTTTTATCCTCTTGTTACTGATGGATAAGTGAGAAAGCTACTTACCCAACAGGTCTGCAGTGAGAATTACCGGTAGATAACTTCTGTTACTGCTTTTTGTAGTCAAAGTGACTGTGTACTAAATGCTCATAGTCCATCAAGGCTTGTAGCTCGTTTCCTGACGCTTATTCTTGCAACTAAGTGGTAACAGTTTGATCCTGTGTTCTTACCATCTACTCAGGATGTTGACTTCATGCCACTTTGTCTATGCTTTTCCTGTATCTCTGGGTTGTAGGTGCCTGTTCATTGTACCAAAACAGGAGTAAAGCATTTGCATCACAAGGCCCAGGAATTTGACATTGGAGTTTACTTTGAGGCAAATGGGCATGGCACAGTAAGTACTTGCACAAGGGGCATTATAGGATTATTTGAGTTTTAAAGCCAGTGTGTATAAAACTTAGCAAACAAATTAGCTTGAAAATACGTAGCATCTTTCCAAATCCAAATAGGACTTCTTCCCCCCCCCACCTTTATCCCCGTGTTTCCTAATCGCCTCTCCTTCTCTCTTGTGTCTTCCCCCTGCCACTAACTGTTCAGTATTCTAAACATGGGAGTTCATGGAAGTGAAACCCAGAGACAACTAATTGGGTTTAGTTGGCATAACAGATCAAATTTGTTGTATGTACTGTTTAGAGATGTCTGGCATACGTCTTATTATCTCCTCTTTTTCTCTAGGTATTATTTAGTAAAGCTGCTGAAGAGAAAATAAGACACATGGCAAAAGAAGAAAAGGAGAATCAAAAAAGAGAAGCTGCAAAGATGCTTGAAAATACCATTGACCTGATTAATCAAGTAAGAGCTGAAATGTAAAAATTAGATACTTGGTTTCTGATCTGGGGGGCTAACACGGTTGGCATGTTGAGTGACTGGATGGGAGGAGTGTGTAGGAAAATCTTGTGGAGGAAGGCAGCACACCATGACAAAATAGGCCATTCCTTCCCTTTGCCTATTTTAACATCCTACCAGGCTAGGCAGACAGCTATAGGCACCCGTTATTCTCTTTTAAAACCCCTCTCTCCACACCTGGTCTACTAAAGGAAGACCTGTTTGAACAGTAATTGTTTCACCTTTGAAAGATGTCAAGATTTCCACATCTACAAAGGCAAAATACTTCTGTCTGGTCTTCTGCGCTTGTAGCTAGATAAGAGGAAGGGGATTGGATGGCTTGGGAGACTGGAGAATGACACCTCAGACCCACATCCTGTTACTAGTTTATTTTTGGTTGAATCACACCGGAAAGGTAACCTTCATCTGAAGGTTGTTGATCTGAAGTGAGATGATGGCATGTATAGGCCCTTGTATCCATCTGGACACAGGTATTCTTTTTGGTGGTCTTAGTCCGGAGGCTAAGGAGTGAATAGGCATACAGTGAGAGCATCCCACTTTATTGAGGTGGTTTCTTTAAGGCACAAGTCCAAACTATCCTTTGCAGGTCACCTTTAAATGGAGTTATGATGCCAGAGCAAGTGTAGGGAGGGAACAAGTCACCTGCCCTCACTGAATCTGACCTTCCATTTATTGGAGTTCATCTTACTACTAGAATTCATCTTTAGTATAACAACATTCCAGTGAAGTACGCTGTATGTTCTCTAGTCCTTCGCTTCCTGCCACTGCTCCTGGTAAGGAAAATCAAGCTTATGACAGTCACCCTGTAAGCTTTCTGCATTTTCAGTGACTCTTTGGTTGGTGTGGTTTTGTTGTTGAATTCGCTAGAACAAATGTAACAAAATACCCTGGATTTTCTAATTGTCATTGAAGACTCCTTTATTTTCTTCATATTCATAGACTGTGGGTGATGCCATCTCAGATATGCTAGTGATTGAAGCAATCTTGGCTCTAAAGGGTTTGACAGTGCAACAGTGGGATGCCATCTACACAGATCTTCCTAACCGACAGCTGAAAGTTAAGGTTGGTGATACTGTAACATTGGCCAGAGTTTAGTGGTCAGTGTCTCTCTCTTCTCCTCTCTCTGAGGAGACCCTCCCTGCATTCATCTACTCACTGGCCTTCCCCTCTGTATGCTGA
The DNA here is from genome assembly GCF_027887155.1 of Malaclemys terrapin pileata. Taxonomy (NCBI): domain Eukaryota; kingdom Metazoa; phylum Chordata; order Testudines; family Emydidae; genus Malaclemys; species Malaclemys terrapin. Next base: position 144,589,451 of record NC_071507.1, read on the forward strand.
AGATATGAAGGTGTCTTTGCCATATTGATATTCTTACTGTAATTCAAATCCAGCTAGGATAAATGACAGACAAGCAGGGAGAACTTCACTTACTGAAGCAACAAATCAGATTAAATGACAAATTGGAGGCCCAACAGGAAACTAATTTTAGAAGGGTAGCTCTTTATATGTTGTTTGGTCCTACCACTGTAGATTGCAGACAGACGAGTCATTGACACGACAGATGCTGAGAGACGTGCAGTTACACCCCCAGGACTACAAGAAAAAATTGATGAACTTGTAAAGAAGTACAGAGTGTCACGAGCTTTTGTCCGCCCATCAGGAACAGAAGATGTAGTGCGAGTATACTCTGAAGCAGACACACAGGTCAGAGCTGAAACAATTTGTACATTACAGCAGTTGTATTGTTTAAGCAATGAAGTCCTCTGAGACAGCACCACTAGAATTAGGATGATGGGGGTAGGGGAGAGAGCCTATATATTAATGACACTTTATTTTCATCACATTCTGAAATTTAAGTGAGAAGCTCTAACCTGATAGGTAGATGAAGCAATTTTAGGGTTGTGCTTTTTCTTTCAAATATTTCCAAGCTCCTCATTGAGTCTACAGAGATAAGTCTAGGCTTTACCCTGACCAGCTAACATGACTTTAATGTCTTTAAAAGCCTGTCTACATTAGGTGTTTAAACATCACTGAGAGTGCATTTAAGAAAATCTCCTCCCTGTGCCCAATCTTGACAAGCGCATAGTGGCTCAAATCCAGCCCAGGCTGGCAAGGACTTACTGCTTCCTATCTCATGGTTCTTGCTGGCATATATGAAATAATATTAGTGATTGTGACCTGGTCCTCCATGGCAACAAGGACATCATCACAAAAAACCCTATTATAACTGACATTCCTTGGTTTCTTATAAAAAGACTAAGTGGTTGTAGAAACTGAACTTGCCCTAGAAGCACCTTTTTCAGATGAGAGGTGGCATCTTTGGAAAGCTTGTATTGCTATAATTATACTGCTGTTTGATAACATTAACTGACATATGAGCCTCAAATGAACAGCCTTCTATGAGCACTACATGCACGTCCAAAAAAAAAAAAAACCTTCCCCAAACTCATCAATGTTAAGGTTCAGATAAAATGAACAATGCTTACAATATAGTAAACTATTTTTTTTTTATCTACAGGAGAATGCAGATTCCCTTGCACATGAAGTAAGCCTGGCTGTTTACCATCTAGCTGGTGGAATAGGAGAACCACCTCAGCCTGTATGTTGAAGGACACAGCTGTGGTCATGCTACCTAAACATGATTTCTTTATTTTTATTTTTTCTTTTAGCATGAACCTAACACATCAGCAATAACAAATCAAACCTTCCAGTTTTTTTTTTTTTTTTTAAAAAGGGGGGTGGGGGAGAAGTATTCTTATACCTTTATCCTTAGTGGGACACTCCTGCTCCTCAGAGAATTGAGGTTTTTTAAGCCTTGTTGGACCTTTTTACTTCTGCTGAAGTACAGTAACATAACTGGAGTTAAGTGACATGCTCCAGCTAATCACCGAGGGAATAAAAACCAGCTCTCATAATGCCCAGTTTGTGGGTACCTTGCCCCCTGGCTGCACTGCTATCCTAAACTGACTTGTTTAGTAAGATAGTGTGAAAAACCTCTCAGTGACTGCTGCCAAGGAGACAGAACTATTATCTTGCCTACCACACTTATCAGTGCTGGATAGCAGCATCACAATAAATGGTTGGTTCATAGTATGTTGTCCTTTTGTGTGGTGTGCTTCAATTTTGTGATTAGGCAGAACACTGACTTGTACAAGAATCCCGCTTTCTGCAAGGATTTATTCATCTGGGTTCTGGCTGCCTAGTGGCCAAAATCGTATACAGACATATCATACGACTGTGTGGTCATTTCCATTTTAACTGACGGTAAGCAGACCTTATGTTGCTGTTTTCAGCTGTTAACCAGTGATGGTCTCTAAAACTTTAGAGACTACTGTTTCCTAGATGTGGTACCTCTCCTCCAGTGCTCTTTCGGGCACCTCAGCTGTGTTATACAAATAACTTTCTGTAAAGGACTGTAACCACATAACAGAAAACACTAACATACTGGAATAAATCTCAACTGTAATACAGCTGTAACATTTAGGTCCCAGTTTACTTATCTCCTCCCAGTCTGATATTATTTTACTCTTTAATACCGGAAATTGAAGACATCACTCACATGGAATTCAATTTGTTGTCCCTCAGTTTGAGACTTCTGTGTTCACATTTTATACCTCTATAGGGGTACATCTACACTACAGGAGGGAGTCGATTTAAGATACGCAAATTCAGCTACGTGAATCACAGCCAACTTACCCTGCTGTGAGGACGGCAGCAAACTCTACTTCTGCAGCTTTCTGTTGACAGCGCTTACTCCTACCTCCGCTGGTGGAGTAAGAGGGCCGATTTGGGGATTGATTGTCGCGTCCCGTTGGGACGCGAAAAATCGATCCCCAAGAGGTCGATTTCTACCCGCCGATTCAGGCGGGTAGTGTAGACCTAGCCTAGGATGAGAACTATAATCTGTCCCTATTACAGGATAGTCTAGCTAAACCACAGCCACAGGACAGAAGCTGCTGTTCAACATTCTGTGGTGTCAATTTTATTTCCCCTTTACTCTCTGAAGAAACTCTGTTCTAGCTGAGCCTTTCTAGAATGTGTATAAAGTGAAGCTGAGGGATATGTTTGTGAGATGTCACAGCTCAGATGAATTAATTTCATAACACTTCTCATATACCACTCAATATTAAATCACATACTGTTGCACAGTGGAATATAACTTAGTCCTTTAAATGTCTGGGCTTAATGGATAGAACTGAAGTATTTTAGTAATGTGTTTGATTAGATAATACTTGCTTCAGCACAGGCAAAGCACCTTTCATTTTAATGCTATATAAACTCTTTGGATAGGTACGTAGTACATATGCATAACCCAAGTGAAATATAATAGCAACCATCACTCAGACTAGCAAAGTGCCAGTTTAACGATTGCTGAGAAAAAGTGTCAGCAACTTCCAATGGGTTAGAGAAACTGTGAACACAAAGATAAACTAGAAACAAAGTGAAAAATGTGCAACTTGTATTTTGTTTAAAGACAGAACTCAAGACAACAAAACACAGATACTGTAAATATTAGGCACCATAATCAATATGAGCCAACAATATTTAAACTTGATTCAGGCTACATCCAGAACTGGTCTCTTATTTACAAATATTTAAATTAAATATAACCTGAAATGTTCATTACATACAGAGTAAGAAAGAAAACTATACAACTCTGAAAGATACAGCATTTCATTTAAACAATTACATTAACTGGTACTATTCAGCTTAAATGTATAGTTCATGTTTTTATGACACCTTCCAGAAAATCCTTCTCAACCATCTCTTCAATTTTTTGCCTTGCTTTGCTGTAGAATGTTTTTTGGTTCTCCATTTTTAGGTCCTTATTGGGGAAAGAATTTGGGTAAAGGACAGGGCTCCCTGAGTGTCCAACACATCTGCTTGTGACTTTGCTATTAAAAACCTGGCTGAGTACATTGAAGAAAGGGAGAAGCTGCTCAATGCTGCGGACAGTATAGATGGTTAACAGCAAATGACCTGGTTCCCAACTTAATGTTTTCCCTGAGCTGTCCTCCTCTGGGTTTTTCTGTAAATACAGATAAATATGAAATAGTACAGAACAAGCAGAAAATTTAAGAGATTAAAACATTTCAGTACATTGCTACCAGCAGAACAGCTTTTAAATACTGCCCTGGAGATTCACTCATCTACTAAAGCAGACTTGTTCTTTGGCATCAGTGTTCTTATCTTAGTCTGTTGCCAATATTACTGAAGATACAAATCCCAGAACAGAGACATTAAAATAAAATTAAACATTTTTATTGGAGAGCAACAGTCCTGATATTTCAGATCATCTGTGCAAAGATTTATTTCTATAATAATGTTTTATAGTCTGACATGTAGAGTCTCAACAGACATTTCTCAGAGCATGAAAGTTAAATTACTTACCTGAAATGTGTGTGTCTCAGAAGACATTGTCCATAAACTTAGGTTACATATATGTGCTTTGGGCATTGTTTGACAGAAGAAATTTCTGGAACCCTACCACTAAAGGCAGCAGTCATAAGCCAAAAGTTTAAAGGGTGTGTGCATATATGTATATACGTCCCTCCTTTAGGGTTTTTTATAGCATTAATCACTGTAATACCTACTGTGCATTACATTGTAGTCTTTAACCATCCGTTCCCCTTTTGATCCAAATTACCATCATAACTATACCCTAAGCTAGAAAATGACCATGGCTATGCTAACACTTAAGCGGATGTGGCTGCACATTGCTCTACGTGGACGAGTATAGTATATTGGCAGTGTTCCTTCTACCACAAAGCAGCTGTACCCAGCTGTGTTGTAGCAGTAGTTGGTGCTTATTCCTGAGGGAAGGAGGAAGAGGAAAAGCATCACACCAATGAGTCATGTCTTGAAATGCCTCTGATCTGTGCCTCCCCTCTCACTGTGGCTGTAGCACATTCAGAATAAGGAGTGGAGACTGGAGAGTTATCAAAGGAAACACCATGGGTCCTGAGCAGACAGCATGAGAGCAATGTGAGAAGCCCCTAACATCAGGGGATGTGAAAATCAGAAGAGGTGTGAGAATAGATTTACTTACTGTTTACTCACATTTCAGCCCCTGGGTAACTACAGATTTATTCAAAATATTATATTCTATGAACAACATATTTTTTACCCTTTAAATAACATTAAGCATCTTTTTGAAACTAAGACCTAGGGGGACATCTCCATTATGTAAAACAGTCCTCAAAATGCTGGACAATATATTCTATTTAGTATTTTTCTTCAGCAGTGAAACTGTTTAGTTCGCTGATACAACTTAAAACTGTCACTTATTTGGCAAAATTTCTTGAGTAAAAACAGGCTGTGTAACAAATCAGCAAGAAGGATCTAGAATTCTAATACAGAATGAGTTGCTGACCCCATGCCTTTTTAAAAAAAATAGTACTTTGGCCAAGTCATAACTTAACTTCGTCTTGTCAGTGCAGCTGGAGAAATAGGTTTAAAACTTAAATTATTGATTAAAACAACAACAACACTTTTTCACAGTGTTCATTAGCATTGTATTCAGAGAGGAAGGGAATTTCTAATGTTGATTTTGAGAGTATTGCTTCAAGGTGGACACTTGTGGATGGGGTTATTCCAAAAATAATCATCACCATTTACTCATTACAAAACATTAGTGGAGTAGTGCTAGAAGTGATCAACCAAAGTGTATCTATGCAAATTACACTAATTGGTCTGGATGTGATCAATGAAGTACAAATCCATCTATGTCATTTCTGTGGCATTTCTTCACCTTGGTATCTAAGCAAATTACACTAATTTGTCTGATAGATAAATGACAGGTACTTTGACACAGAGACTAGAACATAAGTATGTGCTTGGTTTCTGATGTGTGGTAGAAGCAGTTTTGTTGTTTAAATCCTATGATGGTTGTATTCCTTTTGCAAATCTATTTCTTAAAATCCCTTTTACTTAGAGAAGCTGGCTGAACAAAAATACGCTTCTCCTCTGTAGTCATCTACATAAATAGACGTATTTAGGACTCTATTCTTTTGTCTTCATCCAAATATCCATAACTCTGCCTCTGAAGAGAGTTATCCCCTTTTGCATTTCTTATTGAAATCCAGATACCACACATGGCTGTGAGCATCAGGTGGTAACAAATAAGTTTTTGTTTCACAACTCAAGCATCAAAGGCCACCCTCACCTGATGCTTGGCCATCTCCACTCCCTCCAAAATCATCATTTTAAAGTCCTCCTGCTTGTCCTGTGGAAGGAAAGAGGAGAACTTTCAGACCATGTTCCATAAATTAAAATAATACTTAGCCATGAAGGCTTTGTAGTTGGCAATTTGGGTGTTGAGTTTTACCAGAAGTTCCCTGTCCCAAAAGGGCCCACTGTCTTCAGTCATAACCTGGGGACATCAGACTGTGGAGTTAGTGTGTGGAGAAGGAGGCTAATGACAGAAAGAAATTCCAGTATGTTTTTCTGTTTCTTGTCATAATGCTGACTCAACGCACCTCCTTCAGCCAACAGTGCTTGAGGAACATCAAACTGCATGAATCTCGCTATCAGTCAAGGTGTCCTGAAGCTAAAGTAAGCTCAAGTGACACATCCTGCCAATAAATTGTACACTCCAAGAGAAACACACTGCTATCTTCATCAGTATTCTTCCACTGCAATTAGAAAGAAACAATAGACTGGAAGCTGATATTTATTATCTGACTCCCATTCCTCTCACCCTTGTACTCCCAGTTTGTGGTTCACAATTTGTAACTGCTGCCTTGACTAGAGGATTCTAGAAGTTTCTGGAAACTTAGTAAGTTCTTGAAACACACTGTGAAAGTTTAAAAAAATTTGGATCTCAACATCAGTACGTACCAGCAGAGAATTAATATTATAAATCAGTCGGCAAGACTATTTTGGAATGCATCATATGCCTAAGCAATGTAGAATACTGTACCTTCAAACATCAAGCAAGGAATATACAGTATTTAAAAATTCATATAATGATACAGACTAAATCTGATTAGCATTGCACTATGGGAAGAGGAGCTTATCGGGGTGATTTTCCTAGCTCATCAAAAACAAGGTGAAGAATCTTGACTTGCACCACATATTTTGCTTGAAATTCCTGTAGGTTTTGAGCCTTTGGTTTAATGGTACATATACACCTATAACACTAAATCACCCCACACATTTTCACACAGCAAATAACTACAGCAATAGTTTTTTTCCCCTAAAGAGACAATTCAAGTGGGAAGTAAATTTTCCTGGAGTGGTTAAATACAGGATATCAGCATATGCCATCACCAGGGGTGTAACAATATTCAGATGCAGCAATGAGTCCTGTGGCACCTTATAGACTAACAGACGTATAGGAGCATGAGCTTTCGTGGGTGAAGACGTGGATATTAGTCTATAAGGTGCCACAGGACTCTTTGCTGCTTTTACAGTTCCAGACTAACACGGCTACCCCTTTGATAATATTCAGATGGGCTTCCAAGAATAAACTCAAAGTTAGCATCCCTGCAAAACTTCGAAATGTCCCTCTACTATCACTTCTATCGTTTGTCTAAGCTTGCCAAGCCATCCTTCCCCCTTGCAGTCTTTGCCCTTGTTCTTGGTTCCATCTCCACCTTAGTAGTGGCAAATGTTTTCAAAGCTACCATCTAGTGTTTTTCCCGCTCCGTGGGAGCAGTGGGAGCTTTCCCCACCTCAGCTGGTCCTCTGTTCAATCCCTCACTTTCCAGCCAGCAAGAGGTTCAACAACATAGGTAGTTCTCTATCTCTTTCTGCTGTCTGTGCTTTATAATTGTTAGTGGAAATAATTCCAATGGAAAGGCAATGGTACAATCGCTGGGGGATGGAGGACAAGTCTCCAAAATGTTTCTGTTCCACCCTCACCCGCTGGAATAATGGAAGATTGGCAAAACTGAAAAAGCTCCTCTCCTTTTCAGCTCTTCTCCCTCTTCACAAAGTACCCCAACCCACTTCCCCCCATTGCTCTCATTTCTCCCTCTCAGAGTTGCTGCCATTGTTCCCTGCCTCCCTCTCTCAGGCCACCAGGGGAACAACAAGTACCAGCTGTTTACATGTTTATCCTGTTCATATCTCCAGTTCAGTAATTCTTCCACTTCTGCTGACAGATATGTTACTTTGCCTGAAGACTTAAAACTAGCTTTTCTTGGATTCAGGTGTTAAAATTGCTTTACAAAGCTAGAAACCCAGCCCTTCATGGCTCTGCCTAGTTTTAAGACAAATTACTTTATTTTTTAATAAAGTTTGGTTTCTAAATATTTGTGAGCATTTTCCAGGAGCAGAAACACTTTCCTATTTTAGTAGGTAAATTATCATACAATTGTCTATAAATAGCTACTAGAAAGTGGTTGGTTTTTATATTAAAATATATTTAGGATTTGGAGGGTACAGTTTTATTCATTATCTTTTATTAATGACAAAAGATGTAATTGGCTATGTCATAACTAATGAACAAAGTATATTTCAAATACCCAATTATATTTTTTCATTATTTGAGACTCACTTTGATTTGAAACTTTCACTCAAACATAGGCATGCTAGCACACTTGGCAGTGCCCCTTTAATTTTATATAGAAAAGTGAACAATGCTGCTAGTTACTGTACATGCAGCTTTACAAAGTAAAACAAAACAAGGAAAAAGTAAATACCTTTGCTCTTTTCCGCAGCAGTTTTGCTAATCGAACCACATATGGTTTAAATTCCCTTTGATGCGTGCCCTGTCTTCGTACCTCCAAACCTGAATCATCTGATACTTCTGGAATAAAAGCCCACCGATACCTGTCAAAAGGCAACATAGTCACAGGTTGTTCATATCAAACAGGGGACTTTTAAGCTAGCTAGAGCCCCATGATATTATCATAAAAATGAGGGATCTATAAAACCTTGTCAGATTTTCTTATAAAGAAAGAAAAATTAGGCTCCTTCAGGAGAGGAAGAAAAGGTGGCTTGTACCATAAACACCATTTTCAGAAAAGGGAAAGAGACTACAGCAACACTGAAAATAAAACGGTGTTTCCTTTTCCCTCTTGTGTTTCTTCACTGACAATTGAAGGACCGATTCAGGATAGCAAAAGGAAGAGACGGTAGAGGAGGAGGAGAAGCAATATGGTACCCAGGTCACTATTCTGTCCAAAGAAAACCTACAGTGATTTTGAAATGTGCAACAAAACACCTGAGGTAGTTTTATATATTTGCAAATTAGTGCTGTACTTTTCTTGGTTCAGCCACAAATCTGGAAGCTCTTTTGTAAGGTAAAACCTAAATCAAGTTGTGAGCCAACAGCCTCTGCCTCTGATCACATAACACTGTAGAATTGGTTAGGTACATCATGCCCTGTAGTGGGAGTTGAAGAAATTGCCTTCCCTCAATAATCAAGTATAGGCTACAAGAGGCAGGACAAGACAGACTAATGTCTGATCCAATAAGACTAATATGTTTCTATGAATGTACAATAATGAACAAAGAAAATTATCAATTAAAAATCCTTTACTGAAAGCCACTGTCATACGGTTTGGTTACTAACAGAAAGTAGGACAGTGTGAACAGTTCAGTTGGGAACCTGAGCCTGCCTAGAAAATCAGGGTGGATTCAAAATTCTAGTGACACAATCATCTGAGGCTTATGAATGTTGGTAGACTTTGACTGATTTGCAGCGTGATCAGCCCACTTTCTCCTTCACCCCACATATTTTTCCTACAAACAAGGCAGTTAGAGCTGACTGAATTCTGCAGGGGTCGTTCAAACGCAATGGCAAGGAGTCAGTCCCTCTGAATCACCCAAAGGCAAGAGTTGGGATATGCAGTCAGTCATACATCCTGCTCTGTTCTGGGGTTGGATGCCCCATCACTGGGATCTTCAGTGGATGACAAACAGGGCCAGCTCCAGGCACCAGTGAAGGAAGCAGATGCTTGGGGCGGCCAATGGAAAGGGGCGGCATGTCCGGGTCTTCGGCGGCGGGTCCCTCAGTCCCTCTCTTCCTCTTTGAGCTGCTGCCATAGTGCTGCCGAAGAGGAAGAGAGGGAGTGAAAGACCTGCTGCTGAATTGCTGCAGAAGAATGAAGCGGAGCTACTGCCGAAGTGCCACCGATCGGCTTCATCTTTTTTTTTTTTTTTCTCCCCCTCACTTTGCCGCTTGGGGCGACAAAAAAGCTGGAGCTGGCCTTGATGACAAGTAACTACTCCTCCATCTTTTAGCTTCTGCGGGCAAATCTCAGGTAAGACCAATATTCACCAGCCCACCTGGATCTTGGAGAGGGCAGTTTACACCCATGGACACCATAACGAAGGGGTGGCCACTAATCCCCAAAAAGCAACCTCCTGCAAGTAGATCATGCAGGATTCACGTCAAGTTTAGATTTTACAGTCTTCTGAACAGATACTGTGTCTGAATTAGTCTCTGAGAGACATGTAAGCATACTTCTGGATGCTTGAAAATTATTAACAAAAGCAAGATACCCAAGTACACTTAAAATTACAAATGCATAAATTATTTCTAAAATGCACTACTTGATCACTACTTATTTTGCTTATCCATAAAGATACGAGTTCAGAACTCTGGCTCTCTCCTATTAGCGCTGTGCATATTTCAGACACTTAAAACTGAAGGAGATATGCACCTCCAAGCTCTGATCTAGACATCTGAAATGTCATCGAGTCAGGGAAAAAATGAAAACCTATATTTTTTTTTTAAGAGTTGATAAAACAATCCCTTTTAGTTCACTTTTAAAACATATCTGTAATTTTAAAGATACATGTGTATTCTGTTAATGATTTTGGAACTTCGTTTACATTTATTTTAGAAAAACATTTCAGTTCCCTTTTAAAAAAGTTAGTGTATTGCAATGTGGCTTCTTTCTGGCAAGAACAGAGACCTTCAGGTGTTCCGCTAACAATCTATCTCACCCTTACTCCAAAGACAGATATACCGAACTTTCTCCTAAGAATTCTAGTCCAATAAATAGACAATGTCCTGTAATAAGTACTACCGCCAGAAGCCATTTTAAATGCTACAAATAAAATTATGAATAATATAATTCCATTCAGATAAACATTAGTAGACCAGGGATAAATGTGTTCCTTTACACACCCGTTACAATGCATGTGGAAAACAGAACCAGGTTGTTAGCCCCAGTTCCATCCCTTGTGTGTTGTCTGAGCAGCGCGAAGGCAACATAATCATGCCATAGCTGACCAAGTGAGAATTACCCCAGCGGAGGGGATTTCTCAACTAGCATACAGGTGGCAGAGCGGACTCCTACACCCCACCTTCCAGTATGGGGTATGTTGAGAGAATAAAGCGGCCAGAGCAGAGCTCCCATCCTCTAGCAATTCTCAGTTGATGCACGGGCTGTCAATGTCTAACATGCACAGTTAAAAACAACAGGACAGATAGTCTTCAAATTAGTCCAAGATCAAGCATGGCAAATTTCATCCCAAATGAAATTTCTAAGTCACTGAAATACAAGGAGTTAGGATAGAATAGCCATCTATACCTTAATTACAGCATAGCTTTGCTACTGTAATATAGGGAAAATATTACACCACAGTATTCTAAGTCTGTATGTAAGGAAAATGTAATCTGTTGCTCTGGGTTAAAGACGTGAAGGGGGATTAGAAAAGAGAAAGGAAACAAAGGTTTTAAAAATTAGAATTTTACAAGACAGTAGCAAGACTTTCAAAAATGAAAACTATTTCATTTCCGTTTACTTACATCTGAAACTGAGGAAGATTTTCAGATGGTAATGCCAGGGCCAAGTCCAGAAATTTACAAGCAGACAAGTAAAGGTTTAACCACCTCTGGCTGTTGTATGATGTGGAGAAGCCATTGCCTCCTGTGTATGTTGTCTCTAGGCCAGCAACAGATGGGCCCGAAGTTCTAAAATTAAAGTATAATGAGTAGCTGTACAGGATAGTCAGAATGACTTTCCACCATTATGGGATGGTTTTCTCTTAGCATTTTGTTTTACAAAGATGCACATCTTTAATTTACCATGTGGAATCTAGTTCCTGGCAGGCAATCATCCAGATTAAGTGGGAGTCTGTTAATATGGCAATTATGTGGACTTAACTATATTTGGATAGAGATTTCCAAAGGCATAAAGGGAATGTTGCCTAATATATGCTGGTTAGCATATAAATATTGTATGCATTAAGCACTAATAACATTAAGCACAAATATTGTAACAGTGATGTAGCCTAAACTGGTCTACACCATCATCCTGTTCACTTATGCTAAGTATCCCATAACTGTTTGCATTTTCTGAAGTAAGCATTTGGCATAAGCAGATAAGAAACTTGTCAAAATCAAGATACATTCATTCTCTGTCTTAGTACAAGCTAGGGGAGAACCTTCACTGACTAGTACCTGGAATGCTAGTATCCAAAACAAATATGAGGAAGGAACAGTACAAGTTAGGGAACTGGGACAAACTGATGGATTGGATTTTAGTGATGTGTAAGGAGGTGTGTCTCTTGTAAAATCATATGAATAATGTCAGCTAAAATGTGCAACCTGGGGAGCACACCTTCTGCCTAAGGTGAATGTAACATCACTGCATGGGACTGCTCTTCAGAGACTGGTATCGTACAGAACCTATTTCCTGTGCCATATTAATAAAATGGACTGACATTGGTTATTTGGTCTCTTGAATATATTTCATAATTACCAAAGTGTGGTCAAGCAACTGACTATACAATTTATTAGCAGGGAGCTAAGAAAAAGCAAACAGGAGTTAAGCTCGTATCTCCCCTTTGTGCCTTTGAAAAATCTGCCTCAAAAGCAGGGGCATAGCCACAGGTGGGCCTGGGTGAGCCACGACCCACCCACTCAGGCCCCGGCTCTGGCCCCAGCGCTTGCCCCGCTCCGTCCACCCGGCGTTCTAGCCGGAGAGTGGGGTCAGGGGCTCGCCCTGCTCCGTCCACCCGCCTGGCGCTCTAGCCAAATAGCAGGGTTGGGGCTGCTTGCCTGCCCGCAAGTCCCTGCACCCTGACCCCGCTCCCCGGCTGGAGCGCCGGGTGGGCAGAGTGGGACAAGCCCCCCGTGCCCTGCTCCCGCTCTCTGGGTGTGCACCTAGGCCCAGAAGGGCCCCTGGCCAACATGTCCATCGCCCCCAGCAAGGCCAGCTGGAGAGGGTGGGGGAGAAGTGGCCCCGATCCTTCCTGCCCCCTTTCATTACCCACCCACCACAAGTCGGGGTCCACCCATGTTTCCCGTCCTGGTTACGCCCCTGCTATAAAGCTATGACTATACAAACTGTGTGGGAACTGTGAGCCTAGGAATGGACAACAAAACTAGAAACATACGATTTTCATGTTTTTAAATATTTCAAAACAAATTTTCATTATATTTCACAATACCCTTATAGACCCCATGTAAAATAATCCAAAGTACACATTATGGAAACATGTAAAGTTTATTCATGCAACTTGACCCACTGACTGCAATGGGACTATTTGCAGAATTTAAAATATTCTTGAAAAAGGGGTTACATGATTTAACATAGTTATTTATTAGTAGTTAGTGGTGAGGTTTTTGTTTGTGTTTTTTTAAAACAGAAAGTCCAAATATAATGTCCTGGTACTGCAGTAAGATTCAAATATTCTTCATCTGAACTTGAACAATTTTTCTATGACAAACTATTTCTACATATTAATACAACTGTCCTATAGGACTGCAGAAGACTACAGGGTATCATAAAATTGAACAAACGAGCAGAAATTAATTCAATTTTACCTTGAAATATCTTCATCAGCAGTGAGTTCTTGTTCCATCAGTAAAAACACTTGTACCTGAAGGTCAAATTCTATATTTTAAAAACATTTTATTTTTAATGGATTGTCTCAGGGTAAAGGTCTGCAGCCTGAAAAGGGTTAACAGGTCCTGACTGGTCACATGACTGCTCAGGGCAGAGTATAAAAAAAAGCAGCAGTTGGGTCAAAGGAAAGCTAAGGGGAAGAGTGTGCTTTCTCCCTTCCAGGCTGGCTAAAGCAGGAAAAGCTTCCAGGGAATTACTGCCCAGTTTTTTAGTTGATTTTTGAGAGGATTTGAAGAATAATACACAAGCCCTAAGGAAAGAGCCTTAACGGGACTGAGATTTGGAGCTTTATTTCCATTCCCTGGCTAATGAAATCACCCATCAGCCTACTTGGCCATACAGGACCAGACTCTCAATGATGGTTCCATCCCTTTTTGCTGCCTGAATAGTGCAGAGGGAAAGTAATCTGGCTGCCACTGTCCAGCAATTCCCCCACTGGAGGGGATTCTCAACTAGTGTAAAGTCAGAACAAACTCCTATGCCAACCTCCTGCACTTCCAGAATAGGAGATATGCCAGGGAAGCAAAGGATATGGTGGGAGTGTAGGGAAGCAAGAGTGGAGCCCCAGTACCATGTGCTAATTCTCAGATGAAATGTGATCTTTCAGGGACCGTAGTCAGCTGTATCGAATTAGAGCAATCCCAAAATTGGTCTAACTTATGTCAGGACTAAGGGAATCAAGCAGCTGTAACCAGCCCCCAGACAGCCACATCATCTCTTCTGTTCTGAGCATATCTTGCACAGGGGAGAATGTGCTACACCTCTACCCCAATATAACGCGACCCGATATAACACAAATTCGGATATAACGCAGTAAAGCAGTGCTCCGGGGGGGGAGGGGCTGCGCACTCCGGTGGATCAAAGCACGTTTGATATAACACAGTTTCACCTATAACGCAGTAAGATTTTTTGGCTCCTGAGGACAGCGTTATATCGGGGTAGAGGTGTACTTAATATTTAGATCGCTGCTATTCTCCCAAGTTATTTTAAACATATTTATTGCATAATTATATTCTGAAAATCTCAAGAACACCTTTTTCTAGCTAATTTACCAGCATTTATTGCATGGAACAAGAAGATACAGAACGTCATTATGCTATCTTTCCTCTCCCGGAGTGCAACCAGGGTTCAGATTAGTCTCCAGCAAAATTCAGAATTTAATTTAACACCTCAATGCTGCTCTAATTTAAGCCAACTGGTAATGGCACTCCAACGGGCCACTCTGATAACCAAGAATCACTGGATCACAGGGTGCTCTGGCTATCAACCACTTCTACTCCTGAAACATCCCAACAGGAGGAATCCCCAGTTGGCCGTTTAAAGGCAGTGCTCTGTCCCATTTGTGATAGAGCAGAGCCAAAGCTCTGGCTGTACACATGTCTGGTTACAAAAATATAGCCATAAAGTGCCGTGAATCATCACTGATTACCAATATAACAAGTCTTTCAGATCCCTCTACTTGATGTCATCAGCATCAGAAGGGGCTAAATGACTGGTAAGGCATCCGCAAGGAAGAAGCAAGTGAAAGTAGTGAGGGAGCAGGCATGTTGGGGGGGAAGCAAGCTTACTTTGGCAGGAAGTGAACTGGTAAGTAGGAGCAAAGAAGGAATGAACATTGAGGGAGGTGCAAAGTTACTTCAGGATGCAAGTGGGAGCAGGGAACGAACAAAGACTGGAAATTGAAAAAATAAAATATTTTCTGTATGGCTTAACTGATCACAAAAGCCATACAGACATTTTATTTGATTTGAGGAAACAGATGTTATCAAGACTGTGCAAAGAAGTCAGCATTCAGTTTAAATGGTGACCATTGTACATTTAAATGTACATAACGTAACTATAACTTATTTCCCTGGGGCAACTCAAACAGATATTCAGGTATTAAGTTACCTATGCACCATCAGTTTTCCAAATCATGAATGCTAACTACAACTCACCAGTTCAGTGATCATGGTAGGCCAAAGTGAGGTAAGGTGCTGTGGAGACATTCTTAAAAGCAATACTCTGAAAAACAGGAACACTTGAGAGTGAAGGGTGGGCACTTGAGGCAAACGGAGACTTTCTACCAGCCTTTCTGAAACAGAAAGCCAACAAGGATTCCTCAGTTTATAATAGCTCTGGTTAGCTTTTTAGTTTTCCAGTCAGTTTATTCTTGTTAGAGTTAAATATATTTTAATATTAATATAAGTAACTATATTTTATTCCTTTTGTCAATGTCCAAAATAAATTGTGTGAACCAAATATTTATATGACTGCAAAACAAACAGTTTTGTTCCCTATGCTACATTACATTGTTTATCTATACGAGAGTTTGATTCATTCCAAAGAGAAGAACAACAGATTATAAAGGTGTGACCTCTATTTCTAGCAAAAGATATGTGGTAAGAGCTAGAGTAACTCATGTTTACCGTATGAAAATATTGTACTATTACTATGCTGTATATTACACTGAGACTACTCTGTCCTCAGATGCTTTTTATGTAAACCTGATTACTGCGAGTTCCAGCTCATCACCTACATTGCAGTATCCAACGAGTAAAGAGATAGCCTCTCAAGTAGCAAACGTCCACACCGTCCACACACAGTTCAGACAAGAAAAACAACCAGATATCATGAACAGGCCAGACCTACAGCTAGTTACTAGCTGATCATAGAATCATAGAATATCAGAGTTGGAAGGGACCTCAAGAGGTCATCTAGTCCAACCCCCTGCTCAAAGCAGGACCAATTCCCAGATAAATCATCCCAGCCAGGGCTTTGTCAAGCCGGGCCTTAAAAACCTCCAAGGAAGGAGACTCCACCACCTCCCTAGGTAACGCATTCCAGTGTTTCACCACCCTCCTAGTGAAATAGTTTTTCCTGATATCCAACCTGGACCTCCCCCACTGCAACTTGAGACCATTGCTCCTTGTTCTGTCATCTGCCACCACTGAGAACAGCCGAGCTCCATCCTCTTTGGAACCCCCCTTCAGGTAGTTGAAGGCTGCTATCAAATCCCCCCTCATTCTTCTCTTCTGGAGACTAAACAATCCCAGTTCTCTCAGCCTCTCCTCATAAGTCATGTGCTCCAGACCCCTAATCATTTTTGTTGCCCTCCGCTGGACTCTTTCCAATTTTTCCACATCCTTCTTGTAGTGTGGGGACCAAAACTGGACACAGTATTCCAGATGAGGCCTCACCAATGTCGAATAAAGGGGAACGATCACGTTCCTCGATCTGCTGGCAATGCCCCTACTTATACAGCCCAAAATGCCGTTAGCCTTCTTGGCAACAAGAGCACACTGTTGACTCATATCCAGCTTCATATCCACTGTGACCCCTAGGTCCTTTTCAGCAGAACTGCTACCTAGCCATTCGGTCCCTAGTCTGTAGCAGTGCATGGGATTCTTCCGTCCTAAGTGCAGGACTCTGCACTTGTCCTTGTTGAACCTCATCAGGTTTTTTTCTGCCCAATCCTCTAATTTGTCTAGGTCCCTCTGTATCCGATCCCTACCCTCTAGTGTATCTACCACGCCTCCTAGTTTAGTGTCATCTGCAAACTTGCTGAGAGTGCAGTCCACACCATCCTCCAGATCATTAATAAAGATATTAAACAAAACCGGCCCCAGGACCGACCCTTGGGGCACTCCACTTGAAACCGGCTGCCAACTAGACATGGAGCCATTGATCACTACCCGTTGAGCCCGATGATCTAGCCAGCTTTCTATCCACCTTACAGTCCATTCATCCAGCCCATACTTCTTTAACTTGGTGGCAAGAATACTGTGGGAGACAGTATCAAAAGCTTTGCTAAAGTCAAGGAATAACACATCCACTGCTTTCCCCTCATCCACAGAGCCAGTTATCTCATCATAGAAGGCAATTAGGTTAGTCAGGCACGACTTCCCCTTCGTGAATCCATGCTGACTGTTCCTGATCACTTTCCTCTCCTCTAAATGTTTCATAATTGATTCCTTGAGGACCTGCTCCATGATTTTTCCAGGGACTGAGGTGAGGCTGACTGGCCTGTAGTTCCCCGGATCCTCCTTCTTCCCTTTTTTAAAGATGGGCACTACATTAGCCTTTTTCCAGTCATCTGGGACCTCCCCCGATCGCCATGAGTTTTCAAAAATAATGGCTAATGGCTCTGCAATCTCACCCGCCAACTCCTTTAGCACCCTCGGATGCAGCGCATCCGGCCCCATGGACTTGTGCACGTCCAGTTTTTCTAAATAGTCCCGAACCACTTCTTTCTCCACAGAGGGTTGGTCACCTTCTCCCCATGCTGTACTGCCCAGTGCAGCAATCTGGGAGCTGACCTTGTGCGTGAAGACAGAGGCAAAAAAATCATTGAGTACATTAGCTGTTTCCACATCCTCGGTCACTAGGTTGCCTCCCTCATTCAGTAAGGGGCCCACACTTTCCTTGATTTTCTTCTTGTTGCTAACATACCTGAAGAAACCCTTCTTGTTACTCTTAACATCTCTTGCTAACTGCAACTCCAAGTGTGATTTGGCCTTCCTGATTTCACTCCTGCACGCCTGAGCAATATTTTTATACTCCTCCCTGGTCATTTGTCCAATCTTCCACTCCTTATAAGCCTCTTTTTTGCGTTTAAGATCAGCAAGGATTTCACTGTTTAGCCAAGCTGGTCGCCTGCCATATTTACTATTCTTTCTACACATCGGGATGGTTTGTTCCTGCAACCTCAATAAGGATTCTTTAAAATACAGCCAGCTCTCCTGGACCCCTTTGCCCTTCATGTTATTCTCCCAGGGGATCCTGCCCATCTGTTCCCTGAGGGAGTCTAAACTATAAACTATTCTAAATTACCAAGACAATGAGAATGGAGAAAAACCCAGATCCAAATAGCCTGGAGCAGTTCACTTCCATCTGACACAATGGTTGGAAAGAACTGAGGCAGTAGAGGGCACAGCACCCCTTATATAGGATCACACTTAGAATGTTTGGTGATGCGGGCGTGGGGGTGCAAGTGCTCTAACAAACACTGCTTGGAGAAAGTGTACCATTAGACACACAGAGTCTGAACTTTCTGAAGAAACACTGACTCATGAAGAGGGTCCCTGAAAAGGATCAGGGAAAGTGGGTGGGAGAAGAGGATGGACAGGAATTGGATATAGTATCCCAGTCACATAGTGCTTGGGAGCTACTTGTCTGTTGTTATGGATTCCCAGTCTTTGAAGAAGTGGAACAATCTGTCCCCAGAAGGATGAGAGATAGCAGAAAGATTGCTGATGACTGCATTGATATGCCCAAGGAAAATGTCAAATATATTGCTTTCCCACAACTGAGGGCAGGCTGGTTGATTTGAGTTGGAGCTAAAGGACCACCTTCTCTGTGACTTGTGCCTCCTCCTAAAAGTCATTCTGCCCCAAAGGGTTTTCAGGCTGCTGAGAGTATTGTTGTTGCAGGGTCTTGTACTGCTCTCTCTCAGGGGCAGGGGTAAAGGCCTTCAACAAACAGAGGATAGCATGGGAGTTTTTAAATGAGTGTAAAGTTTCATCAGTTTTGTCAGAGAAGAAAAATTGACCATCAAAAGGGAGGTCATCTATGGTTCGTTAGATGTTAAGGGCTATGCTGGAGTTTTGTAATCACAAGGTTTTCCTCATTGTTATTGCAGGGGTCATTATCCTGGAAGAAGCATCTGTGACAGAGTGCTGACTGGAGCGATATGTGGCCACAAGATGGCGTTCTGCAAGGAAAGCTCTAAACTCCTCCCTTACCCCCTACAAGAAACCTACTCCCTTTCTTCAGGAAGCTTGTCAGTAAACTTGGACATTGCACCCCAGTTTACAAAGTTATATTTGGATAACAACACCCACCAGTTAGCTATGCACATGCTGCATTTTTCTCCTCAATAAGTCAAGCACTTGAACTCTCTCTTTGGGATTTGATCTGATGCTCCTTTGGTGTGATTTCTCACTGGCAGCAGTGACCATGAAGAAGTTGGGGGCAAAGGGGAATAAAAGCACTCAAAGCCTTGATCGGGACATTATATTTTCGGTCTCTGTACTTGGCTATCAGCACTAAGGAGGCTGGCATGTGCCACAAGGTCTTTGCCAGTTCCAAAACAGTCTCATATATAGAGAGAGCTAGCCTCCCAGGGACTGTCACCTGAAGAACGTCCAAAAAGCTTGAGAATGTTCTCTTGTACAAGCTCAGCTTGACTGCCCAATGCTGCTGATACCCTCCTCAGTAGGTCTCGATAAAATTTGAAATCCTCCAAAACTGGAGACGAGGAATCTGAGGCAATGGAATTAACTGGTGAGGGCAACGACAAAATAACAGCGGCCAGTGTGTCCTCTTGTAGTAGAATGCACTCCTTTGGCAATGGTTCATCCTGCAGAACTGGTTTCTCGGGGTGACCAGTATCTCCATGGGCCTCCAAGATATGAGAACAGCCTGGTGACCTTCTGCTCAAGTGTGCCAGTGATCAAGACCTGGAAGAGTGGGAGATACACCAAGAGTTACAAAAAGGCCACTAAGGAAACATGCAGGGAATAGGCAACCAGTAGGAACCAGGCCAGGCTGATCTATCTCTGATATATGAAAGGTCCTGTTCTTGGTACCAATGCTTTCCTTCAGGAGCTGGTCAAAGACTCGCTAGACCGACTGCACCTAAGAAAGGATGGTGAAGAGGAGGGAGAATCTGAACTCAATTGCCAAGCAGCATCCGAATGGTTAGTAGGGAATAGGGATGCTAGCCCTGAAATGGTCACTTGGCATTCTGATTTATCTGTGGCCCATTGAGAAGAGGTCAATATTGGTGCTGATGCCAAACTAGTAGCTAGTACTGCAAACGCACCTCAAGATGTGGAGGGACTTGGTACCAAGAAATACATTGTTGTTGGTGCAAAAATGTAAGTCACAGTCAGTACCCAGCATAAGGATTGCGGCAATACTGAAGCCACAGATAGTCTTCAGTACTGAAGACTGAATCAAAGTCACATCTTTGCAGTGTTTCTTAGCTGGACTCGACAATGGCGCTGTTGAGAGTGTCTCTACCAGATCCATAGATTTGGATGAGCCAAGAACAGGAGGAGGTGTCTCTAGTACAAAGGACTCCAGCACCCCAGGGGAGACAAGGGTACAGAGACAAAGCAAATCCTTTGCTGTCTCATAAGCCTGTGGGGTCATTGGTGGTAATAATGCTGGTGCCAGAACCATGTTCCTTGGTATTGGACTCAATGTCCGTCCCAGAGACAGTACCAATAGTACTGGTAAGTAAGGTACCAATACTAGTAAGGTACCAATATGTTCCTGCGACAATATTGGGGAGACATGGTCAACTGCCAGTTCCACCTTGAGTGACTGAGGAGTTCCAGTGATGTTCTATGTCCGTCTTCAAAGAAGAAGAGTCCTTTTTCAAACTGAACTAGCTCCAGTCTTTTTTATGGGTCCCCTTTCAGGTCATTTCTTTCTCCAAAGAGGAGAGTCCAAGCCCAGGGTCTGTCAGAAATCACTGAATCCTCTGTAGCAGCCCAAAAAATAGGGAGAGCAGTTGAGGTGGGAGGGGCTGAGGTGGATGTCATCGCCTGCTCCATGAGGGATTGCTTACGGTGCAGATCTCTGAAAATCTTCATCCTTTTCCTTGAAAGGACAGCAGATACCTCTCTTTAACAGATCCTTCACTAAGACACAAAAGGCAATGCAGAGTAGGTACCTCACACGGTAAGCCATGCTTAAAGCCAGGTGAGCGCATGCCACCAGAGCTTCACACTGAAAACTAATTAAAGCAGTAAGATAAACTAGCTATTGTGTACTAAGCATTACCTAACTATTAACAGGAAAAGGAGGCAGAGAAGTAACTCATTGACTGCACAGTCTAAAACAACCATGAGGTAAATCACCTGAGGAACTCTGACTCGGGCCATTGGTGGTGCAAAGGAAGTGAGGAGGGTAGGGATGGTACCACCCTTATGTAGACTCACAAGGGGCCATGAGCAGACTTAAGGCATGTGCATCACCGAGACAGGCACTGTTACAAAAAGCTCTGTGGCTTCAGCGCATTTGGCGCTCACACACCTGACTGGAATACACGTTCACAGCCACTCGAAGAACTATAAATATTACACATATCAATTTACAGCATACCACCAATGTCCTAGTCACACAATAGAGACATTTTAACAGATGTGTTTTCTAATTCTCTTCTTCCAAATATGATTTAACCCTTATATACATACATATGCACAATTATTAACTTCTTTTTCAAATACAATTTGCATTGAAACGCAACAAGATATGAAATAGCTTCTGATTGTCCTGATGTTAATAAAAGCCAAAAGTTCATTTTACAGATATCCACATAAATAAAAGGTACATGGCAGTAATATATTCATTTTTAAAGTCATCATAAAATGTCACACTTCTGTCTATGAAGTGTCATGCTTTCCTGTGGCACTATATATTAAGGGGGGGGGGTGGGGAAGAAACCATACACTTCACCGGCTATGTGAATCCCCTTCTTGTGGCTATTCCCTCCAAGAGACAAATTACCCCTTCCAAACAAGGCAGAAAAGTAGCTGAGTCACCTAAAAAAGGCAAGGACTGATTCTGTGGCTAAAATGAAAAACATAAGAAGAAAAGCTAGGAATGAAAATTAAGAAAAGGTAGGAGCTCAGTTAGGAACACTATCTCCTGTTCTCCTTATACAGGAAGCAGGATGATTTGACTACTAGTTACTGGATGAGTCCAAAGGGCCATACTACTGGTTCACAGTTTAGAGCTGCCTCCATAATCCATTCACCAGTGGACTCATTCACCAGTGATGGATTACAAGATGTGTTCTTCCTGGATAATACAAATCAGAAAATAAGTTAATGCTCTGGGTGACATAATTTTGAATTTGCTGACTTTTGTACATGAAGAATCTGAATAATAATTTTACATTTAATCATATAAAAGAATCTACAAGAGAAAAAGTATTTTTGGTAACAGCTATGGAACTTTTTTCTGTAGCTGTTGTTGTAAAGGCAACATCACATACTTTGCTCAAAATAAATGTTTACATTTCCTTTGTGAAATTGTACATTTTCCTATCAATATGGTATTGAAATGAAAAGAAATTATTTTATTTCAGTTTTTCCATTTTCACCCATCAATACAGATCTGAAGAAGTTTGAATATTACAAATATAATTCTCTTAACTTTATGGATGAATAAATTCATGTTTCTTATTCACCTGAGGTGATTAAGCAAAGGCTGCAGTCTCTCATCAGATTGTACAGCAGGCAGTGATCGTGCTGTCAGCGCAAGGGCCTTATTGGAAAGGAGCTTCAAAATACAAATCATGGAACAAGTGGACAAGGAAGATTATGGTTCTACCCATTTGAAGGAAGAACCACAGTGTATTATGATAACCTACAAAGACATCATGCCTAGAAGGAAGCTGTCCTGACAATCTGCATCATATCAGAGGGGGGGAAAGAGCCCTCTCCCAAATTCCTATAAAAGAGTTAACAGGAAGCAATAACAACCTCCAATGTTAATTACTGAACAAACTAACAGAAGAGCAGAACAAACAGCTACAGGAATTTGTAGAACCTGCAATATTTTCATCTAGGCCTACACACACCTACGTAGCTGAATGTACAGATAGGGGGGCATGTGAGCCTATAAACCATGTAAGTGAACAGCTTATAGGATATCCAGGGATATCGAGCAATTGATAAGATGACAGATGAGTGACATGATGCAGTGGGAAGTTAACTGGCAGTCAACAAGCCTATGTGCTCTACTGTCATTTGAAATCCAACCCTGCTCCCATTGAAAACAGCTGGAATTTTGTCAACAATTTCAATAGAGACAGGATCAGGCTCGTAGATTCCATTATGATTTCTATTATGAGGACTGTTAAAAATGAAATTCAGTGATAGTGGCTAATGCATACCAGAGCCCACAACACATCTACTTTATGACAAAGTATTCTTCAGCAACAATCACTTTTATTTAAAAAAGAAATTCTGGTAAATAATAATTTCTACTGACCTTGTATATCTGGAAGATATTTCTGGTACTGGTCCACTTCACTGCTAAAAATGGCAAAGGCCAGCCTCTTCAGAAGCATAGCTCGCTGTTCCAACTCTACATCCCGATTAGCAAACAGATTGAGTGAACTGCTCTGAGCCACGGCCACTCGTGCTAAGAGAGAAAAAGTGCTATCTTGAGACATACTTTTAATAGTAAAAGAAAGGCAACATTTATTTTATCACATGAATACAACCAGAAGTATGAAGACAGTTTTCAAGTCAACTGTGTAATTTGTACATATAAGTAAGATACTATTTAACCAAAATTAGCATATTTAAGAAACATATATTGAAAAAAACCTGGCAAATATACATATTGCCTTTATGTTAAATACAGACGCCCCCTGGGTTACACAAACCTGACTTACGCAAATCCGCACTTATGGAAAAAGTTCCGTAAGCTAGGAGGGTTTTTTTTGTTTGGGGGCTGGGGTTGCGTAATGGTCGGGTATACGTTTCCGACTAACACAAAATTCGAGTTACACAAGGTGTTCCGGAACAGAACGCTTGTGTAAGTCAGGGAGTATCTGTATAATTTGGGTCAAATTCTGCTTTGTTATACTGGGGCAACCCTACTTGTAGCAGTATAAGTAAAAGGAGAATCTGGCTCTGTATCTTTAAATAAATTGTTAATCAGAAATTGTCATTCTGCAGGAGTCTATAATCATCTTTTTCCTCAAGCTAGAAAATTGTTAATGACATTTTGAGACTGGACAAAGTATTTGCTTGATACACTTTTTTCGCATAAAGAGTAAAATTCACTGCTGGTACAAGGAGGGACACCTCCATTTATTTCGAAGAAGTTGTGCCCTAGTATGGTAGAGGTGAATGCAATGCCCTTTTCTTCAAAATGCCAGTAGTTTAAGAAGAAATGTAAATTAAAACACGGCTTAATTCAAACATTTCTTACAAATACCTTTTCAAGTGGAATTTAAAATCCTGAACAAAAATTTTCCAAGAAATACTTATTTTAGGTTTTTTAAATGTCTTTCCTGGAGAAATTGATGTAATGAATTGTATATAAGTTAACATGTATGGAGTGCTTTGAAACATAAAATAACATATAAGCAGTAAGTATTTTTATTATACAGGAGTTAGTACTCACTCATCAAATCTCTAAATGTAGTTTTGTCATGTGTCATCAAATTATCCATAATTGCTCTCCAACTAAAAGGAAAGAGGATGATTGTGTACAATTAAAAAAGCAAGACATTTGTATTTTTATTTGAAATATTTTCTGTTCTTTTAACCAAATTTAAAAATACATATAGGGCCAAATTTTCTATGGCAAATTTTAAATTTTCCTTAGAAACTGGCTGCACATGCAATTTCAGTACTCTCTTATTCATGTATATGATAGGTTTACAAATACAAAGTCATTTGCACTCAATTTGTGCACACAAATAAGGTTTGAATATGTGAATTTCATAATCTGTGCACATCTCATAATATGTATGCACCCACAAACAGAGAAGTTTGTTGGCAATATCTGGCTTACATTGCCCAGCATTTTTAATATGTAACTGAATACACTTTATGCTGAACATTTCCAATAACAGATACAAACAAGAAAATCTCTTACTGGTTAACACAAGAAGCATCCATTTGGAAGAAGCTGGAATCCATGAAAAGATCAAAAGCTTCCTTTTTCCATGCTCTTCTTGTATACTGATACCCACTAAGACTGCTCAATAACTGAACACAGGCTCGATAACTGGGGGCATTGTGAGCGCTGGAAAGAAAAAGCAACTCAACATGAAATCTTTTAAATCACTGCTTTAAAAAAGTTATGAATATATATCCAGACTCCTGTGAAAACAGTGGTTTTAAAACATCATATTAAAATCACTTTTCATATGTGCTGCAAAAGAGGTTGTTATCCTCTTTGTGGATCAGCCGCTAAAAAGGATCTAACTAACACTTTAGCAAATACAGAAAGCAGCAGAATATTGGAGATCAGGAATCTTGCATTCTTATCCCTGGCTATGACATGAGAGTGTGATTAGAGATAGGAAATCCAAAGCATATATATCTGGCACATTAGATCTGAAACAAAATGTGGCTGAGCAGATAAGATTTGGTTCTGCCATGTTAGAAACTTGGATACCATTCCAGACTCTGTCTGAAGTGACCTTTTGCAACCTCTCTGTTAACTTATTTATAAAGTATGGGGGCTAATACTAGATTGCTTCTGAGAGTTAGTGCATGAGGCCTTGGTCAGTAAGAGGGCTGTGACATCTGAATTCTTGCTTCCAGCTCAATATATTTCATCCAGGCTCCAGATAATTTGGTGGGGAGTCAGACAGTCTGTCACATTCACTCTCTTATCTGCCTCTCTTTGTAGTGCCATGGAATAGGCAGCTTCATTCAGTTGAAATGCAGAACATCCAACAAACTCCAGTAGACGTGAGGTGTGAGCTATATAAATTGTAATGATACCTGTGATTGCGGAGGTAGGGCACAACATAATGCATAATATTTACAAGCAAAGGAATAACTCTCTCTTTTTCATCGCTGTAGAAAACCATATCCAACAGATGAGCCAAAACCTACAAGACATAAGAAGCAAGAAATTGCAGAAGTTAAGGTGGTTGTTGGGGAGGAGTGTTTGGCTTGGCTTTTTTAAACTTACTTCTTATAACCCCCAAAAAAGCATTATATTTATACTATTACTTTTCTGCATGATGTTCTTCAATATAATATTTCCCAAACCTTAAGTATATTGAATCTTTTAAAATTAGAAAATAAAATAAATTATAAAATCTTTCCCTTTTAAAAAACGTGTAGGTTCTCTTTTATAAAGTGAATTTAGTGCTTAAGATACAATTAAATTCATCCACAGGTGATTGTGCTGTAAACTTCCCTACACTCTCCTCCCAATGAAGGGCCATTTCTTGGGTAAATCTCCATGCCCATTTAACCCGTGACATTTCTGCTATGACTGATAAAAGGAGTGGCAATTATGTAAGTATTATTAATTTATTCAAATTCATATAAGTATATTAATGTATTCAAATTTAATACAAAAGCTATCAAATCTGAGGTACTGTACAAAATTAAAAAAACAAAGTATAAAGATCCACTATATATTTAAAAATACAAATACATGAACCCTCAGCTAAGACACACTATACCATAGCCCACAAAATATAAGCATTAGCCCACAATTACCAACACATAAATTCATCCATACTATGCCTATATAAAATAAACCCTGCCACAAAAAACCTCACCAAACACCGTAAATTCCTCACTCAACTTCTTCCAGCAAACCCTGGTACAAGTCACTGCACATGTATAACATGTCAGGATTACAAAGATTAATACCCTGGCACATGGCAGGAACCTGGGTCCATTGACTTCAATGGCTACTGTCAAATTTTCCTTTCCCTCCCCCACAAAATGCAAATAAAATATAATATAGTATCAACCACCACAAAGTAATACAGCAAATTAACAAAATCACACAAATAGAAATGTCTAGGACAGAGGTCAGGGCAGATGACAGGAACCTCCTGACAGATAAGAGAATTATTTTGCCTATTAGACATCTGTCAGTAATCACTGTTCTGAACCTCAATGACTCTCTGATCCAGAGGTGAAAGTAAGCCGGTACGCCCTGGTACGGCGTACTGGCAAGAGCCAGTGCACCTTACCGGGGCAGATTGGCTTCCCCGGCAGTATTTTAAAGGGCCTGGGGCTCCCAGCAGTGGCTGGAGCCCTGGGCCCTTTAAATTGCCACCAGAGCCCTGATGCCGGAGCCCTGGGGAAGCGGCGGTGGGGCTCCGGTGGCTATTTAAAGGATCCAGGGCTGCGGCAGCCGCTACAGCCCCGGCCCTTAAAATAGCAGCCGGAACCCCCATGCTGCTTCCCCAGGGCTCCTGCAGCAGGGCTCTGGGGACGATTTAGAGGGTCCGGGGCTCCGGTAGCCGTTACCGCCCAAGTTAAAGGGCCCGGGGCTGTAGAGGTGGCCCAGCCCCTGGCCCTTTAAATCATCCCCCGGAGCCTGCCAGAGCCCTGGGGTGGCGGCACCGGGGCTCCGGCAGCTATTTAAAGGGTCCGGGGCCTGGCCACCGCTACAGCCCCGGGCCCTTTAACTTGCCGCCGGAGCACTGCTGCTGCTACCCCAGGGGTCCGGCAGCAGGGCTCCGGGGACGATTTAAAGGGCCCAGGGTGGTGGCGGCAGCCAGAGCCCCAGGCCCTTTAAATCACCACCCCAGCCCCTGGCTGTAGAATGGTTAGGGGGGCGATTTAAAGGGATCGGGGCTTCTACTGCCGCTACCCTCTGGGGTCCTTTAAATCACCACCTGAGCCCCGCTGCTGGAGGCCAGAGTAGCGGCAGCGGGGCTCTGGCGGTGATTTAAAGGGACAGGGGCTCCTGGCTGCCGCTACTGCAGCGGAGCTCCGGGCTCTTTAAAGCTCTGCCAGAGGCTGGGGCCCCCTCCGATGGTGATTTAAAGTGCCTGGGGCTCAGCTGTGGTAGCAGCAGCTGGAGCCCTGGGCCCTTTAAATCACCTCTGGGGCTCCGAGCTGCCTCTGCAGCTGGTAGCTCCGGGGGTGATTTAAAGGGCCTCTGCAGCTGGTAGCTCCGGGGGTGATTTAAAGGGCCTCTGCAGCTGGTAGCTCCGGGGGTGATTTAAAGGGCCTCTGCAGCTGGGAGCTTCGGGGGGTGATTTAAAGGGCCGGGGGCTCCCAGCTGCTGCTACCACAGCCCCAGCCCCGGGCCCTTTAAATCCTGATTTAAAATGCCAGGGGATTTAAAGGCCCCACCTCTTCTGGTAGAGACCACGCCTCTTCCGGTTGAGGCCCCTCCCCCTCCTAAGGGCTCCGGAATACTGGTAAGTCCTTTAAGTTACTTTCACCCCTGCTCTGATCACATGGTCACTTTTTGTTCTCATCCCAATGAGAGTGATTGGGGCCTCTGGACAGCATCACCACACAAATGATAATGGTACAGCACTGAAAACATTGCCAGTGCTTAGCAAATAACTAACAAAATGATAAATTCATGTATACATTTGCTGTCCATTATCACTCTTAGGCCTCTTTATGCATTTCTTGTCTCAGAGTTTTTTTTTCCCATTGTGTATATACATTTCAATTATTTTTCCCATCGATATTTAACTAGTATTCTTCTAAATTGACTCTCATGTGCATGTTTATGTGCATGTTTCTAATCTCTCCATGTCCCTCTGTATTATAAGAAACCAGCATGTAGTATAATTAAAGAAACATTTACCTCAGAAAGTAATGTTAATGCATGGACGCTATAAACTGAAGGAGTTATATTTGAGGTTTCCAGAGCTGGATACAACATATCTAAATGAAAACGTGACAATTAATTTTGGAAACTATGTACCTTAGATCACTATTTACAAAAATAAATATTTTAAAGTAAATATATTCTAAGACATGGAAAATTATTATAAAATCTGACATTTTTTAGTAACATGAAGGGAATCAATAAATGAATTCAATATTTTATTTTGAATAATGGGAAAATAAGCTACCTTCAACATCCGATTCCAAGTTGTTTCCATCAACCATTATCTTGGGGGAAGGTTTGACCTCTAGATTTCGTCTTAACCAAGTAGTCTGTTCCAAGGAAGAACCAGCAATTGCACCAATGGCATCCACTATTTTGTGAGTTACATCCTGATAGAAAGCAAGAAGCAAATGTGTAAAGAGTAAATTGGCTGTCTTGAGATATGTTGTCTACACAGATACTCATTAGTTCAGTGTCAGGGGAAGAGGAATTATAGAGTGGGACATCATAGGGTTCTGTTCTGGATTCACTTCTGTTCAACATCAGCAATGATGAATATTCCTTGGAGGATGAGCTGAACAGATCTTAGCCCATTGATTAATCAAATTGGTAGATGGTATGAAGTTAAAAGGTAGCACAAACACTTCAGAGGACAGAAGTGAAATGCAAAATAATTCTGATAAATTAGAGAATTGGTCTGAAATCAGGAAAATGAAACGATTATATGCTTAGTGGCTTTATCTGTGAGTAAGAAGTGGAAGGTTGTATGGATCTGATTGCAGCAAGAATTTTCACATCTTCATTTACAAAAGCACAGAAATAAGGTTTACTAAATAGCCATCCCAATGACTGGGAAAATGTAAGTATGTTGTGTCCATTCACAGAATCTCTTTCTGGCTGTTAAACTCTTTTTTTCCCTTTTAATCTGAAGCACTTTTGTGTATCTGTTGAAATATCAAGGTCTCAATGGATAATTTGAAAGATTATTTAAATCCTGGATTACCTTTTCCAAAAATGTCACCTATCACAAATAGGTCAAAGAACATGTGACTTCTGCTGGACTATCTACTGTTTAATGTTTACTGTCACAAAGAGTTTACGTTCAAGATTAAAGCAATGGGAGCTGCAACATTTTTGAAATGATTGCAGGTGAAGTAAAAGGTATGTCATATGCTTTTCGTATATGGTAAACAAGTGGGCTTAAAATCTTATGTAACAGACCTCTCCCCCCAACAGCATGCCTTTTCACCTAACATCAAAGAATAACTTACTCCATCACAGACATGAATTAACTCATGATCCTGAAAGTTGCTTCAGGAAAGTGATTTCAGATGGTAAACAGCATGACTGTTGCAGTATAATACGTCTTTGCAGCTAACGTCTTAGGCACTCTGATCAGGAGTTAAGCAGGTTTGGAATTATAGGAAAAACACAAAAAAAGTAGTCAAGTGTTCAAGCTCACAAGAGAATTCACTTAAGGTATATTTTAGATTCAGCAAGCACATGCATATCTGACTGCATGTTTTGCCCATAGAATAGGTGAATGCTGATTTGTGGCAGTACCATAGAGAAGTGTCTGGGGGTTCTAGGAGAGCATCATAAACTGAACATGAGTCTACAGTGCTGCTACATAAAATACTAATCCAAGTTGTATTAACAGGAGTACCTCAAGTACAAACAGCAAGGTAATTAATCTTCTCTGCTTAATGCTATTGAGCTTCAATTGGAGTACTGCATTCAGTGTTGGGTTCCAACATTTTTTTTTAAAAAGAAATGAAGCTTAGAATGCTCAGAAGGCAGCTACAGAAGTGATAAATATTGGGAAAATAAGAACTGTGATATAAAATTAAGAAAACTAGGCAAAGCTCAGTTCACAGAAAGATGATTGATGGGAGAAATGTTAATAATGAGGACAGAACAAATAGCAATGGGTTTAAGTTACAGCAAGGAAATTTTAAGTTAAATACAGTATTAAGAAAAATGTAACAACTATAAGCAATAGAAAAAACTACAAAAGAAAACAAAAAAAGCCATTATAACAAGATCAGTTGCTTAAAAATATTTTTTTAAATGTACAGGAAAGATCAGATATGCTGTACTCTTAGCAGTTAAGCATTTACTGTAGAATATTTTAACAGTAAATTTATACAAAAATATTTGTTTTACCTGAAGATCTCTTTGATCTTTCTTATTCTCCAGACTTGGGTTTTTCATAATAAACTCATTTAGAACACTAAAAAGAAAATATATTAAATTAATACTGATGATAATCTTAAAATAAAATATTGCATTATTTTAGAATAACAGGTAAAAATTCCATGACAAATTCACATGCACACTATACATTAATTGAAACTTCAGCTACTTCCCTTTAGTTTGCTAAAATTCCAAAAGGACTCATTTCCAAATATCTGAAATGTATTTTGATTGTTATGAACAATTTGTATAATTAATAGTTTTCAAGTAGATGTAACATTAGAATCCATCCAAAATATCTTCATGGAGATGGTTTTGGACAAATTAATTTGTGACTATTTGATTTAATACTTTACTACAGTATTACCACCATTTACAGAGATTGTTGCTCAGTGCTTAACACAAATGACCATATTCAGCATTTTATTTCTGAAGTTCAGCAAACTGTTTCTGGGCTGGTAATTAATCCTATTTCACATGAGAGGAAAATATAATATATACAATAAATAGTCATAAGAGTGACTTATGGAGTACATTTAGATGTTTAAAACTACTATTTAGAGGGTCCTGGTAGCTGAGGGGACTAATAGTGAGATATGGAGTTTGACATATCTAGGTCTCTTATTTAAATTTGACCATGGGTGAAAGTAACAAAAAGTCATTTTCATCTAATGGCTCTCTAGTGGCCTATCGAAAAAATGTGTTGGGAGACCTCACAAACTAGCATCACAAGTATTCATAATTACCACACAGTTGGCAGTGTCACTGAGGGAAGCTGAGAACTGGATGAAGATGGAGATAGCACTACACTCATACCAGAAGTGGTTCTTCCAGAAAAAGGTCAGAGCAATACAAGAATCAACATTTGTATATGATCAACATTCTTCCAAGTAAGATACTGCATTCAAGATAAATCTTTGTCAAGAAGGTCTCTAGGAAACAGGAATTTTTCTCCATTCAAAACTCTAAGTAATTAAATCAAGATTTTACACACTTGCTCTTTATATAATTTTACATTTATAGGATCACAATTTTGTTTGAAATTGTAAATATAACTGCTCACCCAAGTATGAGAAACTGCCCTGGTGCTGGAAGACTGAGCTGTATAGAGTCCTTCAGAAGAAGCAATAGTGTTGCCCAGCTGTCTACTAAGCTGGACACTGGAATCCTGCAAGATAATGACAGAGTTAAAGTGATAAAATCATGTCAAGTGTCACAGATATCCCAAATTTTCTATTCACCCATCCTTCCTGTCTGACAGCGCCAACTTTAGTGCCAATCAAAAGCACTGTTCCTGCAGGAGATCAAAATTTAGGTCCTGTCTCTCCCCTTGGTTCACATATTAATAGAGAGTGGAGGTGTTATGGAGGTAACATGCCGGACTCTGGAGGTAGGGGGAAGAACATTGTATTCAAAAGATACCCTCTCTGGCTAATGACTGAAGTGGTGCTGATGAGATCTGGAGGGGATGGGTCTGAGTCCAGTCTTCCTCAACTGCAGAGAGGTTTGCTGTGGGCCTTTCCAGTTAGGGAGAGAATGAAAGATAAAGGTGGAATTGAGGAACCCAGAAGATTCCCTTTTCATCTATAATATAAAGTAACACAAACCAGCTAGACCCACAAAGGAATTTAGATGCATAATTGCCACTTTAGGCACCTAACTCCAAAATTTGGATCCTCAAAACCCCCACTCAGCTGCCCCCTTACCTTGTAGGTGCCTAAATTCCTCCTGTATTTCTGCTGGTGGACATGCACAAAGCCACCTCACTCCTGATACCCAGATTATGCCTAAACCCCAGTGAGATACACAAACCAGGCATTCTTCTGCCTATCTCATCTGAGGGGCCTAATTTGGTAGGTGTTATCAGAGCATGGCTACCATATCAGGGCCCATTCAAAAGAGGAGTTGGTGGTAGTAGTGTGTTTATGCCCAATTACTCAGTGTTAGAGCACTCACCCAGGATCAAATCCCCATTCTGCCTGAACTCAGGTCTCCTACCTCCATGGGGAGTGCCCTAATCACTGGGCTATAGGTATTCTTGGGCAGGTCTCAAGAAACTGTTGAAATTGTTCCACTTTGTATAAATAATTAGATATTAATTAAAACAGACTGGAATAGGGGTCTTTCAGGTGAGTGACCTAACCACTGTGCTATAATCTCACGTTCTCTCTAGTCCAATGAATATTTATTTATTTACACAAAGTGGAACAGCTCCAACAGGAGAGATTGAGAGAATATCCTATAGCCCAGTGATTAGGGTACTCACTGGAGAAGTGGAAGACCTAGGTTCAAGTTCTTACTCCACAACAGGCAGAGAGGGAATTTGAGCCCAGATCCCCCATGTCCTGGGTGATGCTCTCGCCACTAAGCTATTGAATATAAGGGGGGCATCTCCACCTCTTCCTCCCCCTCCATTTTCTGCAAGAAAGGACTGACCTGTCTTAAGTGCCTAACTCTAAGAGAGGGATCATGACTATAAATCCCCAGGGAGGTGCCTCCCATTATGTGCCTAATTCCCTTTGAGGAGCAGGGCTTAGGCTCCACCTCTGTCCTCAGTATTTTCTAATGGCTAGCTTAAGCAGCTCTCCATTCAGCTTGCTGGTTTTTGTGCATCCCATTCTTAGGTGCCTAATTCTCCCCAGGCATTGTCTAGGGAGCCCGGCCACCTAACTCAGGACTGTGGATTCTACTAGGTGTCAGTGTGCCTAGAAGTCAGGCATTGCAATGTTGAGTCTAAATGGATATAGCTCAAAGATTACAAATGGAGAAAACTGTTTTCTTCTCATGTAACCTTTCGGTCTGTTGTAGTAAATCAAAGGGAGGCAGCTTTCTGTTGAGGATATAAAATGTCCAGATTCTCTTTTATAGTTATCTATTGACTGATGATACAGAAAGAAAATAATAAAGGATCTACAGCCTCATTGTCTTACCTTTGAATATAAGCATAGAAAAACTGCAACATGCAGACTTCCAATGACAGATGCTTCTAGAAAGACAAGAAATCAGTGTCACCAAGAAGAAATTTACTTTTGTCTTTTTTTTTACCTCAACAAAAACAGTGGGTGTTGAACTAACTACCAGATTTCAAAAGGTAAACAAAACAGTGGATAGCATGAGGTCAAATTAAATTGCAATGCACTCAGAGAGGTGTCTGAAAACTGAGTGTCACACTTGGGCAGCAAAAATCTTAGCCCTGTAAAACCTAATGTTATTCTGAAGCGCTCTCCTCTATCGCCTCCACCCTAGCTGAATCATAGAACGCCACTGACAGGCTCCAGCTGAGGGGCCAGAGATCACGTCTAGACCTCCCTCAACTGGACAGATGATACAAGGCCTTTCAAAAGCAATAGCAAAGGAGAAAGGAATGGGGATTCCGGGGCATCCCATCATTAAAAATACCTTAGCCCCCATGCAAAAAAGAGTCACGCCTGATTAATCCTTCTAACTACTAGGATCCAAAAGAGTGCATTTTAAATCAGTATATGATACTATACAGGTGGCACAGCTACTTTGTTAATCTGAACTTGCTTATTTTTGAAATATGAAACACAATTGATTATATGGTCTTCAGCCTTCAAATGCTGTCAATCTAGCATCTTTCACTAAATATATTTTTAAAATGAGTGAAGTGGTTTTCTACACTCAATAGGATTAAGAAGATATTACCAGAAACAGATTTTGGTAGAGGACAGCTGTTACCAACCTACAGCACATTGGTAGCAGTTCCTTCACGACAATTTGAGTACTTATACAATTTATCACTTCTAAAATAGCATCATATGAACTAACAACAACTCTGTGATTTTTCTACCTTGTCCTTGGCTATGGCTGGAGGCTGCTTTAAAACTTCTTTTACTGTTTGTATAACAGTCTCCGTTCTCATAACACTGATAGAGCGAACTAGCTCTACCAGTAGAAGCTGTTCGTCACTGGCTGTAGGAATAACCTGGAAAAGACCAACATGTGCTATAGATTACTGTTACAGTTAATAGTTAGTGTTGTCCAGTGTAGAAGGAGTTGATGAGTAAAGGACAATGCATGAGAAGCTATGGGAAAGAAAGAAAAATAAATAAGAAAACGTGTAGGAACGAGACCTAGGTGAAATTTTTTGGACAAATAGTTTACCAAATATTCATTGACCATCACTTTCCTTTGAAGTCTCTATTTTAAATATCAGTCACTTACAATAATGGGTTTTTAAAAAATTCTATTCTAAAAAAAATGTGTGGTTATTTGAGCATGCAAACACATGCATAAACATAAATGCACTTATGAAAAGGATTTGCATAATGTTTCATTTGACCCCAAAAATCTTAGATGATTTTTTTTAAAGTAGGTTCTAAAGACAAATATTGGAAATCCAGTAAACCAGATTACAATTTATTTAAGTATCCATGTCAACTAGCAACATGCACATACCTTTGTTCTAGAAGTGTTTTTGTTTTGTCTCCTTTCATTCCATACAAATGCAATAGCAGCCATAAAGTGAACACCGTGATTCATTGATATTGGGCCCAACAATTCAAGAATCTGCTGCCTCAAATTCTGAAACACAGAAACAGAACGTGCACACATTGAAACAAAGCATCCAAACTTTATACTCTGACTGACATACCATACTGGAAAATTTCTGAGAATGATCCATCTCCTATTCTGAAATATTTGGACAGCAATTCTCTTTTGCAAATACCAGAGGCAAGCATAGACTTCTCTATGGAGTTCCAGAGCTTAGCCACGCCCCTTCTGCACTCCTTCAGATAATTGCTTCCAAAGCTGTACTGAAGCATTAAACAGATCAAACCAAATTCTTTACAGTAACTCCTTATCCAACTATATTAACTCTATGCTTGGCTTTGAAGTGGCCATCGTAGTAGCACCCAAAGGATTTATCTTGAATGGGGTGAAGTACGGGAAAAGGTCATCCTAGATATTGTCCTGAATTAATTGGGTTATAATCAAGATAAATCTTAACAGCTCTTCTCCTATCCAGCATATGACAAGTGCTCTTGAATGTTGAAGCTTCGGGCAAAACAAAACAAGAACAATCTGTGATGTATGGAAGAGTTAAACTTAGGTAACCAATTATTCTGGAGTATAAAGGATGATCTTGTCTTTGTGAAATTTGTCATCCCTTCTATAAGGAGACTGATTTAAGAGAGTCTTTTTGCCAACATGAATATGACCAGGAAGCAGGTATTTATAAAAAGACAATACAGAGAATTAGATGCAATTGGTTTCAGTGGATATGTTGTGAAAGCCTGTAGCATGGTGTCCTTTTTTTTAATACATACATCAAGAAATAATATTATGTATATTAAAGTGAACAGCTATGTAGTACATAAAGTAACATGATGACTATGTGGAAATCACACTAAAATCCATGTATCATATCAGATAACCTGAATTTGTTTATAAAAACACAAAATTCCTTCAATAGCAGAAGAGTTTGAACTGACTCCAATAAATGGGCAAAGCAGGACATCAAGCATGTTACTGGAATACTTTGAAAAACTCCTCAAATACCATATTGTTCAATTCCTCCTGTCCGCCACCTACTCTTTCCAGTCGCCAGCCTATGATCTGATATGACCTCTCTCCATACAATGATGTTACTAACAGGAGGTGGATGGAGCATGGAACCTCATAAGGGTGTCAGATCAAGTGTTTATTGAAGTATATTGTGAGATTTTTGTAAAGATTTTAAACAAATATTCTATAACCTTAGAGATATAAAATAGTATTTTAAATGGTTTATAATGTGAACACTTTCCCATCTCTCTGCTTCAACTATTTTTCATGGGTGATGTTATGTCATCAGTACAGTACTAACTGGAGAGTCATATTTTTGTCAGAACTTATACATTTTACCAAAGTAAATTGTAAACTAATTATAAACTCGCTGCCCATCCCCTCTTAGCCTGGGGACAACTCAGGTATTGCAAAAGTTGAAAGACTTTTCTAAGAAATACCGTTCAGGTAACTTTTAATGGAATACAATTAGATTCGGTTTGACAAAGGTAATCATGCACAACTCAAACCATGTTACTCCTGATGTTCTGACCTTTGTTGATCCAAGATTAATAGTGGTAACAGATGCAGCTGCTGCAGCAGTTGTTTTCTCTGAAGAATCTGCCTGGTGCAGTATGCTCCACAGCAAAGTCACGGACGACATGATCATATGAAGGATAGACAGGATTTCACTGCGTGCTTCAAGCAAGTGTTTTTGGTCAACGTTAACCAAAAGCTAGAGGCATTATAAAAAATAACAACCCAGCATTAAATATCTACATACTAGCATTAGCAAAACGATATAAATTAAGAAATAACAATGTACATCTAAACATTTTACACTATGATTTTAGGATGAACATTGTCTACATAGGCTTTTGTAAGATGGTTTACCCTGTTTGTTCTGAATAACAGCAAGAAAATGAAAATCAGTATTTTTAAAATGTTTTTTCAATTCCTCTGGAATGATGTGTCTATTAATATAAATTTGTGTTTTAAGTAGCAACAGGGATCATATTCCTTTAGCAGCGTATGCTTAAACATTCTCAAATAATAAAGTAGCACCTTTAATATCTATTGTAGGATGCATTGATCTCTTGAAATATATTAATCATAAAAGTGTGAGTTTTCAGAATGTATAGGGATTTACCCTACAGTCTTATATTCTGATTACAATGCATGTAGAGATTTTAGTTTGGCCAAAACTAACCAGTGTATCTTCCATACTCAATGGTCTCTGTTTACCTCTTTATTCCCAAGCATCATATAAGAAATTCAGTGTTACGATAGGCAAATATGACACTGGCATATTGAGTGGCGCTGTATGGCTGGAAGATGTTAAAGCATAGTTTCCTCGTCTATCCCCATAGACATCTGCTGATGTAGCTAGTGCTAACACAAAATCTTGACATCCCGCGGTATTTCTGACTGTATGGATTTATCAGAAGTGTTGCGGAATGTGCTTAATCCAGGACCACAGGGCTTGTAGTGACACCTTGCAGCTGATCCTGCAAGCAGATCCAGCCCAGCACGATCCTTCACAAGGCATACAAAGCAAAGGTTGTACTTATCCATGGGGTACATAGAGAACTTGGTGGAGGATATATTAAAAATGCTATCGATTAGACTGGGGCATATTCTGAAGGTCTGAGGGTTTTTCATTATCATCTCTATGTCTACAGTGATCATATTTACCGTATATACTCATTCATTAGCCCGTTCATTTATAAGCCGACCCCCCAGGATGGTTAGGTAAAAATAGCAAAAACTATTTTTTTCATAAGCCGGCCCTATATTTCAGGAGTTGGCAAACTTTGGCTCCTGGCCCGTCAGGGTAAACCGCTGGCAGGTTGGGACATTTTGTTTACCTGGAGCGTTCACAGGCACGGAGCCCCTCAGCTCCCAGTGGCCACGGTTTGCCGTTCCCAGCCAATGGGAGCTGAGGGGCTCCATGCCTGCAGATGCGCCAGGTAAACAAAACGATAATGTATTAGATATTCAATTCAACGATTTCATAGAGTTTAAAATCATCAACATTTGGTGTAGACCTGTTTTAAGCCGACCCCTGCTCTTTGATGCATCACTTTTTTACCAAAAATATTCGGCTTATGAACGAGTATATACGGTATATCTTTGTAAATGCCTTTGCAAGTGACTAACATTACTTCAGAATTAGTGCTATAATGAATACCACAACAACATTATCTACTTGCAAAGACAGGTAATAAGTATTTTGATGGCGACTACTGAAAAGAGTTGGGGAAAGGGATAGAAAATATGTATTTAAATAAAGCTAAACAGTCA
Source organism: Malaclemys terrapin pileata (assembly GCF_027887155.1). Classification (NCBI taxonomy): domain Eukaryota; kingdom Metazoa; phylum Chordata; order Testudines; family Emydidae; genus Malaclemys; species Malaclemys terrapin. Next base: position 144,628,231 of record NC_071507.1, read on the forward strand.
ACAAGAAACAGTGGTCCATTAGGTTCGGTGCCAAATGCCCAATATATAGACTATGCACCCAGCAGCAGCTACAAAATATTGTCAGAGCCAAAAGACAAGCTGCTAATATACAAAGGTTCAAGCCAGCAGGAAGAGGCACAAGAATGGACATTCGGACAGAAAGTTTTGTTTCTAAAGAGGATAAATCCAGGTAGCAGAGTTAGCTAGGTAGGTGACCACAGAACCCAACCATATTCAGGAACAATCAAGTGTGGCACCAATGAAAAGTTCCACAGTTGAGTTTGACTGCTGGAGCTAACCCTTTAGAATCCTGAGGTGGAGGAATTCCCACCCTTGTTCTTGTGTAGGAGCATGAACTCCAAGAATAAGGCTTTGTGACAACTGAATCTTTGGAGAATGCATGCGACAATTGGAAAGTTTGATGGTCTATGTACTTAAGGAGGCATATAATATGTTATCAATGAATAATGCTTTCTCTTATAAGAATTTTCTAAATCCTATTACCCCAAAATTGATCATTATGATTTAAATATATTGAATATTTTCCCCACAAGCCCTTCAAACTTAAATTCAGAGCAAATTCAACATTACAAGCATTCTGAATGTAGACCATGCACTCTAATTTAACAAATATGACATAAGAAGCCTCTGAGATGCTTGACTAAGTTTACCTGATGATACTGTGTAGATGGATCAAGTAGACAGTAATGAATTATTGTTGTGATGCCTTCTAACAGGGTAAGAATCATATCTGGTGGAGTAATTGATGCCATCCAAAGCGGCCTAAAATGCAACATTGAGTTTGTTGTGAATTTGCTCCACACAGCTAAAGAAACATTTAAGTATATGATCAAATTTGCAAAAAGAAAAAAAGGATATACTTGCCTGCTACTGGATAATCCTGTTTCATATTTATACTGCTGAATTAAATTATCCAAATTCCTGCAAAGCTGGAGGGTCACAGAAACTACCACTCTTTGTAGAACTTTTCCCATGTAAGGCAGAGTAGAAGTGATTAGGCCAATCCACTGGGGGTGCATTTTACAGGCACAGTGTTGGTGTAAAGCTCTTATTACTGCACAGAGAAACATGCCTTGAGAGGTTATTGGCTGGGAGTGTAAATATTGAAGTGAAGTCATTGGCTGCTGTGGGTTAATCTGCTCCAAGTCAGCAATGACAAATTCAAAGCCTGTTTCATTCTCCTCAGGCACAGTCATTACTCTATGCTCTAAGACAATTAGTCGCTGAAGCACTTTTAAGAGCTGTGACTGTAGCGTACTGCCACTGTCAAATTCATCCTCAGAAAAGTTGATAAGGCTGTCTTCAGAGAAACCTTCTTCAATAACAACGATGTTTTTACCAGCTACCTTTTCACTGTGCCACTTCTGTGCACTAAAGATAGAAGATAGCAAACAGTGCAGGATCACTTTCTGAACCTTGCATTTGGATAACATGTCTGAAATAAAGCTAGGAAAGCCCTTTGCAGAACTTTCTATTACTTTTGCCAATTCAGAAAAGAGAAGTGTCAAAATTTCAATGCTCATCATCTGCATATTGCGGTTTCCTATTAGATCTTGCGGGGTTACCTTGACATGAGTTGGATAGTGGCTCCTCATATAGTATAAACATAGAGAGATAAGAATTTCTATGTACATAGAACTCCTAAAGTTATGGTTAGAGTCCACTGGAATGTGACTATAGAAGTCTTTGCCCATAACAGATATTCGATGCCTGGCTAAAAGATTCTGAAGCAAGGACAGCTGAGGAGTGTATACATTGTTGACACTGGTAGTAGAGATGGCATTTACAAAAGCAGAAGGATTTGTTTTCAAGATTGCTTTGATTGCAGAAAAAGCATATAATGTTCTTGAGGAGTCATATAACTGGAGATAAAGCAACACATGTTGATATAATGGATGAATGTTAAAGCTGGGAGATTTTCGTATTCCTGGAGATCCCACATCACTCTCTATTTCTGAAATTTCTCCCTCTCCACAGCTGTACCAATTCTCTAAATCAAGACCATCACTAAAGAAAATGCTGGTTTGTTTAAGCTTTTCTGTTTGTGTTTTTTTCTTGTCTTCATCTTTCCTTCTGGCTATTTTCACTTTGGGCTTTGCTCCTGGTTGCTTACCAGCCTCTTTAACAATAGTTTCTTTTTCTGACATTTTTTCTGGTAGTTTTCCTTTGAAGCTGAACTGAATACTACTGTGACTTCTTTGTCCAGATTTTGCATCTGTTGAACTGAAAGTAAGGTCAGAGGGGGCCTGAGGGCTTACTCCAATACAAGGTGATGAATCCGTTTGTCTTTCAAGTCCAATCTCAGTCGAAGCAGATAATAACTGAGAACTGTCATCACCAAACAAACTGTTCTGGCTGCTTTGAATATGTTGATCTTCACTTTTAGAAACCTCCTCAGAATGATCTAAAGTATTGAATTTAGATGAAACATCATCGGGATGCAGATTATGTTTAACTGATTCGGTCTCCTCTCCAAGACCACTTACTACTTTACATATCAAGTCAATAACCACCTGTTGCACAATTTCATCAGGTGAGTCTTCTCGCAATATCTGAGAACTATTCTGAACACTGAGGCTTTCTGCCTCCACCTCATAGCTCAGGTTGTCTCCAGCAGATGACTGTGAACAGCCAGAGTCAGAACTCTGGAGTATTTCTATCTGATGATCAGGAAGGTCAAAATCAGACACCACCATTGGAATAGTCTCACTGCTAGTACTTAACAAGGAAAGTCTGTCACTCAAAGGGTTGACTGTGAGACTGAAGTTCTCCATTTCATCCATGATAAGTTGTTTTTCATTGTTTTCTTTAGATGTAATGAGTTGTCCTTGGCTTACAGGCATGTGAGAAAATGCTTAAAAAAGAAATCACAAAAAATAGTTATGGCCTATGAATAGTTTTTCTTTAGATTTATTTTGAACTTGAGATATAAGCAGAAATAATAAAAACTTACATTTAAATACAATTATTATACTTTGCACCTTTCATCCTGAAAGATCGTAAAGCAACTTAAATGTCCATTTACTAACTGTATAAAGCAGAGCTTCACCCATCAATTAAAGGACGAATAGGATAGCTTCAACCACTTCTAAAGTGAATAGGGATGACTGTTTAACAGCACAAAGCAAGTCTAAACTCCTGGTCTTTAGAGAGAGAGACAGAGGTCTCCGACTGAGAGAGGTTACTCCTCAGAAGCCTGAAACCTCAAGTGGATGCCCTCAAGGAAGTGTAGAGGTGGAGGTGAAAGGTGCAGTTAACCCTGAAACTGTGACTTGTACAAGGGAAAAATTGTTTTAACTGTACTCCAAGTATTTGGCATGCTGCAGAGTTGAACCCACAGAGAAATTTTCACTGAGTCTAAAAAAACTTTTGGAAAGAGAATATAATTACTATCAGGGTCCTAAATGCTGGCAGTTCTGAAAACTATTTAATATGCAAATCACACAGTGTGTTTCTTCTGCCATCTGTTTCATGTTATATGGATAAAAATACATAAAATATTACATATACTTAAATTAATAAGAAGTTAGTTAATAAGATTTTTTTGAGGGGGTTCAATTGTACTTACCATCACCACAGCTAAATTTTTGCATAAAGTGCTTTTCAGTTTCTTCTTCAGGGCAGTGAGGAGACTTATTCCAGTAGCACTCAGCCTGAACTCGTTGCACAGAAACTCGCTGTGTTTTTGGATGGAGTAGCAGTAGAAGCAAAGGTTCAAGTACTCTTGCAATGTCATGTCTTTGTAGTACTTGGTTTAACCATGCTTGCCCCACTGACCAAGTAGACCCATCTAAGCTGTTAAGACTGTCCAGCATGATGAACAAAGACCTGGGGGAAAAACCCAGGAAAAAATCTAACATGTTGCTACAACACAATATAATCTATTTTAATCTAATCTACATTAAACTTCAATATTTGTCCACTGTCAATGAGCTTTCTTTGCTTTTTTTATCTCCATATGCAAGTGTACCTCCTCTCTTTCACTCAAAATAATTAGCAAGCAACAACTGTCTTTAATATACTAACCTTTCATATATGCATGAGGAATGTTGAGATGTGTAAATCAAACTCTACTCAGATTTTCAAAAAATATATTGCTCTCTAAATTTGCACGGATTTGATTGTAATGATTCTTTATAACCTATGTATTGAGCAATAGTAACATATTAGTTTTGTTCAGATGAGTATCCCAGGACATACTTCCTACAGCTTGTTTCACATAAGTGGCATTTTGTTTGGAATCAGTGAGAAGCTCTGTTTCAAATTTTGCATCCAAAAGTGATATTTACATATTCTAGCACAATAGAAAAGGAGACAGAAAGAGCTAACAGTAAAGACAGATCAAAATAATAGAGGAATTCTCATTTACTGTGTTTGTACAGCATGTAGCACAATGAAGCCCTAACTTGGTTGCCCTTTAGGTGATACTGCAATATAAATAAGAGCAACAATTTTAAAAATCTGTAAATGAGGTTGCAGAGAAAATAAAATTATTATTCGTTATCTACAAGTGTTATCCTCAAGGACTGAGAACAGAAATACAGCGTACTTGACAATAACACACTACCTATTTTCATCATTTTCTCCCTTTCATATCTTAGGTCTTGAGAGCCCTTTCCAGGGGAGAAAATTAACAGCTGCCTTACCTCTTAGTTAATACATCGAGTAGCCCCTAATCATCTTTAACATTTTTATGCCATTCTGTGGTACATATTCATCAGCTTTTCTACTGTGTGCACAGAATTTACCATCTTCTCTTCAGCAATGAGTAACAGAGGTAGCTCCAAAAGAAATGCAAGATGAAATCCAACACTTCACTGTGCTGTCCCACAGTTGTAGGTAAAGGGTACAACATTCAAATTAATTTTTTTTCATCACATTCACACAAAGACACTGTGTGTATGAGCACAATCCTAGCTGAGAAAGGTGAGGCTAGTGATGGGGGTCTGGTGAGAAAATTTTTGAACACAGATTTAAACATCTGAAACTCTGAAATTTACCAAAGTTGATTGTGAATTTGGTAGGGCCCTAATGATAACCAACCTGTCAAAGGAACGGCCAAAGGAAGACGACTTGTTAATATGAAGGTCCCTCGTGAGATGCCAAAGCACTGCAAATTTTGCATGAGCTTCCATCCTTATTTTCTGTAAAACAAAACATAGGTTAGATCGAATTGACTATCATTCCCGCCAGTGAAAGGAAAGCTAGACAAGAATGTAAATTATTATATTAAAATATCATTACAAACACATTAAAAGAATCACTAATTTCAGTTCACTGTGCAGTCAATTCTATTTATTTGAATGCTTAAAAAGACACTACCACGTTTTTAGACCCATAAGTGTAATTATCTTGAAAGGTGTTTATTTGTCCCCTTACTGAGCTTGGTTTTTTAATTCCCCAAGTTTAAGAGGAAAAGGAATTCATGTTACCAACATCTTTTTATTGATTTTAGAAAATAAGGAGTAAATATGACAGGTTCCCAATGTTTCAGAATATTCCAATCCCAATAAAATATAAGTAAATAAGTACACAATAAAAAATAAGAACATCCTATTAATATTTGGTCAGCAGATGAACACTATGAAGAAATGGAAACATGTTTTTAGTCAGATTCTACATTTTCTCACTTTTACCTAAAGATGGTTCTTTATTACCAATCCTGAGAGACAAGAATAGATTCTCATTGCAAAAACAAAAACAAAAAAACACCTATGTACAATTTTAAAAAATAAGAACATTTAATATCCTGGACAAATGCATGTCTGAGAGGTGATAGAGAAGGTGACAGAAATAGAGAGAGATTAGGAGGAAAGATGTGATGCTCAGTTTGTGAAAAAGACAGTAATCATCCTCATGGAAGAAGTACTTAAAAATCATGGCATTAAAGACATCTAAACACAGTTAAGAGGGAAAAGAGCAGGGGTTGAAAACAGAACCATGAGGGACACACAGAGGTCAGCATGAGGGGAATATAAAGAGTGTTATAAGAGGGCTTTGTCTGAATATAAGTAAAGTGTTAATAGTTAATTGATTAGATGCCAGCAGACGGTGCTCAAGAATATATAGCATAGTTCATGGGTTTTGTAGGACCAATAAAACTTGTGCACAGTAGATGATTTCCACTGGCTGCTCTTTATATCAGTTCTTAACATGGTGTCAGAATAAAAGTTTTTACTGCTTTAACTTTTTGTTAAAGAGACACTCAGTGACATCAGTAATGACTCAAATATCCCATTACCTGCTATGGAACAAATACATGGAGATGTCTATGAAAAATGGAGCTGCTTCCAAGCCTCATGGACAAACTGTGAAGCGGCTGCAGGACTGAACAAAGAAAGCATGGCAGGCGGAATGGCTACTCTGAATAAAGCAACGGGTAAGGACTGCTTTCGTATATGTCAGCACTTTAAGCTGGCAGATGAAGAAAGGCAAGATGTAAATAAAATCTTAGATGCTTTAGAAAAATACTTGTGCCTAAAAAAAATTATAATATATGAGAAGTATATTTTCCATACATCTGATCAAAATGAAACTCAAAACTACAAACCAATACACAACCAAGCCGCACCAGTTAAGCTTGTCATGTAACTCTGGCACACTTACAGACAAATTTATTAGAGATCATATAGTTGTAGGCATGAAAAATAATGGAATCAGAACACATATGTTGCAACAACAAAGACTGGAACTTAATGTTGCTGATATCTACTGCAGCAGTGAATAAAATAAAGTTACAAATTTGAAAACATTAGAAACAGTGTAAGATATACAGCATCACACAAAATAATGGCAAACTCAGACTAAAAGAATAAAAAGAAGAGTGGCCTGCAAAGAAAGGCAAGAAATACATGCATTTTTCAGTCACCTGGGTGGTAGGAGGTGTGGCTTCAAGTCTGACCTTTGAATCGGACAGAGACAAGATCTGAATTAATATTTTCTTTCTCCCAACAGAGTGCCTTAATCAACAGGCAACAGAGTTATTTTCATTCTCGCTCTCTCTTTGATCCAATGAATGGTGGGGATTCATACCTGGGTCTTCCACATCCCAGGTAAGAGGCCTAACCAGTGGACTGACAGTTATAACACACACACACACACACACACACACACACACACACACCTTTCTGAAGCTAGCTCTGAAAAATGAACCTATGGGGTCAAATTTGTGGATGGTTTGGGTCGGTCAAAGCTGCATTTTTCAACAAATAAACTATTCATCTGAATAAAATTGTCCACCTCTTCTTATGATACTACAGAAAGCCAGGGCAGCAGTCCAGCACACAATCTCATGTCACACCACACACTGATTACTGCCTGCAGCAAATAAACTTTTGAAGCCAGCAGTAGCAGAAAAGGTAACAGAAAAATTAAAAAGTGTCAATAGCAAGACAAATACTACTATGACAGAGGTAGAAAAGAGATCCCTGAACTTCTAATAGGACAGCCGGTATAAAGTTCAACCAGCACTTAAAGACAGAGACAAAGGATGGAAGGTAGGGACAAAGAGTAGCACCAAGGTTTGAAAGGATTAGATTTTTTATCACTACATGTCAATTTCTCCATACACACACAAACAGAAAAAATGTATTTCCACTGATAAAGGAAGAAAAATGCTGCCTGAGAATTTAAGAGTTCGATTTAAGGATATTTACTTTGTACATTTTGACATGATGTTGACATATTGTGTTTTAACAGTTATAAAGTTTTGAATCTCAAGGTTTATTTTATTAAACAATTATTGTCTGACCGTCCCCTCATAATTTCCCGCAACTCTGAAAGTTTAAACAGAGAAAAATGTAAGAGAGTATTTATTTTTAAACATCTATATTAGCCATAGAATTTTTTTTTTAAATCTAATTCTGCCACGTCTAATCATACTTGGTAGAATGCAGACAACTCTATAGCTCCAACTGTTATTTCCTACAAGCAACCAGGGACCAGTTGCTCTCAAGAGTTGACCCAGGTGAGTTCCAAACAAGGATGCAGATGCAGGGGAAACTGGCAATGATTGTGAGGTTAGTTCACCTACTAGCAATGCCCAGGAATTGGCAAAGGTAATGCCACAAAATCTAACAGCACAGAAATCTCCTGAGGGCAAGTAGCAGGAGAAGAAAGGGACTCAGGGTGGAACCACACAAAGTGGAAGGGACGTAAAGTTGCTCAATCATTTGAGAGACTATATAGTTAATTGAAATCGCTCACTTTCTATTCTAGGAAGAGAGATGTTACAAGAATGCTCTCTCTATATATAAATAGTTAAATGACAAAAGTGCCAATACATAGTGATCAAGAACATGCAAAAAAGTTCTTGGGTTTTGTAGGAGTAATAAAACTTCTTGCTATGCACTGCAAATGGCACTGATTCATCTTTACATCAGTTCTTAAAGATCATCAAAGGAGATGCTGAAGGAGTTAGAAAGGCAGAATGAGAACCAGGAAGTCAGTGTCACAGGAGCCTAGAGAGAAAAGGAACCCAAAGTGGACAATGAGCCAATAATGTTAAAAGAAGCAGATATATTAGGGTTACCATATTTCCACAAACAAAAAAGAGGACACTGGGGGGGGGGAAGCCCCGCCCCGCCCCATCCACTCCCTCCCACTTCCCACCCCCTGACTGTTCCCCTCAGAACCCCAACCCCCCCCTGCTTCTTGTCCCCTGACTGCCCCCTGCTGAGAACCCCCTACCCTAACTGCCCCCGCCCCCAGGACCCTACCTGTCCCATGACTGCCCTGACCCTTATCCACTCGCATGGGTGGCAGGGTTGTAGAAATTTTGGTGGTGCCCAGAACCCCCCACCCCACCCGCCTAAGGGTCTGGGAGGGGGGTTGGGTGGGGGGAGGAGGTCTGGGGTGCAGGTCCTGGGCTGGGGATTAGGGTGCAGGAGAGGTGCAGGTTCTGGGATAGAGTTTGGGTGCTGGGTGCAGGCTCCGGGCTGGGGCAGGGGGTGGGTGTGCAGGAGGTGGTGAGGGGTGCAGGCTCTGGGATGGAGTTTGGGGGTGAGAGGCGGTGCAAAGGGAGGGGGTGCAGGCTTTGGGAGGAAGTTTGAGGGCAGGAGGGAGTGTGTGGGAAGGGGGAGGGGGATTGGGAGGGAGTTTGGGGATAGGAGGGGATGCAGGGGTGAGGGCTGTGGGTCTGGGGATGAGGGGTTCATGATGCAGGAGGGGGCTCAGGGATGGAGCAGAGGATTAGGGTGTGTGGGGATGAGGGCTGAGGCTGGGGGGTTTGGGGTGTTGGAGAGGCTCAGGGCTAGGGTGGAAGGGCAGGGTAAGGGCAGCCTGTCTTCCCATTAGTGGATGGGGGCACTAGGACCCGGGGGCAGCAGACAGCAGTTGCTGCTGGCTCTGGCAGTACACGCAGACAAGGGAGAGGCAGACAGGGAGGGGGGACCCACGGAGGGGGGGATGCGCAGAGGGGGGATGGCAGGTGGAGGCTGGGGACCCATCCAACACTCCCCCGCTCCCTGACTGCCCCCCTCCCCGGACTCCTCTTACCATTCTGGCTCCATGTGTTTGCAAAACACACTGTGGGTCGGTTTGTGTGTTACACAGGACTACAGAGAGAGGGAGGGGGGAGCAGGGGAGGGCTCTGGCTGCTGGAAGCCAATGGGAGTGGGTCAATCGGCCTAGCCGCCCAATCAGCAGCCACACTCTGCATGGAAGGGAGGGAGGGAGGCGAGGGAGAAAACCTCCCCGGACATTTTAACCTTGTTACCAATTCCTCCCGGACGGCTATTTAGAGACGCAAAAGCCGGACATGTCCGGGGAAATACGGACGGATGGTAACCCTAAGATATATCAGATGTCTTATTAGAAATCACCCAAGGCAAGAGGGTTGAGGACAGAAGAGACAGACCTCAAAGCAACCAAAAAAAGATGATGGATGGCAAGGATAGAAAAGACCAAAATCGAGTGGGCCCCAAAGGAAAATAAATGAGGGGGTCTGTAAATAACTAAATGAAGAGAGGAGGGACCCAAGGCCACTGCTACCACTTTCAGGAGGAGTGACAAAAGATCTTCATGGAGGGCATGGCAATGAGAAAAGCTAAGTTGGAGAAAGAGTAACAAGTTTTGAGAAAATAAATGAAGTGGAGACAGCAGAACATGCCAACAAATAGATCACTTATCAAGGCAAATTTATTGGAGAAGGAGCAGAAGTTATAGGGTTTGCTATAATGTTGGTCAGAATACAACAAGAGAAGAGAGCAGGAGGAAGAGTGGGCCTAGACTGAGAGAGAGAGAGAGCTGCAAAGGGGAGGAGGAGGGGGCAGAGAATGAGGTGAGAAGGAGGATGATTTATGCCTGAGACTCAGGTACTCAGATCTCAGTTCAATTCCAAGCTTTACCACAGACTTCTGTATGACTTTGGTTATGCCATTAAATCTTTCTGCACCTTAACTCTCCATCTGAAAAATGGAGACAATAACACTTCCTCTGCCTTACAGAGGCATTGTGAGGATAAATTAATTAGTGGTTATGAAGCACTCAGACATTACCATGATGGGATCATATATTAATTAGATAAAGGAGCAGAAAGGAAAGGTGAGATGAAGATTTGTGAGAGTTCACAATTTTATAAACATGTTATAATTTTTTATATATCAGTGTGTGTATATATGTGCACATATACATAAAATAGTTCAAACTGTCTTATGAGCTACCAAGTCCCTTATTCACACATCACTCTATTACTACATTTCTTGATGGTTCCTTTGACTCACCTTTTACTAATCACACAAACAGGAGGGAAGATTTACCTTGTCTCTGTGGGTCAGCTGCTGACTTATAACATCCTCACAAATGCTAGAAGAGGGAACCAGGTTGTGTAACTGGTAAAAGAGCTCCACACTCTTCTGATGATGTTGAGGAGTTCCATCACCCAACTGGTCCCACAGAGTTAAAGCTACATGCTTTGTAAATGAAAATATGTTTTAAGTCAATGAATATCTTGTATTTTTCTGAAGAATTACTAGCTTTACACAATGAAAGGGACATATGCAGTGTCAGTGAAAAATATGAACAATTGGGGAAAATTATGTGATTATGCATTGCTTATATCTCTACAAAAAAGCCAAAAAACACTGCAATACCCTACTGTATAAAGTTCCATACAATTTCACTCTGAGGATGCAGTACTTAATAGTTTACTTGTGTAAAAATAGAATATTTCAATACTATGATAATTAACTACCTACTACAGAATATTCTTTTGCTGAGGATTTCTGATGACCTCCTAAATCATAAGAGTGGAGCTAGTGTAATTTGTCTCCAGAATTCTATATCTAATATTGCAATTATAATGTAAAATTAAAATGTTTCTTTTGTAAATAATTTAAAAAAACAGTTCACATTCTATATGTCATTAGTAAGGCTGTCAAGTGATTAAAAAAATTAATCGCGATTATTGCCCGATTAAAAACATTAATCGTGATTAATCGCACTGTTAACAATAATAGAATACCATTTATTTAAATATTTTTGGATGTTTTCTACATTTTCAAATACAACACAGAATACAAAGTGTACAGTGCTCACTTTATATTTATTTTTTATTACAAATATTTGCACTGTAAAAAAGAAACTTAAATTCACCTCATTGAAGTAGTGTAGTGCAATCTCTTTATCATGAAAGTTGAACTTACAAATGTAGAATTATGTAAAAAAAGAATAACTGCACTTAACAATAAAACAATGTCAAACTTCAGAGCCTACAAGTCCACTCAGTCTTACTTCTTGTTCAGCCAATCGCTCAGACAAACAAGCATTCAGTGTTGGGGGAGGACACGGGACGGGGGAAGTAAGCAATGACTTGTGCAGGAGGAGGACCTGGGAGGACAGGGGGTGACAATGGGGAGGAGCAAGTAATAACTTGTGCAGGAGGAGGGTGAGGAAGGTGTCTTGCTGCTGCATCTGGAAGAGTGGTTTCTGGTACTGGGCTTGCCAGGCTCGCCTCCTTTTACTGAGCTAGGTGGGCTCCCTTCAGCTGAGTGAGCCCTTGTTTGCAAGGGAGGGTGGATTTTACTTCAGGGACTCATCACACTGCAGGGGAGGAGAGGCTGGTGCAGGGAGGCGGAGCTCGCCAGGCCCATGTTCTCTGTGGGGTACCCCCGGAGCGAGCAGCTGGCTAGCAGCAATAGGGTACGATGCAGGGGAGCTGGTCCTGGGAGTGAGGGGCTGGCCGTGAACAATAGGGCTTGGGCTGGCTAGGGTGACGATACGTCCCGTTTTAGCCAGGACAGTCCCCTTTTTCAGCTCTGTCCCACCCGTCCCTACTTTTTTGCCAAAACGGGGCATTTCTCCCAGCTGCAAGGGAGAGCAGACAGTGGTGGCTGCTGCCTGGGGATCAGCTGAAGGCAGCACTGCCCGCCAGCAGGAAAGTGGAGAAATTTGCTGCTGGCGGGCAGTGCTGGCTTCAGAGCTGACCCCTGGGTGGCACAGAGCTGGGGGGAGTAGGATCAGCCTCAGCTGGGGGAGGCACAGAGTTGGGGGTAGGGAGCTCAGCCTCAGCCACGGGAGGCACGGAGCTCGGGACGGGAGCAGCCCCCGCTGTGGGCAGCACAGGTCTCAGCCCCAGATACGGGCGGCACGGAGTGGGGCGGGGGGGGGGTCAACCCCAGCCCGGGAGGGCAGCTTGGGCGAGCCCTGCAGGGGGCAGGCGGCTTCAGTAAGCCCCTGGCCATCCTGTTTTTACTTTAAGAAGTATGGTCACCCTGCGGGGAGGTGGGGGTGTGTGTTAAGATCTCTACTCCTCCACTGGAGCTGGGATGAGAACCATGTCTTTCTCTAGCCTCTTGTCTTCCCACCCTCTGGTGGTGGCCTGCGTTACCGAGCCTGACCAGACATAGGTTCTCTGGAACAGCTCAGAGGATCTGCGATTAAAGCATGTTAATAAAATTAACACATTCATTGTGCTGTGCTTAATTGGACACATTGACAGCCCTAGTCATTAATATTACTTGTTTTTGTTAAACCCCTATCTACTCAGAACACTTTCCCTCAGTTTCATGTCTTGGCTACCTCTCACATCATCTTAGTCTAGTAACTCACTACTTTCATTTATATTTCCAAGAGACCAATTCAAATCAGCTGTTTATACCTACACTGTGTGGAACACCTTTAGTAGTAGTAGCTAAATATTTTAATTTAAACTGTAAAACAGAAAATAGCAATTGTCATATCACCAAGTAAGGAAGTTTTATTCCATAGAAAGTACAAGAAGGACAAGGCTGTTGATACAGACTTGGAAAGAAAGTGTGTCTTTTTGTTGCTGGAAATACAGTCTAAAGAAACTAATGCACATGAAATAAATTCACAGGCTGTAAAATGATTACTGTACCTTGAAAAAATCTGTCTTTTCAACCATATATCTCAGGTTGCCCTGAGTAAGAGGAGGCCTGATAACTACAGCAACTCTTCCTTGGTTTGGACTTAACGGCTGTGCAGTTTCCACACTGTTTAGGTTTTCTCCAGTGACAACAGCAACAGATTGAGTCAATCCAACCAAGTCCATTACCAGCGAAATAGCAATACCTTGAATGCTAAAATCACTTGCTTGTCTACAAGCATTCATAAGAGTCTGAAGCCACAATGGAGGCTGTACTTGTTCACAGTCTGAAATGAAAACAAAAGAAATATTTTCCATTACAAGTGAAATTGTTGTATTGCAATTAATTTTTCTTCCGTTCTGCATACCTACTATACCTCACAACCTATATCAAATCAACTCTGCAGTATTCTTTTAACTTCTGTATTTGTAACCCTATCTTGTAATACTTATGAGAGAAAATGATTTTGTACAGTCAATAATTCTCTTTATTTTTAATAAAGTTGGTATCTAAAAAGAATTCAAGCACCATAATACCATACTTCCTTTTTAAATTATGTAAAAGTTAACAAACAAAACTGCATTCTAACAAATGATAAATGTGATATTACTATACTAATTTATATAGCACCAGAAGATGTACATGGTATTTTACATTTAGCCAATGTGTCAAACATACATAATCCCAAAAACAGACAATAGAAGATACAACTCACAGAACAAGGTCATTTTCTAAGAAGAAGAATAAACAAACACAATAAGCTCTTATGTACTATATTTTTTTTCTATTCCACAAATTGTCCTGCTTTCAACACGACACTGCATTAGATCACTATATTTTACAAATGTGTAAAAGTCCACAAGTCAGTCCTAGCACCGCTAAGTCAGTTTCAGTATCTCTGTTCTTAAGAGAAAAGTGTATTATGACCTTTGACATAAAAACTGAATAAGAAGGGAAGAAGAGAAAACATATTTGTAATTTTAGCTCAAAAATAGGTGGGTTGAATGTATTTCACACCTTTTAGAGAGGACTATATTTCTATATTATGCTAGAGTACACATTGCTTTTATTTGTTCTCCTGACATAATTACTATCTTCAGGAAATTATCACAAAGGAAACAATGAAATATAAAATCTTGCAACTTAATATTTTGTTCCAGAATTAACTCCATGGTTTATTTTGTCAATTTCCACTAAATTTACACAAAAAACTTACTGCAATACAATGCAAAGTTCATAATGTGAATTGGACTCAAGTAAAAACCTCTTCAGAAACTGAGCATTAAGCCAGATTTTACACACACACACACACACACACACACACACACACACACACACACACACACACACACACACATTCTCCCTTCATTATCATGAAATGCTTATGAGCTAATTCAATTTAAACTAAATGGAAGGATAAACAAAAACAGGTCTGCAAATAGGTTTGTAACTAGGATCCTTGATTTCAAAAGGGCAAACTTTAAAAAATTAAGAGAATTAGTTAGTTAAGTGGACTAGCCTGAAGAACTCAAGGATCTGAATGTGGAGGAGGATTGGAATTACTTTAAGCTAAAGTTGCAGAAGCTATTTGAAGCCTGTATCCCAAGCAAGGCAACAAATTTGTTGGGAAGGATTGCAACCAAACCAAGCATCTCCAGAACAAATGGATATACGCTGGCCATCAACACGGTTAGGCTGGAAATTAAACAAAGATTTCTAACCATCAGTAGAGTGAAGTTCTGGAACAGCCTTTGGTGGGGAGCAAAAAACCTAACTGGCTTCAAGGATGAGCTTGATAAGTTTATAGAGGGGATGAGATAATGAGATTGCCTACAATGGCCTGTGGGCCATCTGTGACTGCTAGTAGCAAATATCTCCAGTGGCCAGAGATGAAACATTAATGGGGAGGGCTCTGAGTTACTACAGTGAATTCTTTCACAGGTGTCTGGCTGGTGGGTCTTGCCGACATGCTCAGGGTCCAATTGATTGCTATATTTGGGATTTGGAAGGAATTTTTCCCCAGGCCAGATTGGCAGAGACCCTGGGAGTTTTTTGCCTTCTTCCGCAGCATGGGGCACGGGTCACTTGAAGGTTTAAGATAGAGTAAATGGTGAATTCTCTGTAACTTCAAGTCTTTAAATCATGATTTGAGGACTTCAGTAACTCAGTATATTATAGGATCAGGTGGGTGAGGTTCTGTTGCCTGCAGTGTGCAGGAGGTCAGACTAGATGATGATGATGGTCCTTTCTGGCCTTAAAGTCTATGAGTCTAACATAGAAATGTAGGGCTGGAAGAGAACTCGAAAAGTCATCAAGTCCAGCCCCCTGCACTAAGGCAGGAGTCAGTAAACCTAGACTACCCCAAACAGGTGTTTTTATAACCTATTCTTAAAAACCTCCAGTGATGGGCTGATAAATAAAGTGGGGGAGGTAGCTCCCTTTGATGGACACCCAGCCAGCCAGTTAGCTGTAAAATCCCTCTTGGTAGCTGTTGTTTACTTGCTTTACCTGTAAAGAGTTAAAAAGTCCCCAGAGTAAAGAAAAAAAAAAAAACGGGCACCTAATCAAAAGAGCCAATGGGAAGGCTAGAACTGTGTTTGTGGTTGTTCTCTAGGATGCAGGTACACTGAGCAGCAATGCTATAAGCAGAAATGCTGTGTAAGGTTTGAACCAGGAATGAAAAAGTTATTTTCTCTATGTAGACTCATTGGGATAGGATTTGTTTTCTTTCTCAGCTCTTCCCGGGAGAGGGGTGTGTGAAAGGGCTTGAGGTACCCACAGGGAGGAAATCCCAAGTGCTCCTTCCTGGGTCCACGGTTTTTTTTTTTGCATTTGGGTGGTCACAGCATTTACCAAGCCAAGGTCAGAGAAAAGCTGCAACCTTGGGAGTTTAATACAAGCCTGGAGTAGCAAGTATTAATTTTTAGGATCCTTGTGGTCCCCCACTTTCTGCACTCGGAGTGACAGAGTGTGGATTCAGCCTTGACAGCTGGGGATTCTACAACCTCCATTAGAAGCCTGTTCCAGAGCTTAACTACCCTTAGAAAGTTTTTCCGAATATCTAATTACACTGCTCTACAGCCAAAATGCTTCTGAAATAAATGTAGTCAAATTGTACTAATTCTGGGTCACAGAGAACGAAAGTGATGCTTAAAATTGTTGATTGGCTCTAGTTTTCAAGATATGCTATTGGGTCAGTATATACCACCCTTGACTTGGGAATGGCGGAGGATAAGTGAGTTATAAAGGGAAGGGATCTCAATGTAAACCAGAAATGACTAAAATACATCTTTGACTGGATCTATGAATAAATCTATGACTGGGTTTGGACAGTACTTGCTTTTTAGGCAAAACAATGAATGATGCAATCTGAAGCTGGTATTGTGTCATACATGATATAAATTGCATCATGTTATTCCTAGAAGTCATGGATAATGCAATCATAACGAAGCTTACATCACTCTGCTGAACAAATTGCCCTATATCAGCTCTAGAAATCATACAGTGTCGTGCTCTCTTATTTGTCAGTGTTTGATTTTGCAAAGGGACACATTTCTGTTTAGCCAAAGTGAGCAGAGATGCCTCGTACTTGTGTGAACAGTGCAGATAACTTCTGCTATGTTTGCGGTTAAGTGACTTTTGCATCACAAAACCGTAGTATAACCACTATGGTTAAGAAAGCGTATCCCCTTTATTTTGGCTGCAAAATTGGAAATCAGGATAAGAGGTGGGCCCCACACATATGCTGCAACACTTGTGCAACAAATCTTTGCCAGTGGTTGAACAGGAAAAGGAAATCTATGCCTTTTGCAGTGCCAATGATTTGGAGAGAGGCAACAGATCATACCAGCAATTGTTACTTCTGCATGGTGCCTCCAGTTGGGAAAGGTGTGTCAAAGAAGAACAAGTGGACTGTGCATTATCCAAACATTCCATCAGCTATACGCCCAGTACCCCACCGAGAAGGACTGCCGGTTCCTGATGCACCAGAATCATTCTCACTTGAGTCAGACAAGGAAGAGGATGAAACTTCTGGTCCTGAACCATCAATGTCACAGGACCCACATTTTCTCCCATCCTCCTCCTCTGAACCACACCTCATAACACAAGGTGAACTGAATGACCTTGTCAGGGATTTGGAACTACCCAACAGTAAGGCAGAGCTGTTGGGCTCCAGACTACAGCAATGGAATCTCCTGGCAGGTGATGTTAGGGTTTCCATGTTCCGTGACCATCAAAAGGATCTTGTCCCATTCTTCTTCATGGAAGGTGATCTTGTAGCCTGCAACAACATCGATGGTGTGATGGCAGCCCTCAACATCGTTCACGATCCAGATGAGTAGAGACTGTTCATTGATTCATCGAAGACGAGTCTTAAAGCTGTTTTACTGCATAATGGCAATGTTTTGCCATCAATTCCAGTTGGTCATGCAGTCCATATGAAGGAAACCTATGACAACATGAAACAACTTTTGAAGTGCATAAACTATGACTAACATCAGTGGCAGCTTTGTGGCGATTTGAAGGTTGTTGCTCTCTTGCTTGGTCTGCAGACTGGATACACAAAGTACTGCTGTTTTCTCTGCGAATGGGATAGTCGTGCAAGAGATTTCCACTACATCAAGAAAGATTGGCTACTCCGACAGTCATTGGAGCCTGGGAGGAAAAGTGTTCAGCATCCACCACTTGTTGAATCAAGAAAGATTTTGTTACCACCCTTACACATCAAGCTGGGTCTGATGAAGAACTTTGTCAAGGCCATTGACAAAACACGAGCAGCTTTCAAGTACCTCCGTGGAAAATTTCCAAGGTAAAGTGAAGCTAAGATAAAGGAAGGTGTCTTCGTTGGTCCTCAGATTCGTGAACTTCTTCAAGATGATGCATTTGACCATGCACTGCGTGGCAAGGAAAAGATGGCATGGAAAGCCTTCCAGTTAGTGGCAATCAATTTTCTCGGAAACAACAAGGCAGACAACTACAGGTTGTTGGTGGAAAACCTCCTCAAGGCATACAAAAGCCTTGGTTGCAACATGCCAGGAAAGATACATTTTTTGCACTCTCATCTAGATTTTTTTCCACCAAACTGCATTTAAACAATCTTAAGTTTCAAAGACGAATAAACAAAATCCCAGATGTCAGAGAGAAGGCCTCACTTTAACTATAATGTAAATTTACGCCTAATTTTTCAGTTCAGTACCTGTGAATTTTGTGCATGTTGTCAGCTGCCACTTACAACCTTAATGTTAAACACTACATTACACAGCAAAATAAATTTAGAAATAAACTCTTGGGTAGTGTAAATTTTACTGAACTGAAATTTATAACTTACGGTTATACATTTGTTTCACAAGGGCATGAATATGGATAACAGTCTAAACTATTAAAAAAGAGTTAAAGGCATGTTTGATGTAATCTTGTCACTATTCCACAAATCTATTCAATGTGCAAATACATTCCAAGGCACAAGAAAAGCACTAGTAACAAAGAACCCTGATGGATCCATGTATTATGTATTTCACACTTGCACAGCAGAATCTGGAAACTGGGTTCCACCCTAAGGTTCTTCCACGTAGTACATATTCATTACTCAAAACAGACATGTATTAAAAATCACATGAAACCATCAATTTTCTTATAACTGTATTAAAAATATTTTAGTTTCTAAAACGTAATCAAAGTCATAAAAGAAAAAAAAATCTATGTCCCTACAAGGAACAACAAGCAACAATGTAAATATTCATATTTTCTAAAGAACAGTTTAAACTAAGAACTGAATATACTAGAAAAAAAGGAGAAAGTAAGAAAATGTTACTTACCAAAATCAGATTTCTCAGGAAGTAATTCTGATGTATGGTTCCCCTCTGCAATGTAAACCGGAAAACTTGAACATTCAAGATATAGCTGACATGCAGCAATAAAGGCAGAAAGGTATTCTTTTGGCGTTTTATTTGTTTTTTTCCCCTTAGCATCTCCTTGTGATTCTCTATCCCATTTTGTAAGTTGTCCTTGCTCTCTAGTGAGGTCCACTTGAAGCTCTGTTGCCAAGGGCTGAGACAAGGAATTACTCTGAATTATATACAGGTTGATAAATCTAGTTAAAAATTGTTGGACATACTCCAAGCAGCACTGCATTGCAGTCTTTTGGACCATCTTCCCACTTCGAGTTGCTGACCCCTGTGTAATTATGGAAGGAGGCTGTACAATGGTTTCCTCAGATCCCACAGTTGATGCTGTCTCAGTCTCTGAGGATGTGCTACCTATAATAGGGATACCAGGTGCTCCGTGGCCTTCGCTCAATGCACTGTCAATGTCATCAGCTGTATCTGCCTGGTACTGTACAAACTCAGTAAATCCACTTTCTGATGATCGACTACTTGGAGGATTTTCACCATCTTCGAATACATCATGAGGATTTTCAAGTGAAACTGATGGCACCTAGTTGAGATAAAAGTACAGATAACAGATTAAACAGTAAAAATGAATGTCACTAATAGTGATAAAAGATCATCAACTTCTTTCCTATTTTGAAAAGGATGGCAGTTTTGAGTTCCGGTTAGGGTTGCCAATTTTCATTGGACACATTCCTGGAGGTTTATCACATGACATAATCTTTAATTAAAGATTAATCTTTAATTCCTGGAGACCCCAGGACAATCCTGGAAGATCGGCAATCCTAGTTCTGTTCTATTATAAAGTTTTAAATTATGTGTTATATACTTTTACTGTTGAACCCTTCCATAAATTTTCCTGTCAAAATCAAGTTTTTAAAACTCTCAAAGAAGTATATTTACATGACATGACAACTATAAGAGGAGATATCATTGTCTATCAACAGAAATATATGCATTTTAAGAAGATTTTAAACAAATGATTTATATTTTAATATGGATTGAGGGAGAAGGGATTAACATGACAAAATTATAAGTCATTTGAAAAAAATCCTGAAATGTTAAAGAGAGTCGAAGACGAGGCACTAAAATTTGCAGTCATTTTAGCTAGACAAGATGAGTGAGGTAATATCTTTTATTGGACCAAC
The DNA here is from genome assembly GCF_027887155.1 of Malaclemys terrapin pileata. Lineage (NCBI taxonomy): Eukaryota > Metazoa > Chordata > Testudines > Emydidae > Malaclemys > Malaclemys terrapin. Next base: position 144,648,613 of record NC_071507.1, read on the forward strand.
TTTGGTGGAAAAGACAAGCTTTTGAGCTACACACAGCTCTCCTTCAGGTCTGGGAAAGGTATTAAGAGCGTCACAACTAAATACAAAATCAAACAGATAGTTTAGCATAAGTAGGTAGCACATATTGTAAGGGACCATTCAAGGGTTGAAAGATATTACCTCACCCACCTTGTGTCTCTAGTATCCTGGGACCGACACAGCTACAACAACGCTGCATAGTCAGTTTACCTGACAGACTTCCTCGAATATGTTTAGGTTTTAGGATTTTCTTATATAAAGGAGCTGGCAGCTTGTCATCTGTTAATTGGAAAACTGTTCCAATCATAAGAAGCAATATGAAAGGGTGGTGGAATGATGGGTGAAGGAGTTGAAGGGAGTTGTCAAGAGAGAGGCTTGAGAAGACTTGAAGGAGTGGGAAGAGGTAAAATTTCTCTGCAATCAAGAGATAGTTTTATAGAATGCCACCACATAAATAATTACATTAAAGATAGTAACGAATTTTGACCTACAATTGTGTAGGTGTATTGCTGGTACAAAGTTTCATGATTATTATTATTACTGTTGTTAATTTCTACTATTTAACCAGGATGAACTTGTTTCATACAATATAAAATACTACAGATTGTCAAGGCATCTTTCAAAAAAGAGAAGAGAAAACAGCTGAATTTTGGAGCCAAAAATGAGGAATTATAAGAATTATTAAAACAAATAAACAGAAAATTTCCCAACTGCATACCGGTACTTTTTTAAAAAAAAAAACATTAATTATTAATGAGTCATTCCAAGTTCTCTGTGAAATTAAGAGCTTTAATTCCAATCTTTTAAATAGTAATCAAAATCTAATGTGTAAACAAGTTTGGATGTTCTCTCAATACAGAGCAAAAATTCTTAGATTCTCAGCATAAAATTTAGTACCTAGCATCTTTCCCTCCTGTACCCAAAATATGTAATATATGTAAAATGGAAGTGTGGGTTTTCCTTCATACAAGTTTGTAGTTGTGGAAGACTTAGTATATTTAGGTTCAAAAGAATTGATCACTTACAAGATTTGTTAGAAATGTAAACTGTTAGAAACTGAAATTTGTTTGAAATAGAAACAGTTGCTGGTTTTTTTTTGTTCTTTCTCTTTGTTTATTAAATGATTTTGAGGTATACATATTTGATAAAACATTAAAATAATTCATAAGAATTAATTTAGCTGATCTATGCAAATTTATAATAAGGTATTGGTTAAGAGCTTTAGAACTATCTCCAAATGGTAAAAGAAAATTACAACTGTGATACCTGATCCAATGCCTATTGAAATCAGTGGAAATTTTTCCACTTAATTCAATGGCCACTGGATCCACCCTTTAGAGTTTATTATATATTGGCTTAGAGATTTATTCAAATATTTCTCAAGAGGTCTGTAGTTCTTACTTAGGTCCTGAATTTGAAGTGATTTATGCGTATGCTTAACATTAAAAAGTATGTATAAATTCTTGAATGATCGGGGCCTTCATCTGCAATTAATTGAACAGTTCTAATGTTTTTATTAATCAAGGTTCAATTATGTTTAAATTTATTGTTATACATTTTTATTGTAAAAGACATTTTATATTTTCCCCATCTATAGTTTGCTGTTTTTGCATGTTTTACAAAGCTTAAAAATTACTGTAAAACTAAAAAAAGCACAAGTTGAATTAAAAAAAAAAGGTGGAAACAGGACAGAGAAAAACTGTGAGGTGTAGCCCACAGGATTACTTTGCTAGCTATTATATCCTACTAATCCAGCCAGCCGTATCAAACAATATGTTTCTCTTTCTGAATTAATCCATTTTATTCTTATATTTTATCATTAATTCCTATGAATTTAGGATGTGTTGAGGCATATGATGTGTGTTTCCTAATAATTATACATAGACTAAGTTATGCTGAAATGCAAAAAGCCTACTGGCCTGTATTCAGTAAGAGCCGCTAAATAGCTAAAAGTATCATCAGTTAAGAGTAAGTCAGCATAAAAGCTGTTAACCTTTGGCACAGATAGGAATGGTCCCCAAACTTTGGGGAACCAAAGGGAGGAACTATACACAACACTGAACAGGTTTATCCGGCATCTACAACCGGTTGGTAACTGCAGGGTATACCACAATCTGGAAGTCGTCAAGAGAGCCTAGGTTGGCAGTTTTTGGAGTGAGATAATCCTTATTAATACAGAATCAGAGTATCGGGGCTGGAAGGGACCTCAGGAGGTCACCTAGTCCAACCCCCTGCTCAAAGCAAGACCAATCCCCAACTAAATCTATATCTAGAGCATAAGTGTCATAATCCACTAACCTATAGGATAAGGGTAGGATAAGATTTGGGTATAGTAGGTTGGGTCTGAATTACATAGTTTCAGGATCCTGGAAAATACCTTGTAAGGAAGAGTCTGGAGCGCTTTTATCTCTTTTAGCTCTTCTTTTTTTAATGCTCTTTTAGTCTTTAGCTCTTTTCTATTACCGGGTCCTCAAGGAAGGGTGTGACAATGTTAAGTTAAGGTACTTATAATAGGAATGTTACCACCAGGAGTTTTGGAATTCTTTTACTGTTTTGCAGTTATAAGTTTTATAGCATTTATTATTCTTTTGTTAATCTCAATAAAGTTTTTATCAATTTGGTATTGTCCTCAGTGTAAGTGTTTTTGCCATGCACCCCGAGAGTCTTCTCCCGATACAGAACTCTCTGAGTTCTTGAACCCTGTAGTTTGAATTGGACAAGAACCTATAAATCTTCTGGTTGGATGGCAAGCCATAACAACTAACCCATCAAATTCATGTCAACAGAGGAACTTGAGGAGACATACAATATTATACTAACAAATTCACCAGAAGAAGGTGGGTCAGATTTTTGAAAGTGCTCAGCATTTCCACTGACTTCAATAAAAGCAGAGTTGGGCTAACACTGAGTATTTTGAAAATCCCACACCTTACACAAAATTAACATAAAAGGATGCAAAGGATATTAACAGATTACCTTTTTATCTTCCCATTCTTTGATGGAGCTGTTGTGTCCATTTGGAAGCTGCAGAGTACCATCTGTACCTGCAGACAACAGCGGAGGTTGAACCTTACTAAGGATCTTTGAGCAGAGCCTGAGGGAATCAGTTAGTTCCGACAAGTGCAAAGTGTGAAGATGGCTTGTCAATGCAGAAATCATTCTGAGCAACAACTGAGGCAGATGTTCTGTTTGTATTTCAATGTAGGTCTCCTAACAAAAAGATAATAAAATTGAGGAAGTGTTTTATAAACCCCCCATAAAATGTATTTACTATATCTATACAGTAGAACCTTAGAGTTACGAACACCTTGGGAATAGAAGTTGTTCGTAACTTTGAAATATTCATAACTATGAACAAAACATTGTGGTTGTTCTTTCAAAAGTTTAAAACTGATAATTGACGTAAGACAACTTTGAAACTTCACTACACAGAAGAAAACTGCTGCTTTTAACCATCTTACTTTAAAAGAAACAAGCACAGAAACAATTTCCTTACCTTATCAATTTTTTTTTAAACTTTCTCTTTACTTTTTAGCAGTTTACATTTAACACAATACTGTACTGTATTTGCTTTTTTTTGGTTGTTGTTGTTGTCTCTGCTGCTGACTGACTGCGTACTTCTGGTTCCAAATGAGGTATGTAGTTGACCGGTCAGTTCGTAACTCTGAGGTTCTACTGTACAACTATCACATATATATAAGTTTATTCTAAACTTCTTAACAATGCAAGTGGCAAATAAAATCTAGAAGTCCTCCAAGTCGGATATCCTATGCATTAACTTTATGAGGGATAAAAGGGAATTGTTTTTCAGTATATTTTTAATCATTGAGTAGGCTCAGCATTTTCAGAATTTTAAATATCCTTCATTTATACTACAAAGAGATTACAAAGAATTTTATAACATTGATAGGATTAAAAAAATATCCCCAGTTCCCTTTGTCTTTTAATTTTCTCAAAATAGAGATTTAAGAGTGAAAAGTATCAAATAATTAATAACTAAAGGAAAAACAGGCTGAATTTCATACCTGACACAGCACTCTCATACTTCTAGTAGGCTTTGAAATGAGAAAGCAAAAGAATTGAGGAGGGAAGACAGATACAGGAAAAACAGTTCTAGCAGTCTTCATCAAATAAACCAGTGTCAACAGATAAAAGAAGATAAATATATTACTGTGACGTTCAGAACAATTAGCACTCAATGAATTGCATCATCTAACTATTTATCATATAAAACCGCAAAGCAACAGATTACATTTGTAACTAATACAATGTAAATTTTAGAGAAGGAAAATTCAAAACAGAATCAGATGACAAACAAGCTAACAGAATTTGCAGGCTCATGCATCAGAAGAACAGAAAGACTGATTTGTTTATGTGATAAAATCCATCCCATACACCCAAAACCTTTTTCACTTCTTCTAAAGGAATCTACCAATTTATGCTAAACTCACTTGTAGACAAGGTTTGCTTTCAAAAGTGCTTTATAATCAGAGTACAGAAATATTGTCCTCAGATACCTACAAGCAATGAAGAAAGGAATTCTTACCAAAGAAACTATATCCAACAAAAAATCCACTAGTAGGCAGAAATTGGTCAGGGGCAGCTCAGATGACTCATTACCACCTACAGGCCCAGGCTGAAGTCTAGCATGCAGTGTCCTCCTATGAAATTAAAACATGTTATTGTGTTTTTGTTTACATAGGACATGATTAACTAACAAATTAATTCATAGGTGTGTACGTCAAGGATGCTGCGTAAGAACAAACTAGTAACCTTTTGTGGAAGTAGATAATAGAAAAAAAAGCATTTGGCCCAGTTGTTCCTTCTTCAACAAACAGTTTATTCAGTTTATAGATGACCATACAATCCTTAACTATCTGAAATACAAAGGAAGTTCAATATTTTATGAAGGGCAGCCACATCATTGTGTGCCGTGACCCATCACATCCCATAAAATAAGCAAGGCTGGGCTACAGGAAATTGTTTTGGTAAATCCATATATTTTCCCCTCACTTGGTGGTTGCCTGTTTTCAGAATCTGCTTAAAACACAACAAAACGGAAGAAATTCCCCTCCCCACCAAAGGTAAATATTACCAAATAGTAACCAATTTCATCTCAGTTTTCAGGAAACTCAAGACTTTCAAGGAAGTTGCTATTATTCTGTGCCTCAGACTGGCACCTTTATCTATAGCACTCTCAAAGTCCTAGTCTGAAATCCATAGATTTCTTCTAATTAAAATTCCCACTGTGGGAAAAATAGCTTTCCGTGCAGAGTATCATCATATAGATGAAATTTAATACCCACTTATAAATAGTAACGTACATTTATACATTTATCCTTGAGAATCTCTCAAGGCTCCTTTTGCCATAATTCTGACTTAGTGGAGGTAGCATTGCCTTGAAAGGATATGAAGGACCAGTGAAAATACCTTCTAGTTTTCTAAATGTTTTTGAAATTTGAACAAAGACCATTTCTCAATGCCTAAAAAGAAGAACATCTGGAAGGAACGATCTCTCCAGGTAGGAGGACAGTAGTTTCTCAATCCCAGATCTGTACAGTATTTAATAGAAGGGGAAAGAGTCCAAGCACTGTAAGCACTGATGCACATCTTTTGCTAGCCATGCAGATTGTTGATCAGAGGGGAAAGTTTTCAAAACCCTTTTGGGACACAGGCTAAGAGACCCAATAACTAACTAACTAACTAACTAACTAACTAACTAACTAACTAACTAACACACACACACACACACAGACACACCCCAACAACATTTCTAGCTAATCTAGTCAAGTATATCATATGCTACAGATAATGAATTTATAGGAGGATACCTTGATTACATGGCCAGCAAGTGTGTACCAATCTACCCAAAACCTTTTCTTGTCACTTTTTCCAAAGGAATTTACTCACCCATGCTGAAGAAGCAGTGGCAGGAAAACAAGAGAGATCTGCAAAGATTTCTCTTACTAAAATCAAGTTATCAATATCTTGATTATTCCCAGATCAAGAAAGGGAATTAAAAAGAATCTGAATCTCAGAAATTAGGCCTGGTCTATACTTCAAAGTTTTACCGGTTTAACTATTTTGGTTACAGGGTGGGATTTTTTTTTACTGAAATAGCTATACCGGTAAAATCCTAGTGCAGATACAGTTATATCAGTATAAAGTGACTTATACTGGTATACTTATTATCCTCCCCATGCAGGACTAGCTATACCAGAACAAACTACCTTTATACTGATATAACTGCACCCACACTAGGGGGATTGCATTGCTTTAACTACACAGATATAGTTAAACCAGTACAAGTTTCTAGTATAGACAAGCCTTTGCAGGTGAAGTACAACTATTGGAACATCCTGTCCACCTCCCTGTCAATACACAAACCAAAAAATGTAAAGCCAACTCCGATTTTACATTTACAGCAATTAAATATAACTTACCTACAACATTCTTCAAACCAACGAGCAATGTAATCCCACATATAATAAGGCTCAAAGGAATTAAAGAGAAGATTGGCAGTTTTAATCAGCTCTGCAGTTTTCTTATTTTCCCTCAATTTGCTAAAAGAAAATAAAAAGTAGTAGTACAATTTAATGTATATTACTATGCTGTGATTTAAGTGTTATGCAAAGGCGTATAATTCTGAGTTTACTCATTGCAACACTGATATTAACACACTGGTTCCCTCCCACTCCTTTAATGGCAGCTCTTCAGCTGGACATACACACTATAGCTCTTTACATCATGTCCTTGCATGGTTGCCATACTTCTTGCTCATCCCACTTTGTCTCAGATCTGTTTTCCAATTTCTACGTATTTTTATTGGATCTGGGATCCAATTTTCATTCTTATTTTTCTTTATTTTATTTTTCTCCCCCTTCCCTGTCCTCCTCCAACATTCTGTTTCCCTCTGTCTCCCTTTAATTGTCCTTTCCACCAGCTGCCTCTCTCTCTGACTCCACTCTTCTGGTCTCTCTACTCCCTTAGTTTTGCTCTCCCTTTTTCTCCTCCCTGATGGCTTCTCTTTCTCTGCCACCCCCAAAATCCAGAGAGATATGTACTAGATCTCTTTTGTTGCCTCTCTTTGTGTGCAAGAGCAGGTCAGAGGCTTTCTAACGAGGTGTCTGCCTGTGCAGCCTCCCAACTTCTGTTGCTTCATTGATGCAGCTTCTCTTCATGTTTCCAAAGACAAGTGACATAAGGGGAGCCCACCTGCTGCTCCCTAGTTTCAGCCATATCTGAGAAGTGATTCTGCAGTGGGGGCAGGTGTGGGTCACTTTCCCCACTCATACCATCTTCTTCTCTCTGCTGACACCTCACATAACTTCACACGCCAGCCTCCCACCCCCTCACTGCTTTTCTCATGAGTGCCAAACATGGGAAAGGGACAGCTCTTAGAACTCTCTTCCTGCCCCTCCATGACACACACAGCATTAATGTACATTTACAGTAAACAATTGCAAAATAAAGTGACTGATATTGGTACCTTTTTAGCACAGTAAATGTCATTTAAAAAAATAAAACTATAGATGTCCATTCCATTATGTCCCAAGGAAAAGCTTCAATTGAGATCACTGAGAGCTTTGCCATTCCTTTCAGAGAAGGAGGCTCCTAGATATTGCTGCATATTTAGCAATAAACAGTATTTAAGTTCTGCTATTTATTAATGTTTATATTTAAAATGTACCGGTATATTATTTTCTGTTAAAGAGGAAGCATATGTTATATTCTTTTCTTTGTACTCTACCTGCTTAGTTGTGTGTGATCTTTGCTGAAGGAAGATTCCATCTGAAGATCCAGCTCAGCTTTGCATTGTGTATATAATGTTCTAAATACTTCAATCAATACATCTTCTAAGATTACAGGTCCTAAAATGATCATGAGAAATAGCTGCAATGACAACCTTGTAAAATGAAGGACATTCCAATAATCAGTATCTGAACCCTAATCAAATCATTGGCATCTACAGTTTCATTTACTAAAGCCACAAAATCACTTTTACTCAGATAACTTACAAAGCTGAACAGAATCACACTTACATGTTGTGCATTCTTATGCACAGTAGAATTTAAAGCTATACGTATTTTATACAATAATATGCTATTCAATAGGATGTGCAGGAAATTATCCATGTGAATCCTAGTGAGTGAGATTTATCTCATAAAGCTAAATCTTGACACCTCATGATGAAAATTTACCTGAGAGTGTAAGGTAAAAAGTTAGAAGTAAAATATTTTGATCATCTTTACTCTGATTCAGCTGAAGTGGGTTCTTCTCCATTTCTGGCTACAAGTGTGCAAGAAGTTTTTGCATCAGACTCACATTAGATTCCAACAAACTCCTGAGGTTTAAGAAAAGCATCTGTCTTTGAAATGAGTTGCAATAGTTCACAAAGTGATCTGTCCCAGAGGAGGAGAACAGCTTTCTGTGCTTTCTCTTGGCCTCATCTTGCTCCCATTTGTGGGAACACCACCACTGATCTGCAGGAGCAAAGTCTGTGTTGAATCTGCCAAACCAATTTGCCAACACGATCCTCACAGCTGTGCTCACTTCATTAAATCTTAATGTGTGCAGTGTTAGTAAGATTTAAACTGACTGGCTCAGAAACTACAAGTGACTGAAAAGCCAAACTATGGTACATGATAAAAAAATACAGTTAGACTTTGACTTCTTCTCAGTCATTCATGATTTCTGAGCCAGGCATTTTAAATTTTACTGACACTGCATACGTTAAGATTGAGTGAAGCGAGAACAGCTATGTGGATCATTGGCAAAATTCCATACATACGTATCATCTCTCCACATCCCCACACTTTTAATTTCCACTTACTGTGGATAATGTTTGTCAATATTAAGGAATTTAATTACTTGTTTGTTAATTAAAAATGACTACATCCTTTAAAAGCCAATAAATTCTTACTGATAAGCTCTTCATGTACTAGAAAAAAATGTGATATTGTATTTTTAATATTTCAAAAGGTGCATGTGTTGGGATAATGAGGAAGGGGCCTTGGGATCACATGAACAGTAGCTATTGGGATATTTTTCCCATTTCTCTGTAACAGTGTGGTAGCTATGGTTTGTTTTTCTTAGAGAATTAAAAATCTAAATAGCATTCCCCTCAAGATTCAAACAACTTTGGGAAGATCAATTTTGGGGCCTAAACTTCTTCTCAGTATTACTTTAACTTCAGATTTACTGCATGGAGTAGAACCGTTAGGTTTTTGGGGGGAGGTGAGAAAGTAGTATGTGATTAGACTGGAAGACACTATATCGTCCAACTCTACCATCTATTTACTGCACATTTCTTTTTGTCAAGTGAACACTTGAGTATACCTACTACTTTGTTAAGAACGTTATCCAGAACATTGCTTTATATGCTAGTCAAACAAAAGAATTCATAATTTTTATCAAAATGTTATGAAAAACGTATTTAAGGTTAGAATATATGAGAGTACCTAGTTCAGGTTTGTCCAGTAAACTGATAAGAATCCGAAAAGGCTTTAGGTCCTGCATCAGTGTGCTCTCTTCTCCATGTCCATTAACTTGTAAGATTCCTACCATTGCCTATAAAAAGCATACACAGATCAGAAAATCAAGAAGAAAAGAACAGCTTCTGAAACAGGCAACTATGAAAACATGCAAAAAGGGGAATTACTCCCTGCAGCTCATTCTCCATACCTAGGCATTCCCCTTATTGTCACATTCTATTCCACAGAAATGGAATATATTCTAATATTTGTAGAAGGATGGGGAACACACAGTATAGTAGCATAAATGGATGCTTACTCCCAATTTCTTAAGAGTAATGAACAAGGGGTATAAAGTGATGATGTAGCTACTTGAGAAGGTAAAAAAAAAATTAAATACAGGGCTGAATAAAACAGTAATCTGCCTATTCAGGATGCACCTTGGCTGTCAGACTATTTTCTTTAGCTCAACTCATGGAACAAGTAGCAATGAGAGCTTCACAAGGAAGGGAAAACAATGAGCTCCTATACTGAAGTACTTTATTCCATGGCACCAGAGGCAGAATAAAACTAACTAGACTCTCACAAGCTATTTAGTTTCTCTCTGCTGCTGGCACAGCAATCTGAGTAGGAGCTAGTGCATTTCTTCTACGGCTTCTAAAAAAGAGAAGAGGAGAAAGAAGGAAGAGAAAAGAGAAGACAGTGGGAATGAGACAAAAAAAGGTTTGATCTTTCATCTACTAAGAGGTGAGTATCATCACACAGTATCTTGGAAAATCTTCTACACCTGAACATAGAGGTGAGCTCTCCCCTTTATTGGGAAAAACAGGTATCCTCTACCTTGAGCATGACTGCTAAGAAAAAATGGAACTCGACTGTATAGACATTGGCACCCTTTCTAGCATCCTGAGAGAGGGAAAAGGTTAAATGGATAAAGGCTTCAGTCAAGACATCCAGGTGAATAAAAGACACAGGAATGGATTTAATCTGCAGGCCACAACTTTATTACCTTAACAATGGGCAAGGGGTGGAATGCACCCACTCGCTCTCACAAACAGGTATTTCACTGGACCCGTTGCGTGGCTACAGGGCTTCCTCCATATAACCAATAATTCAAGGTCAACTCGCTTCAGCCTCCCACTAGGATTCAGCTCACTTATGAATCATCTTGCCCTTCCCTCCACAAGGAGGGCAGAAGGTTCCCAGGGGGACCTCAGCCTTTGAAGACTTACAGTCTCCCCTTTTCACAGGAAACAGACCAGCCAAATCCCAAGTCTCATTACATCTGAGAGCTAGCCCTTTTAGCCTGTATTCACAATGGACACCAGCCAAGACACGCGGAGATGACCTAATGTTAGAGTTCCCATTCTTTCTTACTCCTTTTAACCTAACTGTGCCTCCAAAATGCTGTGAGGAAGGCAAAAAACCCACTGAACTCTTTCCATTGTAGCCTAATGGAAAAATTCCTTCCTGATCCCCAAAACTGGTGGTCAGTCTGACCCAGAGCAGCCTTGAAACACATCTCCACATACCTTAACTAACGGAAGAGAGTGTGAGGAATTTATCGAGGCAAGTCTGCCTCCAGATGCCCAGGAAGGCTTTAAATGGAGGGGGGAAGGTTCTGAGGCCAACTGTCTCCACCATTACCCTCTAGTCAGCTAGCCAATAGGTAGCAGAAAAGCCTCCCCGTCCCTGGCATAGTCCTGCATGTACCAGAGACCAGAGGAAGGGCTCTCCCTTCTCCACTTGTGGGGACTAGTCATCCCCTGCTAGTCTAACCAAATTCTCTCTCCCCCACAGCTGAGACAGGGAGGGATATTTTCATCTGTACAAGTGGGAAGGAGGCCTCTCCAAATCTGTTCTGTGGATAAGCAGACTTCAGTCTGCCGCACTGTCAATCAAGTACCTTCCGTAAGTGCTACTCTGGCTAAAGGAGAGGAAGCAGTAGAGGAGAGATGGGATTAAAATACTTCCATATAATATTATTGTTTTAAAGAAGAGAGTGCTAGCTAATGTTTCACACTAAGCTTGTAATTGAAATCTAAGAGTTCTAAAAGAATTATTTATTTTACAGACAAGGATATATTACAAAAAGGCAGACCTTCTAAACTTTCCTTATAAAAAGACACAAATGACATGACTATATTGAGATGGCCAATTAGTGGATGAGGAAACAGCAATTTTTGTCAAGATAATTCTTAACAGAAAGAATATTTTTATAATAATGTTTGTTTATAAGGATTTATATTGATGCAAAGAATAGTTTCATAATGAGTAATGTAAAAAAAATAAAACATATTTTTACCTGGACCAACATTTCCTTAGAAAAGGTATTGAAATAGTAAGTGGCATGTTCCTCAGGATTGCTATGTCTTGTGCTTCTAGGTCCTACAATAGCACCATTATTATCAAAACCTTCAAGCAAACAAAAGACATGACAAATTAATATTTATCTTTTTATGTTTTCTTTGTCAATTTTTTAAACAGTGGATCAACTTGCACTGTTAACTTACCAATTTGTAGTCCAAGTAATGTTGGCAAGAGAAAGACCATTTTACATAGTTTAATAAAAGAAACTAATTAAATGGAATAAAGTATTAAGCTGACTGCACAGCGAAGTACACTCTGGAGTTTTAGTTTTCATTGAACACACTGCTAGATAGTTACATTACTTTTTACAAGAAAAATGTAGACGTCAAAAATACAGTATGTTCTACAGTATGTGTCTTCAAAGTCAATGTACTGTAGCAGCAGAAACAACAATTACAAAGAACCGTAGTTAACATTATTGAATGCTGTATAGCAGATTTTAAACATCAGAGGACCGCAGAGACCAAAGCCAAAGAAGCTATTGTCCTAATGTTGTTATTCTAAATTATTTATACATGTAAAAGGAATATCAAAGTTAACTAGTAAATCATTTACAAAAAGATTCATATGCTAAGGAAACCAACTTGATCATTGAAAAATTATGTGAATGAAATATCTAGCTTCCTCTCTAAAAATGTAATCTTTTCTTACAGAAATTCAACATTTTCCTGATAAGCTTTAAAAAAAACAAGCTGCTGAAAACAACAAAATTTCTTCAGAAGTGGTTTTCACATTTTCTGCTCAAGAATGATGAAAACAGAAGAAAAAGTAGAAAGGATGTCATTTAGTTTCAACTGAAAATAAACTTTAGTATTAAGGACATCTATGGAGAGCTAACAGATTTTAAAAGGTCTAGTAAGATTTTTGTTTCTATTTAGTTTTCATAAAACTGTGCATTATGATAGAAGAATGATGAGGAACAGCTAAAAACAGACATGTAAGTACTATACTATGAAAACTTAGGGTATGTCTACACTACGAAATTAGGACGAATTTATAGAAGCCGGTTTTATGGATATCGGTTTTATACAGTCGATTGTGTGTGTCCCCACATAAAATGCTCTAAGTGCATGAAGCCGGCGGACCGTGTCCACAGTACCGAGGCTAGCATCGACTTCCGGAGCGTTGCACTGTGGGTAGCTATCCCACAGTTCCCACAGTCTCTGCCGCCCATTGGAATTCTGGGTTGAGTTCCCAATGCCTGATGATGCAAAACAGTGTCACGGGGGGTTCTGGGTACATGCCATCAGGCCCCTCCCCCTCCATCAGAGCAATGGCAGACAATCGATTCGCTCCTTTTTACCTGGGTTACCTGTGCAGACAACACACCACGGCAAGCATGGAGCCCGCTCAGTTCACCGTCACCATATGTCATCTGTGCCGGCAGACGTGGTACTGCATTGCTACACAGCAGCAGCTAATTGCCTTTTGGCAGTAGACGGTGCAGTATGACTGGTAGTCTTCATCGGCTATCTGGGTGCTGGCAGACGTGGGGCTGCATTGCTACACAGCAGCAGCCCCTTGCCTTTTGGCAGTAGATTGTGTATTAAGATTGATATCCATCATCGTCATATTCCAGTTCAATCAGAGGCACCTGGGCAGACATGCTTTGTCTCCTGGAAACTCAGTCCTGCCGGCAGTCCTACTGAACCGTCTTGACGATGATGGCTAGCAGTCATAGTACAGTATCTTCTACCAAGCACCCAGAAGATGCCAAGGGCTATCAGTCATGCTGCACCGTCTGCTGCCAGCTTAAGATGTAAAAAATAGATGTATTCATTTGCTTCCCACTCCCTCCGTGAAATCAACGGCCTGCTAAACCCAGGGGTTTGAGTTCAATCTCTGCGGGGGGCATTCTGTGTGACAGTTGTTTGTGTTTCTCCCTGATGCACAGCCACCTTTGTTGATTTTAATTCCCTGTACCTGTACGCCATGTCGTCACTCGCCCCTCCCTCCCTCCATCAGTTGTGCGCCTTTTTTCAGACCAGACGCCATAGCACTGGAATCATGGAGCCCGCTCAGATCACCGCGGCAATTATGAGCACTATGAACACCACACACATTGTCCTGGAGTATATGCAGAGCCAGGACATGCCAAAGCAAAACCAGAACCAGCCAATGAGGCGATTCCAGCGCGGCAACAAGAGTGATGAGGAAATTGACATGGACACAGCCCTCACACAAGGTGCGGGCCCCAGCAATGTGCAAATCGTGGTGTTACTGGGGCAGGTTCATGCCGTGGAACGCCGATTCTGGGCCCGGGAAACAAGCACAGACTGGTGGGACCGCAACGTGTTGCAGGTCTGGGACGATGCCCAGTGGCTGCGAAACTTTCGCATGCATAAGGGCACTTTCATGGAACTTTGTGACTTGCTTTCCACTGCCCTGAAGCGCCAAAATACCAGGATGAGAGCAGCCCTCACAGTTGAGAAGCGAGTGGTGATAGCCCTGTGGAAGCTTGCAACGCCAGACAGCTACCGGTCAGTTGGGAATCAATTTGGAGTGGGCAAATCTACTGTGGGGGCTGCTGTGATCCAAGTTGCCAGGGCAATCAAAGACCTGCTGATATCAAGGGTAGTGACTATGGGAAACGTGCAGGCCATAGTGGATGGCTTTGCTGCAGTGGGATTCCCAAACTGTGGTGGGGCTATAGACGGAACCCATATCCCTATCTTGGCACCGGAGCACCAAGCCACCGAGTACATAAACCGCAAGGGGTACTTTTCAATGGTGCTGCAAGCCCTGATGGATCACAAGGGACGTTTCACCAACATCAACGTGGGATGGCCGGGAAAGGTACATGATGCTCGCGTCTTCAGGCACTCTGGTCTGTTTTGAAAGCTGGAGGAAGGGACTTTCTTCACGGACCAGAAAATAACCGTTGGGGATGTTGAAATGCCTATCGTGATCCTTGGGGACCCAGCCTACCCCTTAATGCCATGGCTCATGAAGCCATACACAGGCAGCCTGGACAGTAGTCAGGACCTGTTCAACTACAGGCTGAGCAAGTGCCGAATGGTGGTGGAATGTGCATTTGGATGTTTAAAAGCGCGCTGGCGCAGCTTACTGACTCGCTCAGACCTCAGCGAAAAGAATATCCCCATTGTTATTGCTGCTTGCTGTGCGCTCCACAATATCTGTGAGAGTAAGGGGGAGACATTTATGGTGGGGTGGGAGGTTGAGGCAAATCGCCTGGCTGCTGATTACGCGCAGCCAGACACCAGAGCGGTTAGAAGAGTACAGCAGGGCGCGGTGTGCATCAGAGAAGCTTTGAAAACGAATTTTGTGACTGGCCAGGCTACGGTTTGAAACTTCTGTTTGTTTCTCCTTGATGAACCCTCCGCCCCCCCACACCCCCACCCCACCCGGTTCACTCTACTTCCCTGTAAACCAACCACCCCACCCTCCCCTCCCCCCTTCGAGCACCGCTTGCAGAGGTAATAAAGTCATTGTTACTTCACATTCATGCATTCTTTATTAATTCATCACACAACTAGGGGGATAATTGCCAAGGTAGCCCAAGAGGGATGGGGGAGGAGGAAAGGAAAAGGACACACTGCAGTTTAAAACTTTAAACCTTTAACACTTATTGAAGGACAGCCTTCCGATGCTCGGGCAATCATCTGGGGTGGAGTGACTGGGTGGTCGGAGGCCCCCCCACCGTGTTCTTGGGTGTCTGGGTGAGGAGGCAATGGGACTTGGGGAGGAGGGCTGTTGGTTACACAGGGGCTGTAGCGGGTCTCTGCTCCTGCTGCCTTTCCTGCAGCTCAACCATATGCTGGAGCATATCAGTTTGATGCTCCAGCAGCCGGAGCATCAACTCTTGCCTTCTGTCTGCAAGCTGACGCCAGCTATCATCTTCAGCCCGCCACTTGCTCTGTTCATCCCGCAATTCAGCCCGCCACCTCTCCTCTCGTTCATATTGTGCTTTTCTGTAGTCTGACATTGACTGCCTCCACGCATTCTACTGTGCTCTTTCAGCGTGGGAGGACATCTGGAGCTCCGTGAACATATCATCCCGAGTCCGCCGTTTTCTCCTTCTAATCTTTGCTAGCCTCTGCGAAGGAGAAACATTTGCAGCTGGTGGAGGACAAGGGAGAGGTGGTTAAAAAAGACACATTTTAGAGAACAATGGGTACACTCTTTCATGTTAAATTTTGCTGTTCACACTACACAGCACATGTGCTTTCGTTACAAGGTCGCATTTTTCCTCTTATATTGAGGGCCTGCCGGTTTGGTGTGATAGATCACTCACGCGGTGCCAGGCAACAGAATTCGGCTTGCAGGCAGCCATGGTAAGCCACAGTCTTTTGGCTTTTTTAACCCTCATAACATGTGGGAATGGTTTCAAACAGTAGCGCCCCCATTTCCCATACCAAGGACCCGTTGGGTTGGCCATTTAAAATGGGTTTGCAATGTAAAAGGAGGGGCTGGGGTTTCCGGGTTAACATGGAGCACAAACCCAACTACCCCCCCCCACACACACACAATTCTCTGAGATGATCCCTTCACCCCTCCCTCCCCCCACCGCGTGGCTAACAGTGGGGAACATTTCTGTTCAGCCAAGCAGGAATGGGCACCTCTGAATGCCCCCTTAATAAAATCACCCCATTTCAACCAGGTGACCGTGAATGATATCACTCTCCTGAGGATAACAAAGAGAGATAAGGAATGGATGTCATCTGCATGCCAGCAAACACCGGGACCATACGCTGCCATGCTTTGTTATGTAATGATTCCAGACTACGTGCTACTGGCCTGGCGTGGTAAAGTGTCCTACCATGGCGGACGGGATAAGGCAGCCCTCCCCAGAAACCTTTTGCAAAGGCTTTGGGAGTACATGAAGGAGAGCTTTCTGGAGATGTCCCTGGAGGATTTCTGCTCCATCCCCAAACACGTTAACAGACTTTTCCAGTAGCTGTACTGGCCGCGATTGCCAGGGCAAATTAATCATTAAACACACTTGCTTTTAAACCATGTGTAATATTTACAAAGGTACACTCACCAGAGGTCCTTTATGTGCCCTCAGAGTCTGGGAGCACGCCTTGGGTGAGTTTGGGGGTTACTGGTTCCAGGTCCAGGGTGATAAACATATCCTGGCTGTTGGGGAAACCGGTTTCTCCGCTTCCTTGCTGTGAGCTATCTTCATTGTCTTCATCATCATCATCATCTTCTGTGTACCCCAAATCCGCTTCCCTGTTGCGTGTTTCTCCATTGATTGAGTCAAAGCACATGGTTGGGGTAGCGGTGGCTGCACCCCCTAGAATGGCATGCAGCGCCGCGTAGAAGCGGCATGTTTGCGGCTCTGCCCCAGACCTTCTGTTTGCCTCTCTGGCTTTGTGGTAGGCTTGCCTTAGCTCCTTAATTTTCACGCGGCACTGCTGTGCGTCCCTGCTATGGCCTCTGTCCTTCATGGCCTTGGAGACCTTTTCTAATATTTTGCCATTTCGTTTACTGCTACAGAGTTCAGCTAGCACTGATTCATCTCCCCATATGGCGAGCAGATCCCGTACCTCCCGTTCTGTCCATGCTGGAGCTCTTTTGCGATCCTGGGACTCCATCATGGTTACCTGTGCTGATGAGCTCTGCGTGGTCACCTGTGCTCTCCACACTGGGCAAACAGGAAATGAAATACAAAAGTTCGCAGGGCTTTTCCTGTCTACCTGGTCAGTGCATCTGAGTTGAGAGTGCTGTCCAGAACGGTCACAATGAAGCACTGTGGGATAGCTCCTGGAGGCCAATAACGTTGAATTCCGTCCACACTACCCCAAATCCGACCCGCAAAGGCCGATTTTAGCGCTAATCCCCTCGTCGGAGGTGGAGTAAAGAAACCGGTTTAAAGGGCCCTTTAAGTCGAAAGAAAGGGCTTTGTTGTGTGGACGTGTCCAGGCTTAATTCGATTTAACCCTGCTAAAGTCGACCTAAACTCATAGTGTAGATCAGACCTTTGACTAAAAGAGCCTCACCACTTAGTTAAAAGAAGAATGTTTTTATATTTACAGTAGAATCTTCATTAGTAATATAGAGCAACACAATACCAATTAACTCAAAGAAAAAATGATTATATTAATAAAAACTATATCCAATTAAATGGAAAACAGAGATTATATAATTGTACAGAATATAGGCTATGCCTACTCATTGTGTGCTAACTCTGCAACACTTGCACATGCTGAACTATGCGGCCACTCCATTTACTGAAATCACATTGACGTCTGTGAAAATAGCACACATGGAATAGCTGTGGAATCTGCCGTCGATAATTTTAAGAAAATAGTGTGAAGTCACACCATGAGTTAGAGAAAGGCCTGTTCTACACTACAGGGTTAGGTCGAATTTAGCCGCGTTAGGTCGATTTAAAAATGAATGCATCCACACAACTAACCCCGTTCTGTCAACCTAAAGGGCTCTTAAAATCGACCTCTGTACTCCTCCCCGGTGAGGGGAGTAGCGCTAAAATCGACTTTGCTAGGATGAATTTGGGGTAGTGCAGACGCAAATTGACGGAATTGGTCTCCGAGAGCTATCTCAGAGTGCTCCATCGTGACCGCTCTGGACAGCACCTTCAACTCTGATGCACTAGCCAGATACACAGGAAAAGCCCCGTGAACTTTTGAATTTCATTTCCTATTTGGTCAACGTGGCGAACTCAGCAGCACAGGTGACCATGCAGTCCCCCCAGAATCGTAGAGCGTAGAATGTTTCTACGCTCCCCCTATCATCTCTGTCCCTGACGTTATTGCAGATTAGAAGGCAAAAAAAACATTCTCGTGATGACATGATTTCTGAGCTCATGCAGTCCTCCCACACTGATAGGGCATAGCTTACTGCATGGAGGCATTCAGTGGCAGAGGCCAGGAAAGAATTAAGTGAGCGCGAAGAGCAGAGGCAGGACGCGATGCTGAGGCTAATGGGGGAGCAAACGGACATGATGAAGCATTTGTTGGAGCTGCAGGAAGGCCAACAAGAACACCAACCCCCACTGCATCCACCATATAACCACCTACCCTCCTCCCCATGTTCCATAGCCTCCTCACCCAGATGCCCAAGAACACGGATGGCGAGGCTCCGGGCACCCAGCCACTCCACTCCAGAGGATGGCCCGAGCAACAGAAGGCTGTCATTCAAACAGTTTTGATTTGTAGTGTGTCTACAATAAGCAATGAGGCCTTGTCCTTCCCTCCTCCCCCACCCCACCCGGGCTATCTTGTCTGTTCTCTCTCTTTTATTTTTTAATTAATAAAGAAAGAATGCATGATTTCAAAACAGTAGTTACTTTATTTCGAAGGGGGGAGGGTGGATGGCTTACAGGGAATTAAAATCAACAAAGGGGGCGGGTTTGCATCAAGGAGAAAGACACCCAACTGTCACACCAAAGGCTGGCCAGTCATGAAACTGGTTTTCAAAGCCTCTCTGATGCGCAGCGTGTCTTGCTGTGCTCTTCTAATCGCCCGGGTGTCTGGCTGTTCAAAATCGGACACCAGGCAATTTGCCTTAACCTCTCACTCCGCCATAAACGTCTCCCCCTTACTCTCATAGATATTATGGAACACACAGGAAGCAGCAATAACAATGGGAATGTTGTTTGCGCTGAGGACTGACCAACAGTGCCAGAGAGCTTTTAAACATCCAAAGGCACATTCTACCACCATTCTGCACTTGCTCAGCCTATAGTTGAACTGCTCCTTATTACTGTCCAGGCTTCATGAACGGATCCCCCAAGCTCGTCACTGGGGAGCAGGAGAGCAGAGTTGCAGGGGAAGTGATGAAGCCATACAGTGATGGAGGTTGCTAGAAGCTGGGCAGGGAAGACGTTCCCAGAACCCCTGGCCAAGCTACATGTCCGACGAGGACAGTTACCAGTCCTACTGCACCGTCTGCTGCCAGCAGCACCCAGGAGGACCAGTATGGATCCCCCGAGCTCGTTGCTGGGGAGCAGGAGAGCAGAGTTGCAGCGGGAAGCAGTGGATGACGACAGTTAGCAGTCCTACTGCACCGTCTGCTGCAAAGGCAAGGAGCTGCTGCTGTGTAGCAATGCCAGCCGCTGCAGGTGCTTCTGTGTCAAATGCTTGGAGATCCAGGTAGGGCAAGGTACCTCAGCCAAGGCAAAAGAGCAAGAGTCCTGGAGCTGTTACATGTGTCAACCACAGAAGTGCTATGGGGTGTTACAGCACCAACCGGACTGGAATGTACAGCAAGACTTCTTCTCCAGTGACAAAGGACAGGAATATGATACACCTAAAATCTAAAAAGGCCCTCACATTTCCCAGAGTCACTAACCTTGATAACAGATCGTAAATGATTGCATTGGCTACTTGGATCACAGCAGCCCCCACAGTAGACTTGCCAACAATAGCAGCAGTGACGGTGAGCCTAGCAGGCTCCGTGCTTGCCGTGGTATGGCGTCTGCACGGGTAACCCAGGAAAAAAGGCGCGAAACGATGGTCTGCCATTGCTTTCACGGAGGGAGGGGCGACTGACGACATGTACCCAAAACCACCCATGACAATGTTTTTGCCCCATCAGACATTGGGAGCTTAACCCAGAATTCCAATGGGTGGCAGAGACTGCGGGAACTGTGGGATAGCTACCCACAGTGCACCACTCCACAAGTCTATGCTAGCCATAGTAGTTAGGATGCACTCCACCGACTTAATGCGCTTAGTGTGGACATACGCAATCGACTGTATAAAATCAATTTCTAAAAATCGACTTCTATAAAATCGACCTAATTTCATAGTGTAGACATAACCAAAGATGCATCAAATGTTGTTCTCAACATTCTTTGTAGAAGTTTCAAGTTCTGTTTTACAGAAAAAAGGATAGTTACTTAGATTTAACCTTAATTTTTTTTTTTAAATTTATTAAATGCAATTTCCTTTTATTTGGAAAAATTAGAGAAATGATCTACATATATAAATGTGTTTCCCTGTCTTCCTTAAAAAGACAAGAAGTAGCTCATAAAAGAGATTTTGAACTGTGAAATAGATATGAAAATAAATTGTTTAATTGAAGTTGGAATTTTTGATCCTCCTGCTGAATGAACCCATCTGGCAGAACAGGACATGAGTTTAATCAGAGGTATTTTTAAAAACAGTCAGAAGATAAACCAATTTCTATCATGAGTAAATATTGGTTTGATATTCAAAGATTTTTTAAACTGATTAGAACAGACATTTTCCATAGCTCTTCATTAATTCTTTTTCTGACCAACTGGCATTATATCAAGATGAAAACTATTATACAATGTGACGTTAAGCATCCATAATGTACCACTATTTTCACCAATGGAGACATTTTTAGCTACATGGCAGCTGCCCAAAATAGGCTAAGAAATGCTAATTTAGACCACAGTACTGTATACATGTACATACCTAAAGTTAAGCACATATATCAGTGTTTGTGGAATCAGGGAGCTAATATAAAAATTTATTTTCAAATATATTTCAACGTATTATTGTTCCCTTCATTCTCCTTACCCCTTCCTGCTTCAAATGTAATTTACACTGACTTATGTCTTGTCTTAATTTAAACTGTTAGATCTCTGGGGCAGGGACTGTCTTTTAACATATACAGCTCCCGGCACAATGAGTCCCATTCCTGATTAGAGCCTATGGGTTCTACACTATAAGAAACTATATAAATAATTTATATCTAGCAAGGAATATTGTTATCATGGACTTTTTCACATGGCTGTGCTGACGAAAAGGTAATAGTTTTCTTATAAGTCACTTTTGATAAAATCAAAATCTGCTACACACAACTTTTTCAGGGGTCTTTCTTTGCATAGTCTAATACATTGGTGGCAACTGTGTTAAACTCATAGATATAGCATGAACATAATCAACACTGATTTTTATTTATTAAGTCATATACATAGGATTTCACCATTACAAGTACCTGGTATTATTTTTACCAAGTACATTCCTTTCTCTGCCATTAAACAGTTAATTATCAAATGCAGTAGAAACTTACCTAGAAGCCATGCATAAAGCCTTCGGTTGAGTGACATATCTCTGCGTAGTACTACATGAAGGGCTGCTGACAAAATTCTGATCATGTCTGGGCGTGTTGCCTGAAGAAATTAGGTATATTATTGTAGTTTAACCACAGAAAGTGACATCTGTAGCTGGCTAATGGATAAGTATTCACTGGATAAAAATTATTTAATTTCCTGAGACCTCTGAATTCATAGCAATGAAGTAGCACAAAGTTCTGAGTCTTAGAAAATCAAAAAGTGAGATTACGATTTGGAACTGCCACCTATTAAAATGCTGCATGACACTGCAACCATGGTAGAAAATTGCTGCCTCTATTAACAGTCCATCACCATACTACAATGTATTTCACTTTGCTTATCAAATGGAAGTCATGGAAGCAAACTGATTAAAATGCAATAAAAAATCCCCAGTGGATACAGTCTTAAATAATTTTCTCCTCAATGATTAGTATTTAAAAAGCCCTAGTTTAGGTGAATTTTAGTGCTCAAGAAAGGTACTACATGGATAGCTCTGACAAATGAAATTTGGGTTCCAATCAACCAAAATGTTTCAGGTCAATTCAAAATCAAGTGTTTTGCTTTTTCAATTTGTTTCAAGTTGATCAAATTGTTTCAGTCAACTCAAAATTAAATGTTTTTTTATTTATATTTTTCATTTTGATTTGGCTGTTTTCAACTGGAGGTTTTTTTACCCTTTTTGGGGATACTTTATCTTAAAAATTGGCCACATTACAATTTGAAACACCATTTTGAAATGAAAAGTCAAAACAAATAGTTCTGAAATTTTTCCATTTTTTCCAAGTTTAGACCCAAATTTGCAAACAGTTTTAGAGCATGAAAAAAATGCATATTTCTAAAAACAAATCTATTCATCTAAAAGCTTTTACCCAGCTGCAGTGCCATCTAAACCCTGAAGTGGAAGGACCACCATGAGGAGTGAGGAACAGTTCTATCTCCAGGCATGCTCAATCACTTATTTCCCTTAAAGAGGTCATCAGGAGCCAACAGGAACATATTTTTATTTAAAAACAAAACAAAGCAACTGTCCTTTAGAAATGAGATTGCGCCCACAAAATCATTTTACAACAGACAGTGGCTAACTGCCAGCAAGCACTAAATTTCAGTCACTACTGAACTGAGTTGCAGTTGTCCAAGTGATCTAGAAAGTAAAAAGTTCCTTCTCATTACTAACACCTTAGGATGTCTAACTATTCATGTTTAGGTCTCCAATACTGAGGACTTGAAAACTCACAAATGAGTACATAACTTGTTTTCTACTCAATTAGAAATTGTATCAGGGAATTTCTAATAGAGCAGATCCCATCTCTACCATAAAAAAAAGTTTCTATAAATAAATGTTTTTTCTTATATTCAGTCTGTATACAGTAAAATGTCAACATATTAAACACAGAGTCACACAGAGTCACAGAATATCAGAGTTGGAAGGGACCTCAAGAGGTCATCTAGTCCAACCCCCTGCTCAAAGCAGGACCAATTCCCAGATAAATCATCCCAGCCAGGGCTTTGTCAAGCCGGGCCTTAAAAACCTCCAAGGAAGGAGACTCCACCACCTCCCTAGGTAATGCATTCCAGTGTTTCACCACCCTCCTAGTGAAATAGTTTTTCCTGATATCCAACCTGGACCTCCCCCACTGCAACTTGAGACCGTTGCTCCTTGTTCTGTCATCTGCCACCACTGAGAACAGCCGAGCTCCATCCTCTTTGGAACCCCCCTTCAGGTAGTTGAAGGCTGCTATCAAATCCCTCCTCATTCTTCTCTTCTGGAGACTAAACAATCCCAGTTCCCTCAGCCTCTCCTCATAAGTCATGTGCTCCAGACCCCTAATCATTTTTGTTGCCCTCCGCTGGACTCTTTCCAATTTTTCCACATCCTTCTTGTAGTGTGGGGCCCAAAACTGGACACAGTATTCCAGATGAGGCCTCACCAATGTCGAATAAAGGGGAACGATCACGTTCCTCGATCTGCTGGCAATGCCCCTACTTATACAGCCCAAAATGCCGTTAGCCTTCTTGGCAACAAGAGCACACTGTTGACTCATATCCAGCTTCTCGTCCACTGTGACCCTTAGGTCCTTTTCTGCAGAACTGCTACCTAGCCATTCGGTCCCTAGTCTGTAGCAGTGCATGGGATTCTTCCGTCCTAAGTGCAGGACTCTGCACTTGTCCTTGTTGAACCTCATCAGTTTTTTTTCGGCCCAATCCTCTAATTTGTCTAGGTCCCTCTGTATCCGATCCCTACCCTCCAGCGTATCTACCACGCCTCCTAGTTTAGTGTCATCTGCAAACTTGCCGAGAGTGCAGTCCACACCATCCTCCAGATCATTAATAAAGATATTAAACAAAACACCATGAGCCTAAGACAGGGATCATTGTATGCCAACACACAAGCCACTTGAGAAAGGTTCTCTTATAGAGGATTCTATTTATTCTGATTTTGGAG
This sequence comes from Malaclemys terrapin pileata, assembly GCF_027887155.1. Classification (NCBI taxonomy): domain Eukaryota; kingdom Metazoa; phylum Chordata; order Testudines; family Emydidae; genus Malaclemys; species Malaclemys terrapin. The sequence goes on from NC_071507.1 coordinate 144,672,935, forward strand.
AAAGCCATTAATAAAGATTGACTTAATATCTGCACTTGACTGAAAAACAATCTATACATAAAGGAGTATATGGATATATATTTCTTTATTTTATATTAAAATTTTACCTGACTCATATGGAATGGAAAGCAGAAGAGTATAAGGTCTAATGTGCTCCTTTGTACTAATACACTGGAATCCTGCACTGATGTGCTTACCGCTTCCACCTGAAATAACATTGCCATTAAAAACAGACTTGTAATTAAAATAGCATAATTTATTATATTTCAAAGAATACATATATACACCTCTCAAAAACAGATATCTGTTACAGTCCTCTTATTAAATATACTGAAGAATTGAGAAATCAAAATAACCTAGTTCAAAATTAGATATAATGTAAACAATGTAGACACACAAAAAAATGAAATTATGAAAACATGGAAGAAAGATATACACCTCTACCTCGATATAACGCTGTCCCTGGGAGCCAAAAAATCTTACCGCGTTATAGGTGAAACTGCGTTATATCGAACTTGCTTTGATCCGCCGGAGTGTGCAGCCCCACCCCCTCAGAGCACTGCTTTACCGCGTTATATCAGAATTCGTGTTATATTGGGTCACATTATATCAGGGTAGAGGTGTAATTTTCACAATTTCTACTAACCACAGAAAGCATTTAAGCTTTGCTTAATATATGCATGGCTTGATTTAGCTTAATCAGCAAAGTAAGTCACTACACATTTTTCAAGAAGCAACATGAAATTTTGCTACTTTTATTGACAAGGGTAATGAATGGTTAGTACAATTTAAAAACACCAAGCAATTTTTAAAATCTAATTTATGAAATTTCATCTAACATGCATACTATATCAGTCTAACTGGTGCTAAAAATAAACAAAATGTATATATTTATTTCTGTAAAGATTATTTTCAAAGACTGAGAAGACATCAGAAAACCTCTGGAAGCTGTATAGTTATGTAAATGAGCCTTACACTAAAGAATTAACATATTACCATTAACTCAATGTCACTGCCAATTATATAGAGCTGATCTTCCATTGAAAGCTTCCTGTTTAGATGGGAAAGGACGTATGTGATTCCAGGTAACCGAACCGCAGGACTGGTAAGAAGACTACCCCAAAGGGCACTGTAGAATGCTGATTGGTCAACTGCACCAGCAACCTTCTCCAACAGAGTGTTGGTTCTACAGCACAAGTAACAAAAGAGGTCAATGGAACAGAGAGGTTGCATTAGCTCATACCTTTGGAAACTAAACATTTTCTGCTTTACAAAACATGAAATCAGGCTGTATGAACACAAGCAGCAATCAATGTAAAGTTCAATATTTAGCAACAGACTGCAGACAGAGATTCTTTGCTGCAGAAAGCAATGCACTGTAATATATATTATCCTAGAAGACCTCCAAGAATACCACAATTTATAGGAAATTTCAGCATTACCCACTGGATATAGGTAAATGTATTAACACTGAAAGATAGATGTGTCTGGCACTGATTTTAATACAAAATTTAAAAAAGAAAATACAAAGCAAGATACATCCTTCACAATTTCTATATGGACAAAAGTACTGATGAAGTACATTCTATGGATGACTACTTTTTCATACAGGCTAGGGCAGTTTGACCCTGTTTAAAAGCTGAACCTAAATTTTTATCACAGAGAAGCTTGTTTCTCTAGTAAGGCCCACTTGAATCTCAGCACAAAATACTTGAATCAGTGCTGACATTGAAGTATTACACCATCAGTATGTCTACACTACACTTAATAACCTGTAGCTGGCCTGTGCTAGCTAACTTTGGCTTGAGGGGCTCAGGCTAAGGGGCTGTTTAACTGCAGTACAGACACTGGGGCTCGCTCTGGAGCCCAGGCTCTAGGACCCTGAGAGTGGGAGACTCCTGGGTCTCAGCCTGCAGCCCAAGCCAAAACATCTAAAGTACAATTAAACAGCCCCTAGCCCGAGCCCCATGAGCTAGGGTTGCCAATTTTGGTTGGATGAATACCTGGAGGTTTCATAACATGACATAATCTTTAATTAAAGATTAATCTTTAATTCCTGGAGGTGTGCTGGTGGTGCTACCCTGTCTTGAAGTGGTTTCTATTATATACAGGGTTTACAGTTTGGTTCAATGGCTCTCAGCATCCCCACTATAAAAATTGTTCCAGCACCCTTCTGCCAAGAACCTGAGTCAGCTGGCCCGGGCCAGCCACAGGTGTCTCACTGCACTGTAGATACACCCTAACATGCCTTGTCATTTGCAAAAATCATGACCACAATACAAAGTTGTTTTAATATTTTCTCCCAAAACATTCTCTATTCTTCTTATGACATAATCTACATTTTTGTGCTATTTTTTCCCCACCCACTTTTGTAGTTCAATATATATACACATGTCAAATAAAGAGACGGGAACCATTGCTCTTACTGGACTCAAACTGTGAAAGTTAAGAGTTTACAGTTTTGGGATTTGAAATATCAAGAATATGTGAACTCCATACTAATAGCTCCCTACTTGGAGAGTCTATAATACTTGCTTTGGAGTTTAGCCTGAAAAAACTAGAGAACTTTTTCTAAAGATTAAGTGCGCTCTCATCCTCCATATGGACAAGATCCCACCATTAGCTGCACATGGGCTACAGTGCTTGTCAACAATATCACAGCATTCTTCCCCTCCTGTTTGTGTCGGACTCCCCAGACAGAAACAGCTGCTGCTCCCTGCTGCAAACTTGTATTCAGATATATACGTTGCCCTCAGAAAGGTCAATACTATTATAGGAATTTTAGTGTGTAAACTGAAGAGAAGGTCCTATTGCTCTTGTCTACTATACCTTGCACTTAATTTAGATTTATATTTTGGACCAAGATTAAGTGTAACACCTATTTGTTTTCAAAGTTTGTAAAAAGGTAAAACAATCATGGGGGGAGACCCACCAAAATGGAAGAAATAAATTTTTCTAGTGTATTACATATCTCTAAAACTGTAAAATGAGTTCAATTTGGGGCCTACCTGATTTGATTTCCTTTTAATATATGCCATTAATTAGTAGTTTCTCTTTCTTCTAACATAATATTTGGAATCTTTTAAAAAGATATTAACTTAATGTTCATCTCTGATTACATCATTTTCTGGATAAAACCTGTTACTTAACTATCTAATTTTTTTAACATATCAGCAAAACTCAACACTTCATGAAATTAAAAACTAATATTTTAGTAGTACAAATATATTAGTATATCATATTCTTACCTCTCATAATACTCTGATCCCTCCTCTAAACCAGGCAGAATCCCAGTTAGCAATCCTTGCAGACCAGGTTTTAATGTTTTTCCCAAAGGAAGGTAATAAATCTCATACAGGCTGAGTAATGCTGGTTTGACAGACATAGCAGCATTGGCAAGAAGAGGAAATAGCCCAGAACTGTAAATAATAAAATACAATAATACTGTTTCAGGAAGCTATTTATGTGACACACCTAAACTAGGTCACACAACAGTTATAGCAGTGCCCAGCATTGTCACGAGAATATATTTTTATCTTGGTGTTTTGTATTGGCACAGAGACACTATGGTGATGAACACGTCCCAGGTTAATAGACTGGTACAGTGAGGCCCCTAGTTGACTTTATGCAGTCTTATCAATCTCATTTCAAGAAAGGGAGATAGAGAATTGCATGTGACTTATAACAAGTATATAACAAGATGAAACTGAACTACTTTAGTAAGACTAGGGGAAAAATCTGTCATTTTAACTGATCCACCTATGGAAAATTAAATCTTAAATGCAGGATAGTAGAAAAAGAATTATCAAATGAAAAAACACCACAAGTAAAGCATCTTCAAGTCTATAAGGAAAACACAGAAACGTAAACATGGCATAATGGGAACTAATGTTTTTAATTTGAAGAAGTTAAAAGTACAGAAAATTATTTCCCTATAATAAAAACTATGATCTTGTACTTTACAAAAATAAGATGCAGGACAAACAAAATATATATACAAATATCACACAAAATCATTTTAAAAACAAACAACACAGTATCCATTGATTGCAGATATTCAGCCCACAAGTGAGTCCTCAAACTAGCAATAGCCCCATTGCCCATGTGTGAATGTTAAAAAGAGTTAAAGGAAAGTTTGATTTTATAAGCATACATTGAATGAATGTAAATGAACAGTAGGTTACTTCCATTATGAGGGTTTTTCCCATTGTGAGGGTGATAAACTAATACCCCTTCTCCATACACCCATTCCAAAACAATAAAATCTATCCAAACAAAGCCAAACAAGGCAGACTACTAATGCTATGGTTCATTCCTGGATTATGATTGCTACCCAAATGATCAAAAACTGGGATTGCATATAAAAAAATAATCTCTTCACTGGGTTGATCCCTTTATGTTATAAGTCAGCACAGGATGTTCTTTTATCTGATCTTTCTATAACTCAGTGTCTAAGTTATTTTCTAAATTTGCTATGTGCAATTGCTGCTTCTATAGTTATTTCAGGAAAACAGAAGTCAGTTTTAAATTTAATGAACAAAACAGAGGTTTTCTAACTAACAAAAATACATCTTCACTGTCTGCGCCAAATCTCAGAAATTACTACAAATGTGTAAAAACAAGAATTCTGAACACAATTTTATTTTTCAGAATCATTGAGGGCCTAATTCAAAACCCACGGATGTCATAGATCAGACCCTGAATGAATAAATAATCAGTAGATGTTAGGAAAAATTATGCTTGGAGCCACACTGATGTGAGAGGCCCAGAGAACACCTAACAATCCCTGATGAAAAGAAAACTTTGTGAAAACTGTGTTATTCATACATGATAGAAATGAAAATATTTTAAAAATATGAAGTTGCCTGAAGAAATTTATTTTTTCTTTCTATATATATATGGGAAAGTACCATGTCATTCTCAACAACTAAAGAGTATCTTGTTGTGTTTCTCAAATACCCTCTTGTCTTGGTCTCCAGATAATACTTCTTGTAGTAAGATGAGGCCCTGAAACAAACTTTTGTGTCAGAGGCCCAGTCTGAGGCCTGAAGACTGAACCAAAATACTTCCAGGCATTGCTAAGCAAAAGCTGTGCTGTAAGCCAGAGGCAGACCCCACTAACAGAAGTTGGCAAGAATAGGGTTGCTAGAAGCAGGTGCATCCACACATAAGTGCTAATAAGAGGAACTTGTGCCAAAATGGCATCAGAACACTCCACAGAGATAACGAGGAACAGGCAGGTGCATCTTAAAGACAGGGTCAAAAGGACAACATGATGAATAGATTTGTTTGAACCAACATGTAACGGGAGAAGCAGCACCCTAATACGTCAGGAGGGATGAGTAATTTGTTCTGCACCTGTATAAGAATAGGTCTGGAAGTGCACATCATCGTCCAGCCTAAGAGGCAGTGGAGTGTCCCGCCACTGACTGAGCTGTGTCCATTGCCAGGGGGCACATATTCGTAGTATGTCCTGTAGAGTCTATAGGAAACTATTACTGTGCTTTGTTTGACAATAAACCTGGCTGGGTGCCTTCGTACCTTACTAGAGTCTGTGGTCTTTGGGGGTTCTCTCGGGGTCTGCGGTGTCAGCTATTTAGGCAGAGCTGGGGCAGCACACAGAGAGAACACTCACACAGCAGACTGTTATCATCATCAAACAAGAGCAGAGCACCACGCCGGTAGCTACTGACAACACTTCTCTCTAAAAGCCACTTCTTGTCCTTCAAGGACTTGATCCTTAGATGGCATATGCCACCTTTAATGGAGACGCTTAGCACCTTGGAGCCTGTCTTCCTACACCAAGCATCAGTAGTGGTGTTTTTGGTTAAATCACAGGATACTGTGTTTATCATCAGCCTGTAACTTGTCATATTGCAAGATGCTGCAGCTAAGCGGCTCATTTTGCTCCAGCATATATTGTCCATCTGTATAGAATCTTTAAAAACATGTTTAAAATATGAAACTGAAAAAGTCTTCTAAACTACATTAGATGAACTAAAAATCTGAAAGTTAATGACATTTTAACTATTTTTACCTGTACAGGAAAAGATCTTTAGCCAGACGCTTGGGTCCAATGATTTTGAAGATAATCTCATATGTTTCAAGGGCCTTCCGATGAACCCCACCTGGCAAGGCTGGATGAAGGCATTGCGCTAGACGCTTGCCTATGGTCAGCTTTTTAGGTACTACTTGGTATTTTGCATTGTTTTGTAAAACCTGCCAAGAAAAAATTAAATCAATTAAAAATATCCCACTTGGGAGACATAATACATTTCCATGACCCAAACAAAACTGTCCCACAGTTCAATTTTAATAAATTGTTCTACTGTCTTCTACCCTGAGGCCTACTTTGTGCCTGTCATAAGTGAAATTGAGTAAATAGGTGCAATTTCACTTACATCAGGGCCCAAGTTAAAGTTTATCTACTCTATTTTATTCAGGTTTTTATGGCACATGTATGACTGTGGTATTTCAGGACAGAAATTAAAACTCTCCAGCTGCCTATACAGATTGTCAGCAGAAACTCACCAGACTCTTTATGACCCCTTTTAAAATTATTCCAGGCAAAAATCAACAGCTGCTGTTTAAGAAGCATAGATTGATGCAGTGTGCAAAACAAAAAACTGTAGAACTGATGTAACTGAATTCACGGTTACCTTTATATTGGAATTCAGAATTGCATTTGAATTTTTGGATGTTTTTGTTAATAGTGCATCATTATTTAGTGTAAGAATGTACTGAGAATACCATAAACAACATTAAAAAATAAAGCTAAAGCTTTTTATACAAATTGACTACTCTGTAGTCCTCATCAACCATACCAGTGCTCCCAAATTTTGAATATTCCACAGGACATAGTGAGCAAAATAAAAGTGCTTCAGACCAGTTAGTTTGAGGCTCCAATCCATTATGGAGTTCCACATGGGCTGACTTGTGGGCACACATGGAACCCAATAGTGTTCAATGAGGCTCCATGGGAGCACAAGGGGCTGCCCACATGGAGCTTCTTGCAGGATCAGGGCCTATGTTTGTGCAGTGCCACATAAGTACACTGGGTTATTCCATATTTTTATCTTGCTGACTAACTGACAATGCAATAACAATGTTCAGAGTCGAATCCTGTATCCTGGCCTCATCCAAAACTCTCACTGGTAGTTTTGGGAGCATGAAAAATATAGGTTGGTCCGATGTAAATTAGAGTAAATTATTAATTTTGCTAAAAAGTTTAGAAGTGATGGGATTAAATATAAACAAAGCTACACCAGTTTAACAAAAGAGAAAGTGAGTGAAGGATTTTCAGTGTACTCCTGTGAAAAATGTGGTGCTTTCTTTCTCACTTATCATAGTAATAGTTTCTACTGAAAATCGTTAGAAACATGGACAAAAATTTCTTAACCAGTTTTCTGGTCCCAGATTACCCACAGAGTAAGCAGCAAACTTTACATCTTTTGCCTGTAAGCTTTAAATATATAAATCAGTTGAAAATTACAAAATATTTCATATTCCATACTAAATTATTTCAAGGGATTTAACTTGTATGTATTTCCTAATGAAAACTAACTACTAATTGGACTGAACCTTCCTTTCCATTATAAACCCAATTTCTATCTGCACTATCCTACCCTTTGCCTTGGAATTTTATATACCTGATATTAGCCCATGGTAAAACTTGTGATTTTGTAGTTAAAATTTGGAGCAAATTGGAAAAGACTTTTGGAAATATTATGATTCAGAAACTGAACTGGGTTTTTCTTAACATTTTCCTATTATTTTTTGGTTCATGAGTGCACCAAAAATGCTTGTACTAGAGACTTCAAATTTGTTTTAATCTGTTGGTTTTGGCAAGGATTATGTCTTTAGCTGTTTTATTTGGAGATGAATTGTTACACAATTGGTTTAATAAACACACACTTTGTAAATTCCTTCCAGACTTGATCAGTATAGCCAAGATGAAAGTGGATGAATATGTGTAGAAGAATAACGGGCAGAGAACCAATTGGGGCTACTGTGCAGGGTGAGGGACCATCTTGTCTGGTTGGAAGCATAAGAGAGGTCAGCATAAAGGCAAGGATATCTGGGATAAGGACAGAAAGAGCCCTTCCTAGTGTACTATAGCTTTCTCTTTATAATTAGAGGAATTGTGGAGGTGGTGGGGGAACTATAGGGGTGATCTCAAGAACGAAGAAAGAAGAAACAAACAGGAGTCTGAAAAAATCAAGAAAAAGTGGTGTCCATCATCAAAGAGGTTGTTAGCGCCTCTGAAATTTCTGTTCATTGAGCAATTTAACTTATGTGGAGGTTAATCTGCTAAGCTATTTTTCCAACAGTTTAATAATATTTTAGGGTTTAAGACTGGTAAAACCTTATCTTTTTATGTTATAGTCAGGAATCAATCCTCAAAGCTTTTTTCTCCCATACATCTGCTGCCTCTTCTGAAATGTGCTATTGTCATACCTTGTTTAGTTTTCCAAGTGCTGATATCAAATCTGCCCATTCACTGGAGTATTCAAAGTTCTTCAGTGCTTTGTCAACTGCTGCTACATAGTTTCTATACTTGGAGTCACTCAGTAGCTCCACCTCCTCCGTGTTCATCCTCCCACAGAGTCCCCACTAGATACCAGCTTGCAATTCATGTAAAATCATTAGCTGTAAAAAAAGTGAACATTTTTTTCAAAAGTTTCATAATATTAAAATAACTGTAGATACAAAATTTTATGCAAAGAGCTTGTGATCATCATAGAGGTTAGATTCCGTCCCTGTAGAAAGCTTTACAGATATGTGAGAATAAAGTTAGGCTTACTAATTAGGACAATCTGTGTATTGTGTACAAAAATATTATTTTGCACAGATATTAAATGTGTTTCCTGAAAGGAGTTTGTGTTCACCCTGTCATCTTGAATAATCCAGTCATGTTAATTATTCAAAGATTTTCATACAAAAAAAAAATCCTCAAGTTTATAATTCTAACAGATTGGCTTCATACTAATGCCAGCCAGCAGTTCAGAACATGCTATAGACCGTAATTTCAAACCAATGAATGCACAGTCATACAGTATGTAATAAAATTATATTTCTGCATTTTGTTTTTAATTTCTGAGCCATCATTGGAACAATTTGCCACCATGCTTTCCATGAAGTAATCGATCTTTCTGACTTAGCCCCTGTGCAAATTAAAAAAATGAAGGGCATACGTATGCAACACAGTTACATAGTTCTCAGACATGCTCTTGGGCATTAACATTTACTTATGTCACATTTGGTGTTCCAATTTAATGACATATTTTGTCACGATCTGCATCCATATACCATACTTTTAAAAGGGATTACTGTATACTGTTTTGTATAAAGTAAGTTTATGCACACAGGTACAACTTTAATAGTATTTTATAATCAGAGGTTTTAGCAGCATGTTGCAGTGGTCTACACTGAACTCGGTGGGATTCTCTGGTTACAACAATGTGGTGACACACCACCACAGGACTTATATTGTGTATCCATATTTTAATTTTACTTAATCTTCTTTTTTTTCCCCCCCCTCCACTGCTCCTTTGGTACCATCCACAAACCCTCTGGGAATTACAACTTATACTTGTGTACTTCTACTCTAACATACCTGGCAATTGCAGCTTTTATCACAGTCTTTTTGTTTGACAGCTCACAAAACACACACAAAAACTTTAGGTTTCTAAATTCCTGCAAATGAGATAAATGTAATTACATAATAGATTACACATCCAACAAATGCAGTTTTCGGTCTTGGGTAAGAGCAAAGAATGGGAAGGACAATGAGTTGGCTGACATGTAACTCCATGTTCAATTTCAGGATGAAGTCCAGCAGACAGCAAAAGAAAACACCTAAATCAAGTGGAAAACTGAAGGTGAGGAGTAATAATAAGAGAACTCCATTAACTACCTGGCCTAGCAGATGTGATTGCAACTAAAAAAGCTACTTTGAAAGACAGCTCCTATTAAGCTTCCATTGTGAAGTAATAGAGTGAGTTACTGGGGAGTGTGTTACAGTAAAGTAAATGCCTCTGAAATAACTGAAAGCAGAAAAGTCAATGTAGAGGTGGAAAGCAATATCCCAAGATCTAAAGATGAAGAAGACAGCAAAGGTGTAGATCCTTGGAAACTGTTACAAGGAAGTCAAAAACATTCTGAAGGAATCAGAAAACGAATGCTTCTTGGATTATACTATCTAATAAATGTCTTCTTATTGTCCAAGATGTGTAACACAAAATGTGGAAAATTTTCTGCCATTCCTCAGGCACTTGGCAATCTCAGCAAGAAACCCTATTCTATGGAACTCTACTCCATAAACTTCAATACAGTTACCTGAGGCGCTGTGGGTAACTGAAGAGAACAAAGCCGTAGGGCAGATAATCTCATATTTTGGGATACATAAAGGGAGATTAATCACCATGCTCATCAAGCCAGAAAAACATGAGTAGTGAGTCCACCCATTAGCAAGCAATATCACCACCTCTGTCTCAGCCTATTTTTCTCAGCTCTTTCAGTAACTGGGGGAAAAGGAGAAAGTTGTACCTTCAAGCTTCCATTATAATACTCAGTGAAGACACAGCTAAACAGGGCATTGGGTTTCAACAGCTGAACCAAGTGAACTTAGCAGATACAGTCAAGATGAGCCAGTCAATTTTGCCAAGGCGTTTGAGGTCACCAGATTCGAGCTGAGCTAGTCTTCCCAGGATTTCTTCTTTCACTGCAGTTAGGAGATAGCATAACACTCAAATACACAGGAAAAAGGCAAGATTGGTGACAATGAGAAATCCTTCAGGCATTGCCCCATTCCCCCAAGAACCCTGGTGAAAGGTGGAGGACTCCAGTATTGACTTCTGATATTAGGGCAATGGGACCATAAAAATAAACAAATAAATACCTAACTCTCTGCTCTGTCTTCAACACACTCCCTCCACCTGTCTTTTCTTCCCTGGGATCATGGGAATACTTCGTTATTCATTTCCTTGTCCCCCACTCCCTTTTTTTTCTTTTCTTACTTATCCCTAGAAAATAAAACAGGAATGAGAACTAAAGGAAGAAGGAAAGACAAAAAACAGACATATGCTTCTAGATACAAGGAGGCAAACAAACTGGAAGGAAGGGGCATGGGACAGATGGCTGTATATATAAAGGCTGGATTCATGAATCTTTTGCATTCTTGCTGCCTGGTGGATGGAACAATAATGACGATTGCCCTTTATTTTCTCTGTGGCAGGACAGAAGAGGAAAGTAGAATACAATGAAGCAAATATGCTCAATGAGAGTGCCAATTGATGCATTCTAGGATTCCCCACTGAAGTTAAGGGCTTGAATTCTATTACTTTTATGAAATGTTGTTTAACAATCTTTGCTTTGAATTAAATGCGAAAAAAGATCCATTTTACACAGAGAACAAAGTCCCCAGGGATACAATGACTGTCAATGTTTGATCTCCAAGAATGAAATAAAATATTAACAACAGTAAAAGAGAAGAAAGAATAAACATACAAAAAGCAGCAGGATTTTTCCAGACTCTAGCACTAGCACAGAGGAATGGAGGAAAGAACTGACACAGTGAATAAATGTTTTTTAGGTTAAAAATATATCAGCATCTCTTCTTTATCCAGCTACACGTTACGTACAACAAAGCCACTTATATTTTGGTGGGGAGAGAGACTTCCCTTCCAGGCTCCCGCCCCCCAACCCACAAATGTTTGTGTGAAAGAGTGAGAGCCCCAGAATATGAAGTCTTATTTAGAAACAGAAGATCAGGACTATTATATGTTACTTAAAGAACAATGTGTCTGTTTTCCTGGAGACCTTAATCCTGATTTAAATATCAACCGTTCAGTATATCTTCCTGGATCTTTTCCCTCTATAAATATGAGGATTAGTAGCCTGTAATTAAATAATCTACTTATTTAGAAATTGGTCAAGTGCCCACTACTTGACACTAATGAAATGATAGTATTATTTAATTGCTAATATGTGCAGTTATGTTTCTTCTTAATTATGATACATAGATTATATTTTACTTTATCCTATTCAGTAATAGAGCCACTTTCCCTAACCCTCTCCCATTTAGCCTGAGACTCACTTCCCTGCTGTACCTTGTCAATGTGGGGAAAGCTTTCACTAATCACTGTATGTGCTATACATGTTCTGTGGATAAAGAAACTACAGTGCTGTAAATCCAGTTCCTTTTACAAGCACTACATTTAATCACAATTATTTTAAAATAAAAAATATGGGGAAAAAATCAATTTAAGTGTCCTTAAGGTTCCATATTTATCCTCCACTGGGATATTTTATTCCAAATTACTACTCTACTAGATTATCAAATATAATCTGTATTAGATAGAGATTATTATTTCAACCCATCATACATTTGATTAATTGAATTAATGTTGAGTTTTATTTATTTCTTCTGAAAAATTAACAGAATAAAAAATATCTTCAGCTACTAATGACCTAGTAAGTTTTGCTGTTATTAAAACATTTACCCAATGTGACTTCTGTACAACTGATTTTGCACAGTATTACCATTATAATTTGAAGTGTCAATTCAGCAAAATGTAGTGTGACAATGTCTTCTGCATCTAGAATGGATTAGATTTCAATGTACCTTTACCAATATTCCTCCATGCATCTACCCTGAGCATAAATACAAATTCAAGAGAAGACCTGGTTTAACTATAATGTGATCTGAAAGAATTGTCCCAGCTCTGGGACATTTGACCTGGCATGTTACATAAGAACTGCAAGTTATTACAGTAACAGAAACCAACCACCCCACGGGAAAGTTTTGCCTTTTTTCATTTCATAGTCTTTTCAATAACAGACCCCAGCTTCCCTGTACCATTTATTTTTAAAATACCCTAATTTATAAAAAAAGTAACCACACTCTTGCCATAAACTTGCATACAGTAGTCATGATTAAAGTTTATTGTCTTTTTTGAAAGAAACTTCTATAATTTCAAATAAATCTGTCAACATGTGCAATAGGAGAAAAATAGAACATTAAAAATACAGTAACTCCCCACTTAATGTCCTCTCGCTTAATGTTGTTTCAATCTTATGTCCCTGATCAATTACAGAACATGCTCCATTTAAAGTTGTGCAATGCTTCACTATAATGTCGTTTGGCTGCCTGCTTTGTCCACAGCTGGCAGCCCCCCTATTAGCTCCCCTACGCCCCTTCCCCCAGCACCTCCTGCCCGCCAACAGACCCTGTGGATCAGCGCCTTCCTCCTCCTCCCCCTGCCTCCTGCCCGCAGCAACCAGCTGGTTTGCGGCGTTCAGGAGGGAGGGGGGAGGAGCGAGGACTCGGCGCACAGGCTCCCCCTCCCTCCACTGCCTCCCGAATGCTGCAAACCAGCTGATTGCCATGGGCAGGAGGCAGGGGAGGGAGGGAGGGGGAGGAGCGAGGATGCGGCGGGTGGAGTAAAGGGGGAGGGAGGGGAAGAAGAGGCGGGTTAAGGGTGTGGGCTTGGTGGAAGGGGTGGCGTGGGCAGACCCAGGGTTGAGCCCCCCACCCCTGGTGTTGCAGAGTAGGGGAAGCTGCCGCTGCTGCTGCGCAACGTGCTTCTCCTAGCCTACAGCATCTTCAGCCTCCTTGCCTACTTCATTGTCTCCAGTGCCAGTGGGCTGTGCCTGTGTGGGGTAAGGAGGGGGCACCTCCCGACTATAGTACTGTACTGTATGGCAAAAAAAAAAATTTCCTTGGAACCTAACCCCCCCCCATTTACATTCATTTTATGGAGAAATTGGATTCGCTTAACATTGTTTCACTTAAAGTCTCATTTTTCAGGAACATAACTACAACGTTAAGTGAGGAGTTACTGTAATGTTACAGTCTCACTTTAATGTGTGAGAAATAAGGAATGCATTTGTACTTCCGTTTCTATGTCAGCATGAAGGCCTTGTATCACAATCTCATTTTTAACCTTTTTTTTTCATTTCTATCATGTACTCTAACAATTATTTTTTCTTTACATTGATTTACAGCTAAACTAAAGATGCAACAAAAATTTTGTCAAGCTGTATAGTTCTAATAATTCAGTACAACATTATTAAAGCTCAATAATAGTATCATCTCCTAAAATGCAACAATGGAGCAAATATGTCTCATGCAGAACTTTCTTATATTTCTTATTTATATTTCCTTTTCTTATATTCCCTACTTAAGAAAATTAGCCTCCTATAAGTGGTTAATGAAGCCAAAATGTGTGGAGACAGTTAATCTCTTTGAATGTGATACACACCAAGTCTTTTAATTCTCACTATGTTTGTGTTTAATTCACATTATTAATACAGAAATACGACCCCCTCCATACCATGTTTTGTTTTATTTTGTTCATGGCTTCTAACTTAGAAAGTTAGTTGAATCAAATATATAATTAAATTTGATTGCTCAAACACAAATAACTTAGGAAAAACATCTGGTTTCTCTATTGCACCATCACAAACGTACAACACTGAACAAATCATTTATTGCTTGTATCTTACACTCTTCACTCAGTAGCAGAGCCAGCTATTTCTTTGAAGATTTTTCTAATTACTTTGCTGTTATGATCATTCAGACTGAGAGCAATCTGTCTCTTTCTGTAGGTGTAGCGTCCAGACAGGATGGGGCACATATGCAGTTTTTTCAGAATTAAGTTCTCCCACAGATTCTAGATAAATCTATTCAATTGCTTGTTAAAGAAACCCACTTCCACTTCATGGCTAGCAAACTGTCAACAGAAAGAACCCCAGGCACATTATCACTGGGGATTATTAATGCCTCTTAAGGAACGAAAGATGCCAAATAGATCTACAAACCATAGTTTGAGGGTATGTTCAAGTCATCATTGCTTAACGCTAACAGCCTTTACCCTGTCACCAACATCCCATTCTTGAGGAAAGTTATTAACAAAACAGTGACTGGCCAATTCTGGATACCTATAGATTTTTGTCAGTCTGACAAGGAAACCACAGTTATCTTTGGTTGTGGATCTCCTTTTAATATGTTATTTGTTCATGTTATTTATTTAGTGATCATCCCTTAACACAGGGGTCCTCAAACTGGGGGTCGGGACCGCTCCGGGGGTAGCAACGTCATTACAAGAGGGTCATGAGCTGTTCAACCTCCACTCCAAACCCCGCTTGCCTCCAGCATTTATAATGGTGTTAAATATATTAAAAAGGGTGTTTAATTTATTAGGGGAGTCGCACTCAAGAGGCTTGCGATGTGAAAGGGGTCACCAGTAAAAAAGTTGGAGACCTTAACACAACTGATTGTTGAGGTGGTATTCACTTTTCTGTGACACCTGGTAAGGGCAGACATGGTTGTTTTAGAAGAACTATGCTGTTTTTCAGAACCACTATTTATCCTCCCCAAAGACCCTCAGACACAGGGCCGCATGGTGTCCCATTGTGATCCACGAACTTCTTAATGCAGGGGTGGGCAAACTTTTTGGCCCGAGGGCCACATTGGGTTTGCAAAACTGTATGGAGGGCCAAGTAGGGAAGGCCGTGCCTCCCCAACCAACCTGGCCCCCTCTCTCTATCCGCTCCACCCCCTAACTGCCCCCCTCAGAACTCCAACCCATCCAACCTGTCCCCCTCCTTGTCCCCTGACCATGCCCCCTGTGACCCCACGCCTTAACCAACCCCCCCTGCTCCCTGTCCCCTATCCACACCCCGACCGGCCCCCCCGGGATTCCCACCCCCATCCAACCCCCCTGTTCCCTGTCCCCTGACCACCACCCTCCAACCTCCGCCCCATCCAACTGCCCCCTGCTCCCTGTCCCCTAACTGTCCCCCCAGGGCCCTCACCCCTTATCCAACCCTCTGACTCCCCACCCCCTTAGCATGCCGCTCAGAGCAGCAGGAGCTTGCAGCCGCGGGGCCCGGCCAGAGCCAGCCATGCTGCCCAGAGCACTGGCGGCATGGCATGGCTGCGGGGGAGGGAGAGACAGCAGGGGAGGGGCCGGGGGCTAGCCTCCCTGGCCGGGAGCTCAGGAGCCAGGCAGGAAGGTCCCGAAGGCTGTAGTTTACCCACCTCTGCCTTAATGCCACCTGGCGAGGGGGTTACAGGAATATCTTGATTCTGGTACATACATCATCAAAGCCAGAATTACACTGCTCATTAATATAATTGTAAAATGTATGTACAAGCACTATGTAAGAAATTATGTTTATATACTGAAAAAATGATTTTGAAATCTATATCTAGGAAGGATACAAAACAGGTTTTTCTCCAAACAGGATGTAAGAAATGTACATCTCTCTGTCAAAATGTAAATTAAGCATTGTAAGATCAAACAATGGATATCCATTTACATACAAAGTCAGAAGTTAGTAAGAGAAGTGAACAGGGAAGAGTGAAGTCAACAGGGAAACAGCACACCGGAAAAATAAACCACCAGTGGTTATCCTGCCTGTGTACAAAGACAATAAGATTTGGGGGTATATCTGTGAGGCAAACAAGAAACCCCTGCAACCTATACGTAGGAAGTAAACAGGCAGTGTGTTTATATTTATGAAAATGGGATCTCAGCCAGGTTTGGTTGAAAAGCTGAAGACAACATTGGGTTAGATAAAATTACTTTAGCCAGGAGGTTAAGTTTAGTCTCTAGACAGCATTTTACAATTTTGTTTTATCTCTAGCCATTTGTTTCTAATACCCTTACTCACTATCACTTTAATCTTGAATTTTTGGTAATAAATGTATCCTGGTTTTCACTATAAATATACCTAAGAGCTTTGATATGAAGCAAGGTGCTGATTCTGGGTTGAATAATACAAACTGGTGTGCATATTGTTCTTTTGGGGACAGGGTATTACTGTCAGTGTTCAGTGGATAAAAGGCTGGGCATGACAGCGGAATGTTTCACTAGGGGTGCACCTATTGTTAACCTGCAAGGCAAAGTAAGTGGTGACAGAGTCCAAAGGAGAGTGCTTCGGTGGCTAACAAGCTGGTGGTGTCAGGGAGCTAACACCCAAGTAAACTCAAGCAAGATTCCCTCACACTTGAGAGAAGGGGTAACAAGGTGACTCAGTCGTGGGTGCCCTGAGAATCATCACACTTTATCACTTCTTTTGTTTAATGCGTATGTTAGCTTCCCTAGGAGCATGAAGGAGTGTACTTACGCCAGCCGATCTTAAACCGAACTTCGCACCCCTTGATAATCTGTACGTTATTCTCTGATAACCAGAAACTTCTACGCTTAAACTCTGTACTGTTTTTTTTATTTATTTAAATATCATCTTAATAAAATGTGTATCTCACTTTAAGGGACAGGCTGGAGCCTATAGCCAGGACAGCCTAGTATGAAATTAACAAGGCCTGCCCAACCTTAGGCAGGGCTATTTAAACAAGAATCTGGACAAGGGAGAGGGTTCTCTCTCCCAGCATCCAGGAGACTAGTGTAACCAGACTCAGCCACTTTGTTTGATGACTAAGTTTGGAAGCTTTGAATCAGGGTTCTGAGGTGAGAACATTACATACTGTTTGTTGTAATTGCTCCTGTCCTGAAACCTTATTAAAGAGGACATGCTATTGTGTTGTTATGTACTGGATTTTCCTTTCCCAGCTCTGCTAACATGATTTTGGCAATGCCTAATTGGGGAAAATAAGGTGAGGCTCCCCTGCAGTGCCACAACTGGCCACAGGAGGGCATGCAGGAACTTCCCACGCCTTTACAGGGAAATACTGAGGTGATTTTGGCCACAGCCAAAAATGTCAATAAATTGATAATCAGCAATATGACTTTTCAAGAAAGCCTAGAGTTAATAGTCGCCTCTTTATCAGTGTGTTATCCAATATAGGTAGCTTTCATCCAGGTGTGTATCTTAAGTTTAATCCTTATGTGATGCTAACTGGTAGAAGGAACCAGAGGAGCTAGCCAGAGTTGTGCATTCTCCTTTTATTGAGGGTTTATGACAAATGTTTGTGAAAGTGTTTTGCAATACCAGTGTTATTAAACTTCTGAATGTGCCTAGATTCTTAGGTATCAGTGGCAACTAAAGTATTTCTTTGTCTTTGGCTGACCAAGAGGTTGGGTTGCTCTCTTTCCTTTCTGATACAGTCCTCACAATAGGTTGCTTCACATCCATGTTCTGTTACTGCAATGTGCTTTACTTAGGACTACCCCTGAAGACCATTCTGAAGTTTAGCTAGGGCAGAATCCCATATTTTAAGTGAGAGAGATAAGGTGAACAAAATAATACTTTTTATTGGACCAACCTGAGAGACACAAACTTTCAAGAGTGATCGCTCTAGATCTGACCTACTAGTTCCCATCCTCAAAAAAAACCTGCACAATACTTTTAAATTCATAACCTTGCTAGACACTAAAAATCAGGATTTTAATAAAGATACTCTATCTCTGGCCTATTACAACAATCTGTAACTCATTAACCCCATAGACGATGCGTGGGGGGCATGTAGGGTCACGTGTTCCGCCAGACTTCTGCTTGGCCTGCCGAGGGAGAACATAAGAACGTCCATACTGGGTCAAACCAAAGATCCATCTATCCCAGTATCCTGTCTTCCAACAGTGGCCAATGCCAGGTGCTTCATAGGGAATGAATAGAGCAGGAAATCATCAACTGATCCATCCCCTGTCACCCATTCCCAGCTTCTGGCAAACAGGCTAAGGACACCATCCCTGCCCATGCTGGCTAATAGCCATTGATGGACCTAGTCTCCATGAATTTATCTAGTTCTTTTTTGAACCTTGTTATAGTTTTGGTCTTCACAACATCTTCTGGCAAGGGGTTCCACAGGTTGACTGTGCACTGTGTGAAGAAATACTTCCTTTTGTTTGTTTTAAACCTGCTACCTACTAATTTCATTTGCTGGCCCCTAGTTCTTGTGTTATGAGAAGGAGTAAATAACACTTCCTTATTACTTTCTCCACACCAGTCATGATTCTATAGACCTCTATCATATCCCCTCTTAGTCATTTCTTTTCCAAGCTGAAAAGTCCCAGTCTTTTTAATCTCTCCTCATAAGGAAGCTGTTCCATATCCCTAATCATTGTTGTTGCCCTTTTCTGAACCTTTTCCAATTCCAATTCTGAGTGAACACATCTGCAAACAGTATTCAAAATGTGGGTGTGCCATGGATTTATATAGAGGCAACAGATATTTTCTGTCTTATTATCTTTCCCTTTCTTAATGACTCCCAACATTTTGTTAGCTTTGACTGCCACTACACATTGAGTGGATGTTTTCAGAGAACTATCCACAATGACTCCAAGATCTCTTTCTTGAGTGTTAGTAGCTAATTTAGACCCCATTGTTTTATATGTCTGGTTGGGATTATGTTTTCCAGTGTGCGTTACTTTGCATTTATCAACATTGAATTTATCTGCCATTTTGTTGCCCAATCCCTCAGTTTTGTGAGATCCCCTTTAACTTTTTGCAGTTTGCTTTGGACTTCACTATCTTGAGTAGTTTTGTATCATCTGCAAATTTTGCCACCTCACTGTTTACCCCTCTTTCGAGATCATTTATGAATATGTTGGACAGTACTGGTCCCAGTACAGACCCCCGGGGGACTATTTACCTCTCTCCATTCTGAAAACTGACTACTTATTCCTACTTTGTTTCCTATCTTTTAACCAGTTACTGATCCATGAGAGAAATCTTCCCTCTTATCCCATGACAGCTTATTTTGCGTAATAGCCTTTGGTGCGGGACCTTGTCAAAGGCTTTCTGAAAATGTAAGTACACTATGTCCACTGGATGACCCTGGTCCACATGCTTGTTGACACCCTGTGACATTATCTGATTAGAATATGACGATATGGATCATTGTTGCAACCACTGTTATGTATTTGCAGCAAATATTATACAAAGGTTGTCGAGTGAGGTGTCTATGAAAAGGTTATGATTATGCTATCTGTATGTATATCATTTTAAAAGTTATAAGTATTGGCTCTATACCTGGATTTCAAATGTTTGCTCCTGGGATAATGTCCACAAAGTAATTAGCCAGCACATCTTGGAGGGACTATTCAAATTGAGTGGCCCATCAAAAGAACATTTAACTGACAATAGACCATGGGAGACTTAATGGAATTTCCTGCTGAGACTAGGCGAAATGCATGGACATGTGACTTGCCCGTGTAACTCCAAACTCCATCTTGTTGCTGTGATTTTCCACAGTAAAAACAATGGAATGCCCTCCACATAGCAAAAGCTATAAAAGGCCCTAGAAACACTTCCACTTTGTCTTCAATCCTGCTTCTTACCTCTGAAGGAATTTTGCTACAAACTGAAGCTCTGAACAATGGACTGAATGACCCATCCAAGCTGTGGATGTACTCCAGAGACCATTCCAAAATAATGAAGACTAAAGGAAATTAGATACATTGTAACATACAAGCTGTAAAAGAATGGTCCTTCCTCCCAACCACCCCTATTTTATAAGGTCCAGAGTCCGGGTAGTAACAGATAAGAGTTCACTGAGGCTAATAACTAACTAACTAAACAATACCTAATTGAGCAGTCTAAGGCAGCCCAGGTGAGGATAAATAGGATCAATATTTCAAATACTTTCAGCAATTAACTTCCCTACTGTACTTCTAACTTCACAACACATTTTTATGATTAAAATAAAGCAAACTCAGAGATTTAATAATTATTTTTACATTAAAAAAAAAACCCACAAAGTACATTTCCCAATGCCTTAGACAAAATAAGTGTCCACAGACTTCTCACTACGAGTGGGAAATCCAGAAGTCTCCAGGAGTCATCTTCTTAAAGAGAAGAAAAAGATTTATGACACTCAGGTGATATTTAACCTCCACATCCCCTTTTTTAAAAACAGTTCTGCATAATATTAAAAACTGTATTAAACAGTATTATACACTTTATTAAATAAAAAAAATGAAAACATTAGTCTTCCAATTGAAAACCTGATTCCAGTTCCCCATCTCTAAAATGAGGATAACAATAGTTCCTTTCTCCCACCCTCTGTCTTTTCTACTTAGAGGAAAAGCTCCTCAGGGACAGTACTGTCTTTTATTGTATGTAATAGTGCTTAGGAAAAAGGGAGCCCTGATCTCAGCTGAGGCCTCTAAGCATTACTGTAACAGAAATAATAATTTTAGTATTAAAAAGAATCCAAATCATACAATTTTTATCACATTTACCACTTCTAAAAAAATAAATTAGGAAATGAAAAAATGAATAGCTATCTCATAGAACTGGAAGGGACCCGGAAAGGTCATCAATAAAAAAAGCTAACTTTGTATATGTGTTAATGATAACCCAATACTGTCACTTGAACTTTTATCACATCATCACTAAGACTTGAAGACATGCACACTCAAAGAAAGTCCAATAAATGAATAGCATGACCTCTTCTAGGGTTAATTCTTCTTTCACTACACCAATGTTAGAATATTATCTACACTAAAGAGTTTGCTTTAAGGATAGTAATTTTTCCTTGAGACCAATAGGTTTCCTTTCGATAGCCATCATGTCATATTGAAGAAGGTTATCTGTTGATTAGTTTGTCTGGTCTGCTCAGGAATTTTAATAGTCATCTTCACTGGATCTGACAACCAGCACTTAAAGATCTTTCAAACTTTTTTCCCTAAGAGAGTATTTTCCTTTCTGTCTTTTCTATAGTAACAAATTATTCCTTTGCGAAGTTTACTGTATTTTTTGCCAATGCAGAAATGGCAACATCTATTTTAGATACAAAAAGCCAAATCAACAAATTCTCAAATTTAACATCTTGGATTTTACTCTATGCAAATATCATAAGATGCCTGTTTATTCTTCTGACCTTATTTATAAATTCCCATTTACTTTTAATAAGGACAATCTACAGCCAAATGGGAAATATTTGCTTGAATCTGTCTTCCTTTTCTACTCCATGTTTTTTTAATTTTTTTTCTTTTTTCCCCCCTCTTGACCATTGTGTATTAATATTTTGTTTGAAACAGATGGCTCCGGAGTATCAATATTCAAACTATGAGATTCAGAATTGGATTTTTTTTCCTTCTCATTGAATAATACATACGAGGAAGAAGAATCAACATCTGACCCATCTATTTTGACAGGTTTAGCAGGTCTCTCTTTTTTTCCAAAGTTTCTCTACATGCCAACTCACAGAACTATTATCATCCTTCTTTCTACAATTTAAATTACTAATATTGTTTAATTTTCTTCTTTGACGCATTTCATTTGTAAAGTCATTTTCCACTGTTTCCTTAAATATAATCCTCCACATCCTCCTAATTAAATCTCCAGACTGCTGTCCTAACAATTCCACTGACAAATTCTAATATTAAATATCCCTGTCTCCCTTCTCAAAGTTATCAGTGGTGATCACTTCAACACTTCTGGAAGAACAAACAAAATTACTTACATACCCAGAAATTCCTCAAGCTATATTAATGCAAATAACACATCACTTGCACTGGTCCTTGGTTGACAGAGCAGCAGCTAACAACTGATCTATACTTTATTCCGTGAAGCTGAAACATTTTGACTTAGGGGTATGGATGGGGATCTTTTTCAACCACCCACTAACATTCTATACTGAACCACTGTTTAACAATCTGACCTTGGAATAAAGTAAGAGCAGATTCTACTCAGAAATGGATCATATACATACATATAGTACTTATTTATTACAGAACAGCTATTCTGTTCCTTAACTCTATTTCTTGTTTTTCAGAGGGTTACGTTTTGCAAATGATGTTTTGAAGAACACGCCACGCCGCCAGGCAACCGTAACTCTGAATTAACAAAGTTTTGTCAGTGAATTTTCATAATATGCATCTGAGTAAATGTGAGATTAACCTTTCATCAAATGGGCCCGATATCTCTTTCCTGATTGAAAAAACATTTTTTATCAAACTACTGAATTGGAACAAATTCACTTCACCTTTACCTCTTGAATGTCTAAATACTGTAACTCAAAAAAAGCTGAAATATTCTCTCCTCCAATTTTACTGTCATTAGGATACTACACCAATATTTTGGGGGAAATTCCAAAAGTTGTGCATGTTTTTCTGATTTTGTTTAAGAAAATACAAATATTATCATATCTTAAACCTAGATTATAAAGTCATACTGGGAACAATACAATGTAAAGATTTTAATCCTCATCACTTTTAGGTTTGCATTCCAAGTAGCCATATCACTTCTTCCCCATCTAAGTAGCTGGCATTCAGTCATTTTCTCTATATATGCAATTTATGCAAATCATTGGATTCATCACAGAAAAAAAAATCTATGAAGTTTAGTGAGGCAGAAGTCTTTTTTCCACTTGTTTAGGGCAAGTGTATTTGTTCCCCACATTGATTGACACATTTTGCCAGAAGTCATACCTCTTAGCCTTATTTTATCTTAGTAGTTAAAAAACAAAACAAAAGAAAAACCTGTGTGTGTTCTTGGAACCTCCAAACATGTTCATGGACTAATGCCCTTGTCCGACATTCCATGTTATGTATCTTGTTGCGCCAAAATATTACCAACCTATTTACTTTTATTAAGAAATTATATCACATATGACATGTTCCTAAACATTTTCTAGATTATGATGTTTTGCAGAGCACTTCATTTCATATATCCTATTCATGGTTTATAAAGGGATTATTAGAGTGTAAATCTTTATCTGACCTCTTCTATGACTAGAATTTAAGCAAACAAATATTCCACTTTTTTATCCCCCTTCAAAACTGAATCCAAAAAGAAAGGACACTAAAACTAAATCAGGTTAAATTCACTACACTTTTACATGTGATACTATGACCTCAATCCATCAAAGCACTTAAGCACATGCATAGTCCTATTGACATAAAGGGATTACTCATATGCTTAGTCAAGCACTTGCTTAAATGCTTTCATGCACCAGGGACTATACAATTAGTTAGTAAAGACTGCTAAATAGAGCATGTATATTTTCAACATTTGTTCCCTTTCTAAAGGAGCAGAACTTTCTGGCGGGAAATCTATTGAGATCCTTCACAAGTCAAAAGACAGTTCTGCCACTTGTTCTAAAATCTCTGTAACAGATAAGCATACTGGTGGTCATAATATTGAGAGAAAGAATCAACAGTTAAACTGTTTAAAACAGAAAAATTAAAATAGCACAATGGTGGTAGTCAAACTCAATTTTTGAATGGTTCAGTGCTTTATTTTCACTTTTGGTTTTAGGAGATTGGTAATACATTTGATCTAACATCATTTCCTTTTCCTCCCATAAACTTTGAAATGGAGAAAATAAAAAAAAAACTAGGAGAGATTTTTTAGTTGTGTTCATCTGCTAATCTGATAGACAAAAGAAACTCAAAGTCTCCACTTGAATATTAAGCAATTCAATTCTATCATCACCCTTCATGCTCTACTCCTCACATCTGGTTATTTCTGGGTCTGTCTCTTCTTTACCACCACCACCACCCACTTCCTCAAACCTTTTCTGGAATTAGTCTGCATTCTTCCGATGCCCTTTTTGGGTCTTTTCTGGTCACTGCATATCTAAAATCTATGCTGCTCCATTAGAGTGAAATTGGCAGAAGACTACTCAGTGAACAAACTTTCAGTGGCTAGGCAGAAGCAGATCCAAACAAAGTAAGCTTGAGTTAATTTACATAAGGTGTTACTGTGATCATCCATTACAATGTACCATCACAAAATAATTTCTAGCATGACAGGGCCAAGAAGAGGTAGGATAGGTGCAGTTTTCCATGATATAAACATTCAATGGCATTTTATTTTAACAATGTGTTGAATGCCACCAATAACCACGACAAACAAGGCAGCACGTTAGGATTGTAAACCTTCCTCCCCACCTCTCATTTCCAGGTTCCCTGAATTCATGGAATGCCAACTCCCATTTACAGTAAAATGAATCAAGCACACACAACCATAAACTCTGATACATCAGAGTTGGCTTAAGTAAAGGAGATACTATTTTAAAGACTGAATTTTTTTAAGACTATTAAATATTTTTGTATCTCAACTGGTATATTTTTTTCCTAAGACCTGATCTACTTAAAAATTAGATCAACCTAGCTACACTGCTCGAGGCTGTGAAAAATTTCATGCCGTGACCACTATTGTTAGATCAACCTAACCCCCACTATAGACACAACTAGGTCCATAGAAGAATTCTTCAGTCCAGCTAGCTATTGCCTCTCAGAACAGTGAATTAACTACATCGATGGGGAAAAAAAACTCAGTTCATGTAGGAAGCATCTAGTCTACAGCAGCATAGCTGCAGCTATATTAGCTGTAGCACTGGTAGTGTAGATGTAGCTTCAGTTTGCAAAAAAAGGATATTACCTACTGATGTGGATGCAGCAGCAAAATGAGGACAGACACATGGAATTAAGCAGCAGGCTGCAACTTTTATTAAACTTTAACCCATCACCCATACTCTCCTATACCGGGGATTTAATTGGTTCCAGTGTTGAGGTTACAGAGCTCCTTACTGTATAATCCATCACTAGCTCCCGGGTTACAGGGCTCCTTGCCATATAACCAATAACCTGGTGTAGACTCAGCTCTCTCGGAGTCCTAGGACTGCTCCCCTCCTTCGAGGAGGACAGAGGGTGCAGCAGGGTGGGACCTTGGCCTGTGAGAGCCACAAGGTCTCACCCCATCACCAAAATCCCAAGTCTTTTACTTTCATTTTAATTCACTTAACTGCACTGGAAACTGGTCAAATGTTGCGATGAATAAGCAACCTCCACCCTAGTACCTCAATTAGGTACTAAGCACATTCCTACTTAATCCACCGTGGCTTGATGGTGCTGCAAGGAAGGCAAAACAAATTAATCTCCCTGGTCCTCTACTAGTTGGCCCATTGGAGAAAAAAAATTCTTCCACATCCTCTAAACAGGCAAACAGCTAGATCCATAGCATCTGTTAGGCTGGGTTCCCATTCCTAATTCAGGTGAGTGGGGTGAACTCCTCAAACGGAGCTGTAAGAGGCTCCACATGACCCTTTTGTTGAGTTAAATCCAAGGAACTGAGGAACGCTGGCCAATCAGCACCTCTCTCCCCCAGCGGCCACTGGATGCCAGAGACTCCTGGGGGAGGAGCTACTTATTGTCCCATGACAGGAATTTGAAAATATTGCTGTTTAAATGGCTGCCTTCTATCTCATACATTCTTTTGTCTATTATACATTCAGAATTAAAATGCAAGTATTGCTCTAAGCAGCAATTACAATTGTCAGCGTAAGCCATCATGTTCACATAAAAAGATGGAGAAGTGCAAAGTTTAAGGTTTGTGATAATTAATGAAAGATGACAGAGTGAGTTTGACAAATGTCATGATTACAATAAAGGTAAAGTCCCTCCGATTGTAAACTCTTCACAGCTCTTCTTACGTATATGTACAGCATGTTTTATTTATTTTTTTATTAATGGAGATATTCTATCTCAGGGGTCGGCAACATTGGCACGCAGCTCGCCAGGGTAAGCACCCTGGCGGGCCAGGCCAGTTTTATTTACCTGCTGACGTGGCAGGTTCGGCCGATC
Source organism: Malaclemys terrapin pileata (assembly GCF_027887155.1). Classification (NCBI taxonomy): domain Eukaryota; kingdom Metazoa; phylum Chordata; order Testudines; family Emydidae; genus Malaclemys; species Malaclemys terrapin. Next base: position 144,699,436 of record NC_071507.1, read on the forward strand.
ACTGCCCCCACTGGCCGCGGTTCGCCGTCCCGGGCCAATGGGGGCGGCAAGAAGCAGCGCAGGCGAGCGATGTGCTGCACTGGAAACTGGTCAAATGTTGCTCGCCCGCGCCGCTTCTCGCCGCCCCCATTGGCCCGGGACGGCAAACCGCGGCCAGTGGGGGCCGCGATCGGCCGAACCTGCCATGTCAGCAGGTAAATAAAACTGGACCGGCCAGCCAGGGTGCTTATCCTGGCGAGCCGTGTGCCAACGTTGCCGACCCCTGTTCTATCTCCTAGAACTGGAAGGGACCTTGAAAGGTCATTGAGTCTAGCCCCCTGCCTTCACTAGCAGGACCAAGTACTGATTTTGCCCCAGATCCTTAAGTGGTCCCCTCAAGGGCTGAACTCACAACACTGCATTTAGCAGGCCACTGCTCAAACCACTGAGCTATCCCTCCCCCCTATGTTTTTGGAATGTTTTAGGCACCACTGCATCATTAACACAAAACAAGTGATATATTACTATACAAATACTGTTTCTTTAAGAACAAAGTTTAAAATTTAAAGTTTATAATAAATGAATTTGGTGTTTTTTGGAGCATCTCCCACTTTAGCATCCAGGTGCAAATCTTAGATTTAAACAGCCTGCAGTAAAAGCACACCCAGCCACAAAACCCTGTACTGCTCCAAACATCATAGGAAAAACTTTGACAACTAATATCCACAAGCATGCAGGTATTTGACCCCAAAAAATGTGCTTTGCACTATGACCTGAAGGTTAATAGATTCCAGCTCTTGCAGCACAAATGTTCCTCTGTTGGGCATCCTACCCTCAAGACATTCTGCAGGGGCAAAGATAGGGACTAACAGCATAAGCTTAGCTGATCTCAGCAATTGCAGTAGTGCAAAGGGGGACAGGAGGAGAGAGAAAGGTAGATAATTCACAAAACGTACAGGGCTTTACAAATTAAAAACACTGCCTTGAATTGCACCATCAAGAGAAAAAAATTGAAAAGCAAATCACAGATCACCAGGGAACAGGTTATTGCATTATTTTTGATTTCTTTCCTTCCCCTTTTTACACACGGGGGGGGGGAGGGGAGGCAGGGGACGACACCCACGGCAGTAGTGAAGGTTCAGGGGGACCTCCTCAGAGGGGACACACAAGACAGGGGAAGAGCGGTGGAGTGGGCTGGCACGAGAGTTAGGGTGTAGTGTGCAGGGAGGAGGACATCCGGGGGGTGGGTGTCTCAGGGTATAGCACGGGGGGAAGGGGGAGGGGAGAAGCTGGAGGAGAAAGGGAGAGGAAACTCAGTGGGACACCCAGGGTGGGTCAGGGTGTGGTGTGGGAGGAGGGGGCACCCGTTGCACTGGGCAGAAGGGCACCCAGGGTGGAAGGGGAGGGGGGCACCCAGGTCGGGGAAGGTCAGGGTGTGGAGCGGAGGGAAGCGGACACCCTGGGCAGGGGGGGTGCAGAGGGGACGGGGAGGAAGGATGAAATACCCAGGGTGTGGAGCCGGGGGGTGCCAGGCTGTGGCGCGAGGGGAGTAGAGGGGCCCCAGCCCCAGGACGGTGTCCGGAGAGCACCCCCCGTCTGGCGGGCCGCGCCGCGCCGCGCATGTCCCCAGCGCCCTCTCCGCTCGCAGAGGCAGGGCCGGGAGGGATAAAGGGCCGCTGCGGCCTCCAGCTGATCCGCGCCCCCGGCCCGGGACCCGCCGAGCGGCACAAGCCGGGGAGGGGGAGGGGAGCGGGAGCAGCGCGCGGTGCCCGAACCCGGTAACGCGGCCGGGACAGGGGGCTGGTTACCTGGGCGACAAGAGCCGGAAGAGTCCGACAGCGGAAAGTACGGGAGCAGCCACTGACAGCTCCCAGCATGCAGCGCGGCTTCCCGTTTCCTCCTCTCCTCCCATCAGGCCGCCTGCGCCACAGGGCCCCCTGCCGGTCCTGAGGCAGCGCAGCGCTTTGCCCCCGGCTGCCTGAAGCGTGGGTCCATGTGTGACAGAGCGTGTCTCTTCGCAGTGAGTCTCAAACTTTTGTACTGGTGACCCCTTTCACACAGCAAGCCTCCGAGTGCGACCCCCCTTATGAATTAAAAACACTTTTTTACATATTTAACACCATTATAAATGCTGGAGGCAAAGCGGTGTTTGGGGGTGAAGCTGACAGCTAGCGACCCGCCCACATAATAACCTCACGACCCCCTGAGCGGGTCCCGACCCCCAGTTTGAGAACCCCTGGTGTAGGGGTTGCATGCATTCCGTGTATGCATGACTGTAGGGAAGTGTGTACAGTGCATGCATGCATTGTATGTATTTGTGTGTAGGTAAGAGACTGTGTGTCTTTGTGTAGGAAGGTGCATGTATTGCCGCATGTGTGTATTCCTGTGTAAGTAAAATTTGCAGCCTAAGTCTTTGACTTTTAATCCTTTTATTGGCTTGTGCACACAAAAAATTGATGACATAAAATGTGCGTGTTCATTTCATAACATGTTTTTAAAAGAGAAGAGAACTCTAAAAAAAGTATTGTTTCTTACAAAGTAAATGTCCTTGACTAGTAATTGCAAAAGAGCCAATGTATCATGCATTTCTCCCCACCTTTTTCTAGCTACATTAAATTACTCCTGAGAGAATTCTGCGCCACTGCAGAATACAGTTTTGCAGAATTCCTTGTTTCCCCAGCAGAATTTCTGGCTGCCACTAGAGGCCGCTGGACTCTGCAGAGCCCAGCTTGCAGTGAGCGGAGTGCCCAGTCACATTCATTGACCCTCACTCTCCTGGGATGGGAGAAGGCCTGGGAGACCCAGCCAGCTCTGGCAAACAGTGAGGAAGGGCAGGACCTCAGCACGCCATGTACCCGGGTGTGACAGTAAAGAATCTGGGGGGAGTAAAGGCTCTGGGGGTGCTGGTGTCTGGGCTGGGGACTACACCGTGGCGGGGCTCGGGGGGGAGGCTGGTGTATGGGGGCTGCCCCGTGGCTGGGCTCTGGGGCAGCCCCGCGACTGGCCTCTGGGGGGAGGGCAGCTGGTGTCTGGGGGGTTCCCCATGGCTGGACTTTGTGGGGAAGAGGAGGATGATGGTGTCTGAGCCAGGGGCTGCCCCATGGCTATGCTCTGGGGGGAAAGGGGTGTGGATATCTGGGCTGGGTGGTGCCCAAATAAAATATGCAGAATTTTAAAATATTGTGCACAGATTTTTTAATATTTTGGTGCAGAATTCCCCCAGGAGTAACATTATAAATAAGGCAACATTTTAGTCATGGGTATTTTTAGTAAAAGTCATGGACAGGTCACAGACAGGGTTGGTGGGCCTGGCAGGGGCTCCCTATCCAGCTCCACGTATCCCTGCAGCTCTGAGGTGGAAGAGGGGTCAGGGGGCTCTGCACACTGCTCCCGCCACAAACGCCGGCTGCGAAGCTCCCATTGGCCGGAAACTGCAGCCAATGGGAGCTGCAGGGGCGGAGCCTGCGGGTGAGGGCAGCACGCAGAACCCCCTGGCTTCTCCACCTAGGAGAAGCTGCAGAGCCATGCCAGTGGGAGCTGGGGAGTCACCCAACCTGAGGTAAGCCCTCCCCTAGCCCTGAGCCCCCTCCCAAACTGCTGCTTCTGCTGGTCACTGAAGAAGTCACAGAGGTCACAGAGTGTCATGGAATCCGTGACTTCCGTGACCTCCATGACAGTCTCACAGCCTTAATTATAAATTCTTTGTTGCTGACTCTCTCTTTTTGTGTGAATGTCCAGCACCTACCATAGTGGGGCCCTAATCTTAGTTGGGGCCTCTAGGCAGTAAACAACAATTGTAACAGTAAATAATGTGGAAATATATGTGTTAGTGCATGTTAGTTGTGTAACATGAATAAATGTGTGTATCTGTGCGTGGGAGTCAGTTTCTAGAGATTTATGTATATGGGTATATGGACGGGTGTGGATGTCTGTGGTTGTGCTTTATGGATTTGTATTTCGGCTTCAGGAGTGGGCCTTTAATGGACCCATGGCAGGTGTTATAATGTGTAGTCCTAATTCCATATGTGAAATAAATAACACATAAAATTACCATATAGGCATTTCTGAAATAAAAATTATATTTCTTGGTCTATCATTTCCACAAATTACCACCATTGACAAATGTGAACTGTACTCCATTCACTCATAGATGGAACAGAATCATTGAACTAATGTTGCATTATACAAAACATTTATACGGGTGATGTGACATGAACAAATCAGGTTTTGTACTTGTCAGACATTGCTCTTGGCAAGTCATTAAGAAAATAGAGCTGAGAGTGATGAAGATTCTGATTTCCCTTTTGGATTACCCATTATCCCCTGAGAAAATAAAACAGAGCCCCAATTTTGTTTCACGGTTTTAGGTTAAAGAAAAACAGTTACATTGCCATCTTATTTCCCAATATTCTGTTTTACAAATTATATTCTTACTAGCTGTCAACTCACCTGCATTTGAAGTTAAATTCACTTTGACCTACTCACCCTTTTTATCATTCATCCATTTTGGAGAGCAACACAGGCATATGTATATGGCATGGGTGAAACAAATACTGGAATACTGTGTCCGTTTCTGGCATCTACATTTTAAATAGGATGTTGAAAACTTGGAGAGGGTGTAGAAGAGAGCCACAAAGATAATTTGAGGACTAGAGAAAATGCCTTACCACGAGAGGCTTAAAGAGCTCAGTATGTTTAGTTTATCAGAAAGAAGACTGAGACATAATTACGGTGTAGAAGTGTCTTCATTGGGAAACAATGTCAGATAAAAGGGCTCCTTAATTTAGCAGAGAAAGGGTAACAAGAACTAATGTCGGGAAGCTGAAGCCAGAAAAAAATCAAATTAGAAAGAAGGCACACATTTTTATCAGTGAAAGCGATTAACAATTGTAACAAATGACCATGGGAAGAGGTGGATTCTCCATCTTGTGTGGTCTTTAAATTGAGACTAGATGCATTTCTGGAAGAAATGCTTTAGCCAAACATAAGCTATTTAACAAGTTATTGGGCTCAATGCATGCATACTGGGGTGAAATGTAACGGCCTGTGATATAGAGGAGGTTAGAATTAGTCTCAGTCTCTATAAAATTATTGCTGGGATTGAAATGGAGCAGAGTGAAGACTATTGCTTTGATCCTGCAAGTACTTATGCATGTGAATAACTTTACACGTGTGAGTAGTCCCATTCAATTCAGTGGAACTACATACATATGTAAAGATATTTATGTTCATTTATTTGCTGGATTGAAAGAGAGAAGCTGGAGAGAAAGAGAGAACACTGAAGATGAATATTGGAGAAGAAAGTAAAATCACAAAAGGAAAGAGGATTTTTAAAAAGGGTATTTTAAAGAAAATCAAATGTAAAAAGAAATAAAAGTAGCTTCTGGGGCGGGGGAGACAAACAAACTAGAGGAAATTAAAACATAGGGCCCAATACTAAGCCCATCGACTTCAGAGGGAGCAGGACTCAGCCCACAGGCAGGCTTCTAGATATAGAAAAGAGAAAAAAATGGAGTAATAGGAGACAGAACTTTAAGAAAAACACCACATATGCAAGATTTGCATAAAATAATGAGTGGACTACACTGTTTAGGCAAAGAAGAAACTTCCCTTCCTTTTCCCTCCAATATCCTTAAAAACAAATTGGGATTTAATTGTTATTATAAAACATTTCTCCAGCGCTGTAAAATCATATGGGGCATTATAAACACAAGTTTAATTCCTGCAACCCCTTCTTTCCTGAGCAGGGTCATTGGGGATACTCAGGTGAAGAAGCACTTCTTAGTCCAGCAGTGAATATGTTCTGGTCTTGCAGGAGGTGGGTAACTGGTAGAACTGAGTTCAAAGCTGGCTACTGGGAGCAAGAACAGCTCTCTGTGTTACTGGTAGTGTGACCAGACAGCAAATGTGAAAAACTGGGTCAGGGGTGAGGGGATAATAGGAGCCTATATAAGAAAAAGACACAAAAATTGGGACTGTCCCTATAAAATCGAGATATCCGGTCACCCTAGTTACTGGGATGGGATAGTGGGGCACTCCCCAGAAGCGAAGTCCGCTTTGTGGGAGACTCTTATCTCTGTGCGGTGTGCATGCCGGGCACTGCAGTTCCAGAGGGCGCTGTTGGGGCGGCAGGGAGGGTGGCACAAGTATGCTCCGCTCTTGTTCCTTCTTTGGTGAAAAAGCTTCCTGGACTGGGTTCAGACAGTCCCCTCTCCACGTGGGTTCACCGGCGGGCAGCTTGACCGGGAGTAGCCTGGGCGATCTCCAGGGGTGTTCCATAGCCCCGTAACATCAGGGGCCCGGGCAGAGAGCTTCGGGCGGCGCGCACATGGAGGAGTCAGTTTTCCTGGAGATCAGGCGGAGGATGCAGAGCGGGCTGCTGATTATCCGGTATTGCAGAGGAGCGGCTGTGTCCGCTTCCCTCTCCCTGCGCGGGGCCGAGCCCCTTACCTTGCTGCCTAGCTGTGCCTGCTCAGGAGCTCCTGCTCACGGGGCTTTTGGAGGCACTGTGAGGACAGCGCATCTGCAAGCGTGACTCTTGTGGCGGCTGGAGTTCTGGGGTCATTCAGATGCAACCGCTTGGGTGACAAGAACGTGCCCCCTCCCCAACTTTTACTGTTGTGTTGGCATTTTGATGCACCCAACGCTCCTTGTGTTGCTTGACTGGTGGTTACCTAAGCACAGTCCCTCTTGTGCTTTTAGTCGCTATCCCAGCACTGCGTAATCTCACTAAGTAGTCCTAGTTTCTAATTTTACTCGTAATGTAATTTCTAATCTTAAAAATCATTACATATCAACTGAAAAGCATTTAGATGGTGTTCCTCTATTTACTGAGGTATTTATCTGATTCTGTTTCATATATTCTTTGAATTCCAATCTTAATTGCGCAAATAAACCTGTTTGCCCGGCTTCCCCTCCCTCAACAAATACATAAGTAACTTTCAACAATAACCTTTGCAAATGCGTCAAAATCTATTATGTGGGCACTGTACATGATTTGTGAAGTTCAATATCTTGATTGCAGAAATCAGCAAAATGCATTCCATATGTAATGAAAAGTGAAAAATGTGGATGAAAATGAATGAATATCATACTACTTACTATGAATCTTGGAAACAGTTGGCCCGGTGAATTTCAAAGGCACATCAAACCCATACAGAAAGTATTAAAAGTGACTTTTTCCTCTGTGATTTCTGCAAAATACTGTTTCCACATTTAAATGTGTTGGTTTCTTCTAATAAACAAAGGTCTGTTTTTCTGCCTCCCTCATAGTGTGGTCTGGGAACAGGCAACTACTAACATTAGGAACTGATATTTTCTCTTCTAGTTTTAATCTACTCTGAGGGTTCAGTGGGAATTATATAAGTGCAAGGAATTCAGGTTCAGATACCTTGGACCCAGTTCTATCCACATGCAATTTGATGGGAATTTTGCTGGTGATTTAAATGGGAGAAAGACCGAACATTTTATTTATAATTATTGTGACCCCTCCCACATGATCTTTTAAACATGTAAACATCATACTGTCTCTCATTTTTGTGTAATTTTGATACGTGGCTGGGATTTTTGACAGTTGAAACTATTTTTCCCATCACATTTTGTTTCACGGTTTTAGGTTAAAGAAAAACAGTTACATTGCCATCTTATTTCCCAATAAATAAATCTTGTGTGTACTAATTTGGAGACAAATATTTGTGGATTGTAGAAAAGCATGCATTAATTTTTGGTTTTAATCCATATACGTTTCTTAATGTTGGACTCAACAAAAAATTGCATCATCCACAGCCACAAAATTTAAATAAATAAAAGTCAGAAGCATTTCAACTTTGAGAAAATTTGTTTGTTTAAACAAGTCAACATTATGTATGACTAAACCCTCATTGTAAAGCTTTCTTTCTAACTGATATAAAAATTTATGTGTATTTTAAATCTCTAGTGAGCCAAAAGCAGGAAATTTGCCAGTGGATATTACAGTGGCTCCAGGATCATTAGAAATAAAAAGTTGTCAAGCCTGCAAGATGATCAGCTTTCCTGCAGAGGTCAGGATTGTTCCTTCTTCCTGTCGAGGACTACAGTATATAGTTGGAGATGGTTTACATGTGAGGCTGCAAGTTCAAGCAGATTCAAATACAAGTAAGGGTGATCAATTATTTTGTTTTCCTTTGATTTAGACACTGTCTACCAAATTCCTTGAGAAGAAGAAAAGCAAGGCCATTGTTTAGAAAATATAATTTTTGTTTATGGATAATCTGAGACTTTTTACAAGTTATTTCGAACATATGAGGGAAAAACTAGGTGAGAAAGTAACTAGGGCTGTCAAGTGATTAAACAATAATAGAATACTATGTATTTAAATATTTTGGGATGTTTTCTGCATTTTCAAATATATTGATTTCAGTTACAACACAGAATACAAAGTGTACAGTGCTCGGTTTATATTTTTGATTACAAATATTTGCACTGTAAAAAACAAAAGAAATAGTATTTTTCAAATATTTGTAATAAAAATATGAAGTGAGCACTGTACATGTTATATTCTGTGTTTGAATTGAAATCAATATATTTGAAAATGTAGAAAACATCCCAAAATATTTAATACATTTCAGTTGGCATTCTGTTGTTTAATAGCGCAATTAATCACAATAAATTTTTTTAATAGCGATTAATTTTTTTGAGTTAATCATGTGAGTTAACTGCAATTAATTGACAGCCCTAATTTTTCACTATGGCAACTTAAGGCTCCAGTTTTGAAAATGTGGCATATGCTGGCTACTTCTGCATCACATTAGGTAAGTTCAAATTCATCTGCCCACAATGGTACACTTGTAGCTTTGTTTTGATTCAGTCATATTTATTGATTATTTTTAGTTCTCTGTTATAACTGGGAAAATATGCTGTCTGAACTGGCTTTAGTTGTAGAGTTTTCTCTTTGCTGGCCAGCAGAGGGTATTGCTATATTGGAAACTGTCATTTTTTGAGGGAGAGCATGTTATGTTATATACCTGTACTTGGTTGACAGTTTAGACTATTGCTCTCCCTCCCCTCCCCACCCCACCCCCCCAATATCTAGTGTGGTAAGTTAAGGGAGGCACCATCACACAGCAAAGCCAGAGATCACTAGAGCTTACATTAACAGGGTTAAGATTTAATTTGATCTAAATGTAACTTTACAAGGATCCTCTTGACCCTGACACAACTTTAGCCCCTCCAACATGAAGCTTGTAAAACTGTTAAAAATGACCATTCAAATACAGCGTGTATTCATTACAGTAAATGCTAGATGCTGTGAATATGGGTCTTCATTCAGCTCTGCTTGCCTGTTCTTTTCTTGTAAGCAGGCAGGATGTTGAAGTGTACAAAGAATTTGGTGTGTGGAATGTCAATATTTTTCTTCTTGCTTGTAGTAGTTAGAATCTCAGCTTTCTGGAGCTAATGAGTGGATACCCAGGTTTTTTATGTGCAAATTTATGTAGATTCAACAGGAACTTGATGTTTATTATGTCCTCTTTAATATCTGTAGAATTAATTTCAACTTTGAGTGAAAGTCTGAAGGCGCAGAAGAGTTGCACCTTTTACTGTCAATCTTGTGGTGAAATCATAATAAAAGAACGGTAAGAAATAGTTTTATGTTTTATATTAATAAATGCTGCATAACATAAGAACATAATGTCCATACTGGGTCAGACCAAAGGTCCAGCAAGCCCAGTATCCTGTTTTCCGACAGTGGCCAGTGCCAAGTGCTTCAGAGGGAATGAACAGAACAGGTAATCATCAAGTGATCCATCTCCTGTCACCCATTCTCAGCTTTTGGCAAACAGAGGCTAGGGACACCATTCCTGCCCATCCTGGCTAATAGGCATTAATGAACCTAGTCTCCATGAATTTATCTAGTTCTTTTTTGAACCCTGTTATAGTCTTGGCCTTTACAACATCCTCTGGCAAGGAGTTCCACAGGTTGACTGTGCGTTGTGTGAAGAAATACTTCCATTTGTTTGTTTTAAATCTGCTGCCTATTAATTTCATTTGGTGACATCTAGTTCTTGTGTTATGAGAAGGAGTAAATAGTACTTCCTTATTTACTTTCTCCACACCAGTCAAGATTTTATAGACCTCTATCATATCCCCCTTTAGTTGTCTCTTTTCCAAGCTGAAAAGTCCCAGTCTTATTAATCTCTCCTCATATGGAAGCTGTTCCATACCCCTAATAATTTTTGTTGTCCTTTTCTGTACATTTTCCAGTTCCTATATATCTTTTTTTTTAGAGACGAGGCAACCACATCTGTGCAGTATGCAAGATGTGAGCGTACCATGGATTTATATAGAGGCAATATGATATTTTCTGTCTTATTATCTATCCCTTTCCTAATGTTTCCTAATATTCTGTTAGGAGTGGTTGCTATTCGTGTTAATCATGCACTAAGATGGACAGGTTAAAAGTCATATTTTTAAAAGCCTCCTCATCTGTTACTCATGTACACCAGAGATTGTTAAAAGTGAAATTATCTGAAACAAATCTTTCATCATTTACGCTATTTGTTTACTTTTGGAATGTCACTCAAAATGGAAAATAACAAGAGACTAGGGGAGACAATGTGTTTCAGTGGTTAGGGCACTGGACAGGAATTTAGGAGATCTGGGTTCCTTTCCTGGCTCTTCACTGTAGCAGACAAGTCATTTTGTCTGTCTGTGCCTCAGACTCCCCATCTGTGGAATGAAGATGATGAGTCTTATTCTCTTCTGTGTTTTGAGGTATAGGGCTTTTCATCCATAGACAAGAGTTTATTAGTCAGTTTCCTTTTCTGGTTGTCCTACACTAACAAAGCATTTCAGTATTTTGTATTGCAAATACTGCAGGGAAAGTTTAAGTCAAAGAGATTGTTTAAGAAATGTTAATGGTTATTAATTAATTATAGCTTTAGGAGCCCTTTTTTAATATAAATGTATACATGTTTTTGTTTCCTTCTGCATTTCGGGAATCCTGTTTGATTCTGCTCATTCTGTCCTATAAATTCTCCCTTGTCAACAAGTTGTACTTCTAATGTGACCAACCAGAGTAGGTGTTGGTGGAAAGCTACCTTTTGTCTCCCAGGGAAAGGGTAAAATTAGCCCTTTGCCCTGAAAGTTATAGAGTCATAATAATGAAGTATAATACAATTTTTCTGAAGAGATTTTCTGTAGTGGTTAGTGTGCTTCTGTGGAACCCCATGTGCTGAGCACCTTCTACTACAGGACTTGAAGAAGCTTGGCACGCGGAGGATGGGGCCTGTGCCCAGTAACATCTGTTGCTGTTAGGACACTCTCTCCCATTCCCCCTGTTCCCAAGATTTCAAAATCCTAAATCCGAACTCCTCCAAACTTGGGAAAGTTAATATCTCGAGCTGAACTTTTTATTGGACTCCTACAGCTAAATGGGCCAAATCGGCTTACCAGATTTGAGCAGCCCTGAACCTTCAGAAGTGTGTAAGCTGTACCTGAACTTTGTGTGTCTGCCTTATCTCTCTCTCTTACAAAGTCTGCAGATTGACCGTGAATTTTAGTGCAGAGTTGCTGGGTTGTCTGGCTGTTGTGATGAGCAATTTGACAGCTTCAGCTGAACATGTGCTCATTCTAACAGACGTACTTGCTATCTCTTAGGATCTGTGTCACTCCTAATATTCAAATTGGCAATTCAAATGTAATCCGTTTCTATTATATTGCCATCAGCTGTACTAATTTATGACTTACTCGAGTGTAACCAAAGATGATTCCATGGCTTTTCCTTATGAAGTGTTTTAGCAGCTAATTTGTGTTTTATTTTTATATATTTAAAGAATGACCAGAACTTTTTAAGTTCTTGTCAGTAGTATTTGTGATATTTTCAGTTGAATGCTATCAGAGGCATTTCCATCCCCAAATAAACATTTTCAAATTTTAATTTATTTACTATATGTATATGCATGGATACTGCACTCTTCTCCATGCCTGAGCACACAGAAGATCAAACTGGAATAAAAGGGTGAAGTGTGTGGGGCGTGGCAGTGGCTCTCCACCATGCTTTTCTCCTTTCAGGAAGCCTCTGGTGCTTGGTTTGGCTACACAGATCTGGAAGGTATGACAGGATGGAGCAGGGTAGCTGCCACCGTATCTGGTGTTCTCCTTTCCCACACTGCCTCATTTCCAAGCTGAAGTCAGTATTGTAGTTAATGCTGTTAGAAACAACATTAGTTCCCTCCGGCTTTGGCATCACCAGAGAGAGGGGTAGCGTATGACAGCTTGTGATAACATAGATGTTGGGGGTGGGGGGGGAGGGGAAAGAAGGTTGTAGAGATGTGTGGAGGGGAGGTTTTCCTTGCAGATGATCAGAGATCCACTGGATTAGAGCCTGATTCTTTCCACGAGTCTCATGGCTCTCCAGAGATACAGAATCAGATACCCTCTGCCCCTTCCATACTACCCAATGTAGGGAAGATTGTCAGATTTTCCATGGCCTGAAAGTTGCAGAGATTTTAGGATGCTTTTTTCTTTCCTACTGATTATACTGTAGAAGAGGAGGTTATAGACAAAAAGTACGCCTTTCAGGGCTTTGGTTCTGTCATTCAGTAGCTTTCAGAGAGTAGAGCAGAATGTAATTTAAATTAATTTTCATGAATTATCTTTTAAGGAGATTGCCCTTTCCATTAGGCCAAAAAATTATTTTTGCTACACAAGTGCTTTATATGTGCATTGAAAAATCAAATGCAGAATCAAGTGTTTTTTAATTACTGCATTACATTTACTGTTATGACTGAATTCCCAAGTTTTATGTGTAGAGCAAACATCTGACTACTTAATTTATGTTAAAGAAAGGTATCAAGTATCAGAGGGGTAGCCGTGTTAGTCTGAATCTGTAAAAAGCAACAGAGGGTCCTGTGGCACCTTTAAGACTAACAGAAGTATTGGAGCATAAGCTTTTGTCGGTGAATGCCCACTTCATTAGACGCAAGTAATGGAAATTTCCAGAGGCAGGTATAAATATGAACTAACCTCGTTATCTCCATACAATCAGGGAGGGTGAGGTTCTCTGCTAGCAGTTGAGGTGTAAACACCAAGGGAGGAGAAACTGCTTCTGTAGTTGGATAGCCATTCACAGTCTTTGTTTAATCCTGATCTGATGGTGTCAAATTTGCAAATGAACTGGAGCTCAGCAGTTTCTCTTTGGAGTCTGATCCTGAAGTTTTTGTGCTGTAAGATGATTACCTTTACATCTGCTATTGTGTGGCCAGAGAGGTTGAAGTATTCTCCTACAGGTTTTTGTATATTGCCATTCCTGATATCTGACTTGCGTCCATTTATTCTCTTGCGTAGTGACTGTCCAGTTTGGCCAATGTACATAGCAGAGGGGCATTGCTGGCACATGATGGCATATATAACATTGGTGGACATGCAGGTGAATGAGCCGGTGATGTTGTAGCTGATCTGGTTAGGTCCTGTGATGGTGTTGCTGGTGTAGATATGTGGGTAGAGTTGGCATTGAGGTTTGTTGCATGGGTTGGTTCCTGAGTTAGAGTTGTTATGGTGCAGTGCGTGGTTGGCGGGTTGTCTGTGGGCGAGGACTGGCCTGCCTCCCAAGGTCTGTGAAAGTGAGGGATCATTGTCCAGGATGGGTTGTAGATCACTGATGATGCGTTGGAGAGGTTTAAGCTGAGGACTGTAGATGATGGTTCTGTTGGTTTCTTTTTTGGGCCTGTCTTGTAGCAGGAGGCTTCTGGGTACACATCTGGTTCTGTTGATTTGTTTCTTTATTTCCTTGTGTGGGTATTATAATTTTGAGAATGCTTGGTGAAGATCTTGTAGGTGTTGGTCTCTGTTTGAGGGGTTGGAACAGATGTGGTTGTACCTCAGCGCTTGGCTGTAGATGATGGATCGTATGGTGTGTTTCGGGGTGGAAGCTGGAGACATGAAGGTAGGCATAGCGGTCGGTGGCTTTTCGGTATAGGGTGGTGTTAACGTGGCCATCGCTTATTTGTACTGTGGTGTCTAGGAAGTGGACCTCCCGTGTAGATTGGTCCAGGCTGAGGTTGATGGTGGGGTGGAAGCTGTTGAAATCATGGTGGAATTTTTCCAGGGTCTCCTTCCCATGGGTCCAGATGATGATGATGTCATCAATGTAGCATAGGTAGAGAAGGGGCGTGAGTGGACGAGAGCTGAGGAAGCGTTGTTCCGGGTCAGCCATAAAAATGTTGGCATATTGTGGAGCCATGCGAGTGCCCGTGGCGGTGCCTCTGGTCTGGAGATATATATTGTCATCAAATTTGAAATAATTGTGCATGAGGATAAAGTCACAGAGCTCAGCAACAAGTTGTGCTGTGTCATCATCAGGGATACTGTTCCTGACAGCTTGTATTCCATCTGTGTGTGGGATGTTTGTGTAGAGAGCCTCTACATCCATGGTGGCTAGGATGGTGTTTTCTGGGAGGTCACCAATGCATTGTAGTTTTCTCAGGAAATCAGTGGTCTCACGGAGATAGCTGGGAGTGCGTAGGGTCTGAGTAGGGAGTCCACATAACCAGACAGTCCTTCAGTGAGAGTGCCAATGCCCGAAATGATGGGGCGTCCAGGATTTCCAGGTTTGTGGATCTTGGGTAGTAGATAGAATAACCCCGGTTGGGGCTCTAATGGTATGTTGATTTGTTCCTGTGTTAGTGTAGGGAGTGTCCTGAGTAGATGGTGCAGTTTCTTAGTGTATTCCTCAGTGGGATCTGAGGAAAGTGGCCTGTAGAATTTGGTATTGGAGAGTTGTCTGGCAGCCTCCTTCTGGTAGTTAGACCTGTTCATGATGACAACAGCACCTCCTTTATCAGCCTCTTTGCTGATAATGTCAGGGTGGTTTCTGAGGCTGTGGATGGCATTGCGTTCTGCACGACTTAAGTTATGAGGCATGTGATGTTGTTTTTCCACAATTTCTGTCTGTGCACGTTGGCGGAAGTATTCTACGTATAGGTCCAGACTGTCATTTCGACCCTTAGGAGGAGTCCATGTGGAGTTCTTCTTCCTGTGTTGTTGCGTCTGATGAAGTGAGCATTCACCCACGAGAGCTTATGCTCCAATACTTCTGTTAGTCTTAAAGGTGCCAGAGGAACCTCTGTTGCTTTTTAAAGAAAGGTATATTATTCTAAATTCAATGAGGGTTTTAGGGCGGGGTAATCTGCATAAAGCCATACAATTTTATTTTTAAATTTTATAATGCAAATAGATTTTTCAATAGAGAGGATTTTAATGTATACTTTCTAAAAAAAAAAATGTTGGACTGCAGTTTTGGGGTATTATATAAATTAAAAGAGAGAAGAAAATCTGAAACAGTGTCTTCTTCCAGTATAGGACCCTGTGTGGGTAGAGCCTTACAATAGCGTGGGGTTCCATTGAGGGACTGGACCCCTAATAAGCCCATGTTGTTGTATTAGATTGGCTTGAGTGAATCATTGCTCAATACAATTCAAACTCTTCTAAAATTGAACCAGTGCTGCATTAATTTGATGTCATTTATCCAGTTCTAGAGACAGATAAGGGCCCAGATCCTGGCTTCCCATTGACAGATGTACAAGGCCCAAAATGCTGTATTTCTGCATAGAATGGCCAAGCCAAGGGGGTAGATGGTCTGTTTAGGAGGGCTCTGCAGGCCCCCATATGAGGATGAGGCAAGCTGTGGCAATGCTGCAGCTGCTATTGTTATGTAAGGCTGTGTGGGGTACTTGGTGGAGACTAAAGGTCTCTGTCTGGCAAGGCAAGGTGGGGGCTCTGGACTGCAGGTGCAGATCAGACATTGACAGGTGCCAGTTTAAAGCAGGCTTTGTTGGTTTATGTTACATAATGCTTGAAGAAAACAAATATAATTGTTAAATACAACTCTGGTTGCTGTAAAGCAAAGAACACCATGTAGTAATAGGAGTGGATGGATTTGAGAGCAGTAAGGAAGATTGGATAAGGCATTTGACAAGCCCCAAAATAACTGGTTAGTTGATGGAACAAATATTGGTTGAATATTATGAGATAATGTCAAAAGTGATCAAATATTTTAAAACACTAATTTATTAGAACAGTAATAAAACAGTAAGTCTTGATGGTCTCCAGTAGGCTTAATCTTAGAAAGGTACTTATGCCTCATTTAAAAAAAAAAAAGTTACTTAGTTATTTTAACTCAGAAAAATGCCAAACACAATAAAATGAAGTTCTAAAAAATGAAAGAATGGAAGTATGATGCAATCAATAAAGTAGGCCGCTGTGTGCATCAAGGCGTTCGTGCTGGAACATTTGACAGTTTTTGACTGTGGTCAAATAATAGGTGGTCAATTGACTGGCTTGCCAAGCCTTGTCATAGCTACAAAATTTGTAAGGGTAGCTGTGTGAGGGGTTGGAACCCCCCTTTCAGGGTGCCACAAGACGTGCTGGGGTCCCACTGAGCCCACCTGTCCCAGCAGCCTGTGTTCCCTTAATCTGTGTTGATGTGACAGGTTCTCAAGCCCCTTTCCAGCATACACACAGGTAGGGACACACCCAGCTGTAGAATCACATAGAGCCTGCGATCAGTTCTCTGTGGGAGATCTCAGCTAAGGGATTGCCCAGCACTCACGTGCTCACCTCCTTCGATATGTAAGCCCAAAATAATATTATCTTGCGCTGTAGAGAGAGATCTGCACAGCGCAAGCTCATAAAAATCACTCCCCCTCCTTCAATGTGGAGGGAGATATGCACAGCTTCTGCCCCTCCCTCCCCCCCCCCCCCCAGAGTTATGAGTTTACCAAATTACCAAATTGTCACCCTGAGTGATAAACAGGCTGGCAGATTCTTAAGGCACAAGTTGCCTTGGCTTTTCCAGGTTTTCATACATAGGTTAAAAATCCTTCTAGCCTGGGACCGTCACGTCCCACAGTTCAGTCTTTGTTCCTTAGGTGTGTTGTTGCAGGGAAAGTGAGGTCCCCTCATAATGTCATTTCCCCCCTTTTGTATCTTCTCCCCACTTGCTGGAAAACTCTTTTGCTGTGACCTGGGTCAAATAGTTCCCATTGTGTAGTGCTATCTCTGAGAGGTTTCTATTGTACACAGTTCCTGGGGTAATCCTTGTGCTTGTGTGCATTTCCTCAATAAGCCATTAACGTTGTTTGGCCTTTTTACTCTTGTACCCAAGAGGCTGCCTGTGGATGTTTTCAACCTCAAGACATGTTTCAGCAACACTACATATGTGTTATGTATTACTTCACATACAACAATAGCACATACAATCCAATGAGGTATTACTGTCTGGCAGATCAAGACTTTTAGAATGACACCTCACAAGTCATAATTTGTATAAGGCATCCTAATTACATGACAGTGGTGAATGTTGGGGTGTCAGGGTGTCACAAGCTGACCTTTAAATAGATTTTTTAATATATTTCAACTCTCATCTGCAGACAGTATTGATTTTGCTAAGGTGCTAACACAATCTGAAATCTATTGTGTTATCTAGAAAGAAGGAAACATGTGCAGAAGTGAAATATTTCATAAGAATACAGAAGGCACAAGAAGGTACCCAGGAAAGTATTGGCCTCTTAAGAGACCTCCTGGTGGGAGACATGGTGGACTGCAGCGATGGGAAAATATGTGAGCATCTGCTCAAAGATTGTGAGCTAACTTTAGAAAAAAACATATACATTTGCAAAGTGGTAAAGCAGGCAAAATTGCAAGTGCAGGCTTTAAGTAAGGAGACAAGAAACTGTACGTAGAAGGCAGCAGAAAGAGAAAGATAGGCATGAGAGGAAAACACACAGGGAAGCTCAAAGAATGGCCTCAAAATCTTGCAACAAACAGCCTAGAGAATGACATGGGATGTGTGGAAGTGACTGTGCATCTAGCCATTGTCCAGCATTTGGGCAAAAGTGTAGAATTTGCTTCACTGTAAATGAGTGAAGGAATCCACTGAGAGCTCTGTGCACTTAAGAAGAGCAACACATCTGTGGGACTAGAGGAACATCTCTGGGGAATTGCAGTCAGGCTTAGGAGGTTGTGGGTAATGTGACCATTTAAAAACAAAAAGATGTTATGAAACATTTTTCTGTAGGTATGTTTGGATTATATTGGTTTAAGGAGTAACTACTGTATTTTGAATATTTGAATTTTATTAAAGTAGGCATAAAAGAATGCACTGAAGAGGAATAAGAGAAGAGTTACTGTTTAAAAAAATAAAATGTAACTTTCGCTTTTCATAGGCCAGATGTTCAAACAGAAACTGTATGCAAGAAAATAGTGTGTAGGTGTTTCAGACAAATGGAATTGTTCCTGTATAGCTGTGTGTGTATATTCTGGCTTTGAGGCATCATGAAATATAGTAAGGTGTTTTGAGGCATGTGTGACTTCTGTAAATTAAATTTGAGTCTAACTTCAGGTTGCATTATCCAATGCAAATAAAAGCACTATAGCATTTTTTATTTTGTTTGCTTTGTTTTGCTTCAAAGTCTGATTGCCTCCCTGTGAGCATGGAAGGCCTTCAGAATGCATAACTGACCTTGGTGAGTGTATACTGCAGAGAGACCTGTATTGATGTTGCATGGACGTCTGATGTAAAAAAGAGAGATGAGAACTTTAAAGAGAATTTTTTAAAATGCTCATTATTATGTTTTTCATGACTATAACTTGATGTATTTTATTTTTATCTCATTGTTCACTTCACTAGTTGTCAATGCCAATTTCTGTAGTATAATCGCTGGGGATCAGGCTGAGCCTGAGTCTTTCCACCTGTTGGGCATGATGTAAGATTCACCTGTTTATGCAGCCATTTCCCAAATAATCTTGTCATGAGTTGCTGCCATTGCCTTCTCAGAATTCATCCAATGGGCTTCAACATCTATAAGAATGTACCTTTTACTGGAGGAGGGAAGGCCAGCTCTTTCTTTTTGGGGGAATCTCATGTTTGCTTGTTTTTTTTTTTTTTTGCAGTGTGTTCAGACCCATTGATGACAGGTGCCTTAGAAATGCTTGTAATAGATTGAAATATCTTGTTTTCTTTCCTCTATTAGGACGTTTCTCCGAGTTCTTCCCCTACCAAGTGAAAACTGGAGTGCTTTGGTTGAGGAGTGGTGCTGCCACCCCAATCCCTTTGCCAACAGTGCTCTTCACCCTCAGAATAACGACTGTTTTCTTGGACACACTTACTTTCTGGTGAATTCAGGAAGTGAGTCACATGTGCCTGGAACTGAAATAGTCCATTCAGAGACTGAACATTCTGCTTCTGAGAGGGGCCCTACCTTGGTAAAGTATTTTGTTTTAATAAATCTCAAAGTGTGACTTTTTAATTATTTTTTTTAATTTTATTTTGGGGAGTGGACATTTCTGTGAAAGATCTTTATGAAATTCGGGGCTTGTAGAGTTGTTGACATCTGTTGTCTAGGAACCAGACTAAATTCTAGCATTTTCACAGCAATTGCTCCTAGTCTTAATATCACCTAGGTACACAAGAAATGATTCAGAAACCTCTTCTTTGAAACACACTTGGAATCATTGTAAAAATACTGTTCAGAGAACCTAGTACTTGCAAAGAAGACCGAGTAAAGCATATTGTCAGACAACGAAGAAGCAAAATCTTTGGATCACCCTTGATTAGACTGAAATGGAAACAGTGGTCTGTTGCTACAGGCTTTGTATAATCAGATGGGTAGTTAATTAAAACTGTACATGTGATGTGATAGGAAGATGTCAATCAAAGAATAGCAAAATAAAACCCAAAAGCTAAGAATGGGTGGAATCGAAGGGTAACTACATTTGCTGAAACTTTGCTGGACACTAAGTAGTAAATATGAACAAAACAGCTTGGCTATACAAGAACTTGTCAAAATCAGGATGTGGTTTGGGTCCAGATATAATATCGCTTCTCGGCTCTCTATGAGCTAAGATCAAGTGAAAAATTCTCTACGTTTTATTTATGTTCCCACAATGCAAGGGGGCGAGGGTTAGAGATGCAAAGATGGACCCATGTTTTGGGAATATCTTTGTCCCACCACTTTGTCGTGGTTCTGATGCAAAAGCTGCACTTGCCTGGCAAATACTGCCTTCAAGTAACTTACTGGGCTTGTTAGGCTAGGATTAAACAGGCTGAGCCGCTCAGAAAGTCGCAGTATGAATTCCATGCACTGCTGGTCTCAGTCTCTGCCTCTTCCCATGGTTGAATGAACACCTTCCATGCCCTCTTCTGGGTTTCTTGAGATGCTAGGTGATTCATTAGTTGAAATTTCTCTCTGAATAAAGAGTAAGCTCAGTCTGTTCAGCATGGCTCTATATTTAGAAAATATTGCTGAAATAGTTGTGATTCCAAGAGAGTTAGGGCAGTACAAGCCCCTTCTCCCACATCCTTTGGACTTTCAAATCTCCCACAAGCAACTGCTTTCAGAGGGAGTGCAAGGGTGACTCTGAGAGAGGGTAGCCAGGTGAGGGGTGCAGCTGAAGCACTTGCAGTTGCAGACATTGGGCAGCTGCACCCGAAACAAAATGGCTCATTTAGATGCACCGCACTACTGGTATTTAGACCAGTTTAGTCCGACCAGCTCCATTAGAAATGAGACAAGTCTTCAGTGAAGAGGCACCCGAAGATTTTTTTGAATGTGATGAATCTCCATATTCACTTCCTAAAAATTGCCTTGATATCAAAATTTCTTACTTGGTTGTTTGAAAACCCTTGTATCACACTTGCACTGAAATTCTAATTTCTACACATTTATTTCTAGCATCAGTCAGTTACCAATCAAATGAGCACAACTTTAAGATCAAGCAGAAACTGGACTAATCAGGGAAAAATTCAAATTGAAATACAAAATTCTTCCATAATCTGGAGAAAGTTATAGAAAGTTACAGACAACACAGATTGCTGTTGGCACAAATGTTCTCATTTTATAGTATAGTCATGCAGTCTGCACTAGTATGAAAGTTCCTTTTTAATTGCATAACAGTTATTGGAGAGTGTTTGCCCGTGACCAAAACAGTAGTAGGAATATAGCAGAGATACTTAAACAATCCTCTGCAGCCTCCTGTGGGACCCAGACAATGTTCTGCCATGGAAAACATATTGCTCACATTTTAGTTTAACGATGTAACACGGATTTTAAATGTCACATGGTCACACAGCATCCTAATAGTATCTCTTGGGGAAAATATTTTCCCTAAGACAATATCAAGGATCCTTAGAAATAGAAACACACACAAAAAATATTAGGAGAGGATCCGCCTCCATCTGCAGATTGCCAGGAGCTGCAAGTTGTCACATAGATATATTGATTTAATTAGTCTGGCTAAAAGTATCATCCTTTTTCTTCAAGCAGTGATACCACTGAGTTCTCAGTGTTTTCAGGTACCATACTGCACAATTCTCAGCCACTGCATGTAACTTTTAGCAGAAAAAGCACTCAAATAGTAGTTATCTGAGGAATACTGTGCTTATAGCTCCCCAACCTGCCTTCATTTATTGGGTGTTAAGAAACCCAGTCTCTTTACTTCCTGTCAGGAAGAAGAAAAGAAAGAAAGTTAGTTCTACTCTACAACTTTTGGGGGAGAGTAAGGGGCAGGAGTTGGGAAAGGAGACGAACTGTGCATCTGTCTTTATTGGCTCCAACTCCAGAACAATGAGATCCACATTTCTCACGTAATGTATCCTGTTAAGGCTGTAAAAAGTCAGCAGAAGCTAGAGAATTACTACCCTTGTGTTCCCACTAGAATCTTGGTCGATGTTTCCTGCCTCAGTTGAAGTTTGCAGTGTAGACTGTCTCCTCAGTTTCCTAATCATAGAAAATAGGAAGTGGCCGTCTTCCCTGAGGGCAGCGGTGATTCAGTCGCATTAGAAACAAGAGCATTCTTACTAGGGGCAGCCTCACCTTCACCTGGCAAGTAGAATTCTCAAATGTACAGCATTTGAGCTGAATCAGGTTCCCATCTCTGTCCAAATATTGTTTAGTCTATGGGAAGATACACAGAGCTGGGAGCCAGGAGATCATGAATTCAGATCTCATCTATACCACACACTGTTTATATTTGTGTGCAGTCCTACCTTTGGACTCAGGGCAATCCCATTTCATTAATAAATTAACTGAGGGATTGCATAAGGTTCCTTTTTACCAGAGCTAGGAGTAAAACCCACATCTCTAATATTCCCAAATTGATACATTTTTAAGACCAGAATGGACCACTATAATTATCTAGTCTGATCTCCTGCACAACACAAGCTAAAGAATTTCACCCAGTAATTCTGGCATCAAACCCATAACTTGAGCTGTAGCATATTTTTTAGATAAATATCCATTCTTGATTTAAAGTCTTCATGTGACAGACACAGGGTGGATTTGCTATGTGAGTTGTTCCAATGGTTAATTACACTCACCCTTAAAAAATGTGTACTTTATTCCTAGCTTGAATTTATCTAGCTTCGGCTTTCAACCTTGGGATTTTGTTGTCTTTTTCTGCTAGTTAAAGAGCCACTGTCAGAAATCTCTTCCCCATGTAGGTACTTGAAGACAGTGATCAAGTCATCTCTTAATCAAAGTAGATGGAGCTTCATAAGATATGTTTTCCAGACCATGAATCATTCTTGTAGCTCTTTTTTTTGAAGTATGGACTCCAGAACTCAACACAGTATTCCAGTAACTGTCTCACTAATGCTGTATACAGAGGTAGTACCACTTCTCTACTCGTACTCAATATTTCTCTGCTTATACATGGAAGGATTATGTTCATGATCTTAGCTACTGCATAACCAACATGAGCTCCCAAGGTAATCTATCATTACCATTAAGTCCTTTTTTTGAAGTCACTGCATTCTAGAGTACAGTCCCTAATCTTATACGTATTGCCTACATTCTTTGTTTCTAGATGTAATTATAATACAATCTAAGGTCATACCTTTACATCATACAATGAGGAAACATTCTTTAAAAAATGTTCTATTATGGGAAAAGATGATCTGTCATTTATGGTACAGTAGGCAGAAACACACAAATTACATTTGGTCATTTGTCATATGTTTTGGTGGCTTGTATCACACATGAAGGTTTTAAAGTTGAGAGGTACGCTGGCTTTAGTGAAAGGGTGGCTTCATTACAGTTGGAAACGATGGAAAATGGTGACCATCTTTTATTGGTGACCATACAATAAATGGAAAAAACAGTCGTCTCCCCCCAACCCCCCCTCTAACTTGTTTTATTTATAATCATCATAGGTGTTATTTTTCTGTGTAGGTACAAGTTAGTCAGGCTTCAATATGATTTTTCAAGTTGAAAGTTTTCTTTTTCAAACTTTACTAAGCCTATACAAATGCCCATGTGAAACATATTTGCTTCACATATACCCCAAATGAACAGGTATAATGCTGATTGTGTAGATACTAGATGCAAAAATCTTGCTAATGAAATAGTATGAATGAAGGTAAGTGTTGAGCTCAGTTATATTGTTTAAACAATATTCAATTTAAATATGAACTCTGGGTTTAATTTGTATAGTGTCATCAGTGTACTGTAAGATTTAAATCAAACACACAACTTCTAAGTAACTCAGAAAGTTTAGAAGGCTGCAGTGAATGAAATAGCCAAGACACATCTCTATGTACATAAACATTCTGAGGAGTGAAGTATAAAGTTCACTATGCACTCTGGAGAGTATGTTAAAATTATACATTCTTTTTCAGAAGAGTTGAATGACATTTAAATGACATTTCTCTTGTCCTACAGAAATCAAAGAAAAATGCTAGAGTAATTTGTAAGCGCTGCAAGGCAATGCTGGGAGAGACAGTATCATCAGGTATGGATTACACAAACAAAACCATACTTGGTTGGCTCGCTCACTAAACACTAGAGGTTAAAAGTTCTGGAGAAAAATAATTTATCAATAGGATGCTGAGTTGATTCCTGTGGGTTCTTCTCTTTCACTTCTGAAAGGGTGAGATTGTTTCCACTGTCAAAAGTATGAGGTTATTGGCCCCAGTAATTTATTTTGATCCTTGTTTATGTAGTGCATCTGGCCATATTGTTCTCTGTATTTTAACACTTAGCAAAATGAATGTTCCTTTTTATATGTTTGAACCATGCCACTTGCTCTGTTATAAAGTGGATTTGTAGCATAGACCCGGAGTTGTGATATGAACAACTCTGAGCTGAAATAATGGTTAGAGATTTAAATATGACCACAAGCATTTAGATTTAGCTTTTAAAAGATCTCTACCTAGAATATCATGGACACATTTGCAATTAATCGTGGAATGCATACTTTGTATACATTAGTAAATTTTGTTTAGTGTATAGCTTAGGTCTGAAGTACATAACTAATATAAGCTCAAGTATGCAGTTCATCTTTCGTAAATAGTTCCTCTAAACAAAATAAGGTAGAATAAACTTTTTATAGATCATGTGCAAATGTTAATTTCTTTGAACAAAAATGTACTTCCTAGCAACTATAACTAATACAGTAGAAAAGGCTATAAAGTCTCATAACTCAAAAGTTGGCAAAAACTTTGTGAAGTTGATTCATTTGAAATTTGTTAGTCACCTTAATTAATCAATCTATAAGAAATTAACATTGAAGTACTGTGGTGTTTTATCTTAGTGTATTTAAAAATGTTCTGGACTAAATGTTCAAATTAATAGTCTTGTAGACAATATTTGTTAGTAATATTTGTACAGAGGAGTAATTTATATGCAAGTTTGCAAAAACATATTGTAAAATAGGAGTACATAATATGTGTCCAGACTCTGTTAATACTGTTATGTGTATTTATAGATCTGTAATATTATATATTTATTTGAGTTGCGATTATTGCCTGGGAGTGGTATGTATTATTTATTTATATTATATAAAGGATATAAAATGTGCAAGATGCTGTACAGAGCTATAGGAAGATAAGGTCCCCCCCATCCCAAAGAGCTTAAAAATCTGTAAAGACAAAGACAGATAAAAGGGTGGGAGAAAAGGACTTGTCATATAAGCAGTGTGGTCAGGGTGAAGGCTGTTAGTTCCATTAAAAAAATATAAATTTTATATATATATATATATATATATATATATATATATAATATGAGTTACCTAGACATTTGTTAGTTCTGATTTTTGTTAAGTTAACTGCCACTATTTTTGTTACTTTGGTTTTTAATCCTTACCTATTATTTCTTTTTTAATTTAAATTTTTTCCTATTTTCAGTATATTAATTAAACCTTTACAATGCTGCACTCTGAGGAGTGAGGGCATTACTGCCCACTGATCACTTTCAGTGCAGGAGCACTAGTTTTAACTAGAAGTTTAAACTACTTCAATCTACACGCTCTATTATACCTTGTAAAATATAATTATCCTAAATGCATTGCAGCTTTAATTGCCCTCTGAGAAATCAAATTTCTCTCACCATTAGTAAAAATCCAGGGATAACTACCTTGGTAAATGTAAAATAAAATTTTCCTCTGTTTTCAGTTTTTGTGCCTGACATTTGCTTTAAAATTTTACTTTCTACATTGTTGGGCCAATCTCTGGTGTCCTGAGGAGTGTTTGGCAGACTGGTTATTTATTATTTTCACTGAGCTTTTTGTTTCCTACGATGGGACTGACAAATATAAAAAGGAGAGAAATGTCAGTGCTGCATTAAATGTAGAATAAGTAGGTCTCAAATACAAAGCCTATCTATGCTTAATGTGCTACTGCATCAAACTAGTTCTGTGATGAGGCTCTATTTTAGGTCATACTGTCATTTGATTGGCACCCATGACAACATGGATAACAACATTGGTACAAAACTATTTTAAGTCTCAGTTAATTGGATTGCAAATGCATTGTCCCAGTCAACAGTGAAGGAAAGACTAGAATGTGGTTTAACTAGGAATGTGGTTTAACTGGGCCACAACTTTTATTAAGTAACACATCTGGGAACTATTTGGCAATAACTCATCCAGTGGAGATCATCCATCCTTTGTAATCCTGGTGAAGAGCTGCTTCAGCGCCCTCACTCCTCCATTCCACCTCCAAGAGGACTACCGTCAGCCCTTCACCCTGTTAAACGAGTCCTAGCACAATCGGACCCCACTGCCCTCTCCTTGTACAAGAGGTAAAGGGTTGGAGAAGAGGTGGTTGTCTCCTCACTGTGCAAGACATTGGAAGCCCCAGCCCTATTACCCGCCTTCTTAAGGAGATGCCTTCTAATCTGCTTCTAGTTCTGGTTTATCAGGGAACTAGACAGCCTACTGACTGAGTACCTGTACTGGACACCTGCCAAGTTGTGACAAAATGAATTTTACAACCTCACCTATCTTCTAGATCCTGGGGCTCCTAAGAGGAGGGTGAAAAAACCCACACTGTCCAGGCCAGTCTGACAGTGAGAGAAAATTCCTGGTCCTGCTTTAATCCCAGGTCAGGGAAGGGGAAGCTTTTCTTCTTAAAGCAGAATGGTGCCCCAGAGCAAGGGCAAGGGTTTATAAGTGCTCCCCATGTGTTTGCAGGAGCCGATAGGCTTATGTTGAATCCTTCTGTCTAACCAATCAGCAACCATGCCCTTCTTAAGCCCAAAAGGAGGCTGAGTACTCACTGCTGGCTCAGAGAAAGCCTCCCCATGTCTGTGGCTGCAGTCAGGGGGAATGCAGGGAACAGAGCCATAAATAAGTGTTGTTTATTGTTCATAGTGGCAGGAGCCTAGTAGTGAACCAGGTCCCCACTGCGTTAGGTGCTGTACAAACACAGAACAAATGATGGTCCATACCCCAAAGGGCTTCAGACTGAGACAAGAGATGACAGATGCAGACAGACAGAGGCTCTGACTCAGTGGACCTCATGTATTTCTGCTGCAGAAAAGGGCTAGCTATGATCTGAAGAGCTTGCATAGGAATTTCTAACCAAACTAGTGCATCATGGAGTTCTACTGCTCTGGCACTTGTGCTTCCATGCATGGGGAAATGATTGGGAGGGGCTCATCTAATATATATGCCAAAAATCCCAGACTTTGCCCTTTACCTTTTCTATGAAAAAATCACTTGGTGGCTAGAGAATAAAGTGACTCCCTTCGATCAACTCACGTAATTCTCAGCCCTGAAATCGTTTGAACAAACAGCACAACCATACAAATTCCAAAAATCTGATTTTAGAAATATGAATTTTTATCTCTCTTTACTACTGTCTCCACACCAGCTGCCTGAGCAGACATATAGCTACCAGTGTCTAACTTTAAAGATACACTGTATAGGCTCAGATAGTCAGATCTACAATGCTAATCGCCAAACTCTAAACAGTGCTGAAAGATGCTGAAATAGACAAGTCATGTACTACTTCTACATCTCTGTATTCGCCAACAAAATGAATTTATTCAGCCACAACTTCTGCTAAAAAAGATATGAGCAAATGATTCACCAGGCGCGCGCACACACTTTCTGGGACTGCCCGCATACCCAAATAGTCTAGTTCTACTAGCATAAAAGCTTACATGGAACTTTTGAAACACACTTTGGTATAAGCAAAAGGTTCTAAGGGACTCTCCTCAAATCTTCATAACAAAGAATGATGCTAATTCAGATTATTAATAGCCACAAGGAAGTGTATTACTAGATTACGTCTCATGAAAGAGAATCCCAGAATTGTGATTTGTTGCGCCAGACAATAGAAGAAACAAAACTTCTGCTCAAATTCCAATGTCCTAAAACCAGGCTGAAGTCTTTATATTTTAGTTCCTAGTATTCAAGGACAAATAAAGGCACTGAACTGGGATACTGATACTCATGCAGAATGACTCTGCCCCGAATATCCATGCATCTACCTGCAAGAAACCCCAGATTTGCAATATCTGCTCACATCTGTATAGCAGTGCTACAGTTGTTTGTACTTGTTTTTGTACCTGGAACTAGCCATATTGTACTAGCTGCTTGTGTACAAAAGTGCATACAGATGAGTCGCATCATACGTGCATTTAACTTATGCGAATTCAACTATACATGCTCGGCAAAAAAAAGAAAAACCACAAGATACCTGTAAATAGTGCAAGCGATTCCACCCAGCATTCCACTCAATGAGCGTATGCCCCGGAGTGAGCGTGAGATGGGGGACATGAATCTGCTGTTCCCTCAGTCGGTCTCAGTTCCCGCGTGCCTCTCATAGTGTGAGCATCTCGCTGCGCTGAGTGTGATTCTAGTGTTTAAAGATACGTATTTTTCATACAACATGGCCCCTAAACGCAAGCCAACTACTTCATCTGGTGCTCAACCGAAGAAACAGCGATCTGTTCCAACGCTGGAGGAAAAACTGGCTGTGTTGAACTTATTGAGAGGCGGTATGATGGTCTCCAAAGTGGTGCGTAAATATGGCCGCAACGAATCTAGCATCTGTGCCATCAAGATTCGAAAGAGAGAAATTCGTCAAGCCGTGGCATCAAATGCTCCAATAACTGCTAAGGTGACGAGCCAGGTGCGTGATAAGACTTTAGTGACGACTAAAAAGACATTAAACTTATAGCTGGAAGACCTGAACCGTAAACATGTGCCTATCGATGGCAACATGTTGTGAGAAAAGGCTCTTAGCCTCTACGTGCTGTTCAAACCTCCTGCCGAAGAGGGACAGCCTTCTGATGAGAAGGAATTCAAAGCCAGCCAAGGTTGGCTTAACAGTTTTAGGAACCGCTTCAACCTGAAAAACGTGCAGACTACTGATGAAGCTGCATCTGCCAATGAAGAGGCAGCAAAAGCCTACCCCGAACAATTAAAGAAAATCATAGAAGAAATTGCATCTGAAGAAGTGAGGTTCTTACCCACGAAAGCTTATGCTCCCAATACTTCTGTTAGTCTTAAAGGTGCCACAGGACCCTCTGTTGCTTTTTATAGAAGAAAAGGGCTATCTTCTGGAATAAGTTTTTAATGCTGACAAGACTGGGCTGCTCTGGAAAAAAATGCCCAACCGCACTTACATTTTGAAATCAGAAGGACAAGCCCTTGGCGTCAAAGCAGTTAAAGACCGTGTCACTGTGTTGTTTTGTGGAAATGCAGCTGGACATTTAATAAAGCCGGACTTGCTCTATTGGGCTGCAAATCCCAGTGCCCTAAAAGGGAAGAACAAAAATCTCCTGCCTGTGTTCTGGCAATCAAATAAAAAGGCTTGGCTGATGGCAGCATTATTTCTGGATTGGTTCCACAAGTGTTTCATTCCGGAGGTCAAGTGGTACCTCGAAGAGAAAGGACTTGACTTTCAAGTGTTGCTGATCGTAGACAATGCTCCTGGCCACCTTGCAGCACTCTGGTTTGAACATAATGACGTTGAAGTCGTCTTTCTCCCCCCCAATACCATCTCCATCCTCCAACCTCTCGACCAAGGCGTGATTCATTATTTCAAGGCCACGTACACGAGGCTTATGTTCTTACGGATACGTAGCGCTATGGATGCTGATCCCAATCTTAATGTGATGAGTGTTGGAAGTCCTTCAACATTGCCGATTGCATCACTTATATTAAACAGGCAATGGATGCAATCAAGCCTGAAACAGTCAATGCATGTTGGCCAAACCTATGGAAAGAATATTTGAATGATTTTAAGGGTTTCCCGACCATTGACAAAGAAGTGAAATGCATTGTTGCATTCAGGTGGCCAGGCAAGTGGGTGGTGATGGGTTCGTCGACATCCTTGAGAAAGAAATTGAAGAATTAATTGAGAGCCATAGAGAAACATTGACTAACGAAGAGTTAGAGGAACTGATATAATCGTCTACAGAAGACGAAGATGATGACGAACAGGAAGAGCCAGCAAGTTGGAATCTTCATAAACTTGCTGAAGTATTCCAAGCAGCGAAACACTTGAATGATTTAATTTCTGAATACGATCCCTCTATGGAACGAAGCCTCAAAATCATACGTAGTATTACGGACGATTTGAGACCGTATCAAGAAATGTTTGAGCAGCTCAAGAGACAACAGCGACAATTGCCGATCACCATGTTTTTCAAGGAAAAACAACCAGCAGCAAATAAGCCCACGCAATTAACTTCTTGAGCTGAACCAGAGGCAACCACTTCATCTACGACTCGCTCTCTGTCACCTCTGTCTCCTGGATCAACATCAAGCCCTGATGACCCCCTGTAATTACCCCCTGTAATTAAAAATACGGTACTGTAAAATTATATTTTGCATATGTACTCTTTATTGTATACTGTACATTACTGTATACATTATACATATTACTATACAGGGCTGTATACTCAAAACCATATACTGTACTTTATGGGCGATTTAAGGGATTTTCAAGGGTAATTTTGACTATATGCGATTTTCGCCTTACACTCTGATTTTAGAACCTAACCCCCGTGTAAGATGCGACTCCACTGTATGATGCAACTGTGGGGGGGGGGAAGGTTTTTCTTTTTCTTTTCTTTTTTCTATCTCCCCACTTAAAACACTATATTGTCTTTATGTTTATGGAAGTAGGTACTTAATAAATGCACTTATGTAGCAACCTATAAATAGCTTGTAAAATACAATGTGTTCATAAATAAAATATTTTTTCTTTTATACCTACAAAAATATTTTAAAAGAAAAAGATAACCTGGATGGAAGCAGCTATGTCTGCAAAGCTGAAGAAATTCCTCTTCTGACTTTTTTTTTAAAATGTCTGCACTTGAAGTGTGGGTCCTGTACGTATCAATACAGAGAGGGCCAGTGTCCTGAGTTAACCTAACTTTGTTACAGAGAAGTATTGTTTCCACTCTTTGAAGAAAGAAGAAAATTAGTCCCCTTAGTTTACTCTTGTTAGAGCCGTGTGTTTGTTATTCACAATCATTGGCTGGTAGAGGATACTGAAGTACTGACATAAGTTACACTGGTTTTAGTCCATTAAGTGTTTTCCATTTCTTGTTCAAGGTTGGCGCAGCAATAATAAATAGTGGACAGGAGTTTTTAATTGATATCACCAAGCATTTAAATATATAACATGTTTTTAAAATGATCACTACAGGGGTTTTGGCTCCTGCCCACTCTGGTTTTATATGGGATCCAGGGGGAAATGGTTGTGCTTGATGTTAAGTAGGGAATGATACAGATGGCAAAATATTGATCTTGTGATTAGCTCCAAAAAGAGCTAAAGCGATATTTCCTTCTGGCCATGTCTGATTTCTTTACCAGTTACCCAGCTCCTCCTCCTACATGTCAAAACAAGAATTTGGACATCTCTTCCACCATTTAATTGGATGCTGATCTAGGAGTTTAGTAAATGTGGTGACGCATTATATTACTGTAGAAAATAAGTGTACTGTTTTATTGAGTTGTAAAAATTTCCTTTTGTCTGATTTTTAGGGACTACAAAATATTACATCACTGAGATGATTATTCAGCAATCTGGAACAAATTTTGACATGCTACCAAGGTATAGAAATCAGATAATGTGCTCAGTTTGGTTATTGGAACAATGTTGTTGAGTGGTAAAGATTAATCTTTTTGAATAGTTACTTTTTTGGTATTTAATTAAATATTATGCTAATAAAGTATTAAGTCTGCACTGTTAAAATAACAGAGTTAGGAAATGCAAAAGCATTCTTAACTCAGGCATATAGTATACCTGTTGTGTCTTGTGATCTCTTTTCTAATTGAATGCATAGCTTTATATATTACCGTTTGTTGTAAACCGCGTACCATATAGTACAGATGGCATTACGGAAAGTCAAATTAACTTTGTAGTTGGAACCTTAACTTTTTTACATTGTTTGACTTTTGGTAACTAAATATGCAATCTTTGTTACTTTGCTAAATTTATGCAATGCTTTCATATAATTGCTAATTACAAGCAATTAGGGTTTTTCAGCAAGACAAGATAGCACATTAGCCAATGGTTAACAAGTTACATAATGTCTCTGCCCATGGTCTTAAGTTAGCAAGTTAATATTTAATTAATACTTTGATAAAATGTTATTAGTATAAAATATATATATGTTGAATTTTGATTTGGGGTTCATAGGAATGAAGCAACTCCTTTGATTGTCCAACAGGTACATTCCTAGGGGTTAAAACAAAGAAACGGTGAAAGTATATGGCAATAAGGATTGTCTCTTTTGTGTTTTAAGGCAGGTGGGAGGATGCCATATCTTATACTGACGTGCCAACCTTTCATAAACTTAAGGTTGAATCTGTGGAAAGAACGTCTCCCTATAGAAGAAACTAACACAATAGGAACAGGGATTCTTTGTTCAATTTGAAACATAATTATTCAGTTATTGCTTCAACATCTGGCATTTCTACTAACCAAGCATATCTTAGAAAAGGCAATGTTATCTTGTTTATTCTGTTTTCTCTAAGCTAATCACTATTTGCTAGACCTCTGGTTTCTTGACCAAACTCTGGACTTTGGGTCTGGAAAAGAGCTGGCACAATCCATGTACCAGGTTGTTATATAAAATGCACATGAATTTTAACCCTTCACCATATATTTAAAGCTTTCTTAGGGCTCACTGGGTATCAATGGCTAAGTTTTGTAAAATATAGTTACTATGAAAATATTCTGTTAAGACTGATTTATTTTAAAACAGGTCTCAGTTTGTACAGAACATTATAGCTCAGTGTCTCGTGGAACTGTCCTCTGCCAGAAGCACGTTTAGATTCAGAATACAAGGGCATGATGGAAAAGTCTACATCTTGGTAAGGCATTTTCTTATAATTGTACAGAAATACCTTCATGAGTGTGAACTCCTGACATTTATTCATTGGTTATTATGTGTTTGCTTATGTGTGTAAGGGAAATGAGAAAAAGGAGTTGATCATTCAAATGGTGTGCCTGCCTGCCTTTGAGTCTCTTTCAGTTTTTTCTTTTTAGTTTGGGGCATTCAGCAATGGAAATTAAGAACCCACTTGAATTTTTTAGACTAAAAGCTAATTGAAATCTCAAGCAGTTAGTCCAAAGTACTGTACACAGCTGTGCTGTTTACATAGAAGTATGTAGTCTTGTCTGTTTTTATAATATTTTTATGACTGAGGAAATTAAAAAATATTGTGGAGCCTTATATCTGATACACTTGGGCTGCACCCCTCTTCCTAGAAATGTTTGAAATAGCTCAGACTTGTCCAGGAGCCTCTGGGGTGTGGGCACATCCCTTTTGTCCTCATCCCAATTAATCCTGTCTCTGGAAGAGCAAACAGAGTAGCAATTCAGTGTTCTGCCTTATCCACTACCGTCCTATCTTTTAACTCTTAACTTCAACTAGCACTGCCAGAATCATTTCCTTACATTTCTTTTCCCCGGGGGGCCCAAATTTATGGGGCTGTGACCCCTGAACAGAACCAGCTGCTGAGCATCTTACTTCCACTCACCCTATCCCCGTTATGGTGCAGCAGGCCACATTAATAGAAAACAGAAAGCCAGGAGGTGCTCCCATTATGAGGAGGCCCTCTTAAAAGCCACAGGTGGGGAGGTCTGCAATAGCTGACCCTCAGCTTCTCAGGGAAATAGGTAGTACTTTGGGATCTCTGTATCCTCCAACACTAATCAAGACTTCTCTGGTGACACCTTTACAAGAGCTGTTCAGTTCTCTTCAACACTTGGAACTCAACTTGGGCCAAACCAACTTCACCAATTGGGGATTTTCCAGGGCTAAGCCCAAAAATTTCCCTAAAACTACTTCAAAAGGCAGAAAGTCCAGGGTCCTCTCCCATGTCCTTAAATGGCTGATGGTACATTGGCAAGAAGTATGGCATTCTTTCCTTTACCTTCTTTTTCAGAAAAGGAGGATCTGGGCTCACTCAGGGATGCATCCTTGTATTTCAGAAATGTTTGGATAATAGAGGATGAGGAACTCGATTCCTTGCCCCTGCTGATTTTGTGCCAGCCTTGTGGAATACGTGGATCATAGATTACAAGACCAGAAGGGACCAATGGGCTTGTCCAGTCTGACCTCCTGAATGATGCAGGCCATAGAACTTCCCCAAAATTATTCCCAGAGTAGATCTTTTAGAAAAACATCCAATCTTGATTTAAAAATGGTCATTGATGGAGAATCCACCACGACTGTTGGTATATTGTTCCAATGGTTAATTACTCTCACTGTTAAAAATTCACATCTTATTTCCAGTCTGAATTTGTCTTGCTTCAACTTCCAGACATTGGATCTTATTATACTTTTCTCTGCTAGATTGAAGAGCCTGTTATTAAATATTTGTTCCCCATGTAGATACTTATACACAGAATCAGGTCCTTCTGGTATGTTCAGGCTAACCAGGCCTATCTTCATTACCAATTTTAATTTGTCATAGTATTAGAGATCTAAGCTTTTTGGACCCATGACATTGTGCCCTCAGGTTCTGTTCTGCTTCTCTCTCCTTCCCTACTGATTTTCGCTTCTTGCTCACTGTGTCCCAAATATCTTGGATTGTGGATAAACTGAGGATCCAAAGGATACTTGTTTACCTAATTGTCTTCCTAGGACCAGCCTCTTTTTTCTACTACACCCAATGAAGGTCCATTTACCTAATTAACACAACTGAATAACACATTGCTATTCCGAATTTACATTTATTGAGCAATAAGAATTAAATGTTTCAATATAGTTTTATAAGCATTCCTCTCATGCAAGATGCATAGTCAGACTTTGGAGCCTTGTGGAGAAGTCTGAACTGTCTCTAGTATTTGCAGGAAGGGGACCAGTGCCTCACACTGGGGAAGAGTTCAGTCCTAGACAAGAAATCGTTGGGTAACAATATTTTCCCCATTAATTAACACAATTACTTTTAAATGCAGAAAGCTTTTTTTTAAAGAGATTTATTTTTAGGAAGAGTACCGTAGATATGTCACACAGCTGTCTACACCAAGAAAATATTGAACATTTAAGGTTTGCCTGATGTGAAATCTCAACTTCACATGCTCAATTTTTGGAGGGTGGGTGGGCTTTAGTCACTAGTAGAGGTGCAACAGATTTTTGCAGTTTCTTTGCACAAAAGAATTTTGGGCACAGAAGGCTATTTATACGGTGTCAGTATGTGTGCTGCATTGCAAAGTTAGTTACAAATAAAAACAAATTGCCAATTAACATCATTACAGCAGTTAACATAGACAGATTCTAACTAAGCATAAAACACTAGCTCAGCAAGGTGAGACACTTTGACTTTAAAGCAGTGACAGTGGAGCCCCCAAGCATTTAAAGTTTCACTGTCTTTGACTGAATTGGCAAATAAATATCACACAAGTGAAGGATATGAATACATTTGGGGATAACAAAAAAACAAAATGGTCAGATACATACATAAGACTTCGAAGTCCAGATCTCAGGTTCTTAGCAGTATTGGTGAGTTTGCTGGCTGGAAAGTCCCTCTGGAACACATCCACAACTTGGATGGGCCATTCAGTCCTTTGTTCAGAGCTTCAGCTTATAGAAAAGTTACTCCAGAGGTAGGAAGCAGGATTGAAAGCAGAATGGAGAAGATGCATCTGCCTTTTTATATCCTTTGCTATGTGGCTTGTACTTCCTTTGCCCCAAACACAAACATACAGCACATGTGGGCATGGAAAAGCAGAGTCCCCTATCCACCGGCATGTCCCTACATGTCCTGCTGACTCTTAGGTGTAACCCCTGCCTTCTCTCAATGGATTCATTATATATCTGATTGCCTTTGATAGACGATCCAGTAGGCTGGCTAGTGCTGATGCCAATCTGTCTTGGGAGAGGTGTCACCCAGAAGCACAGCACAAGTTTGAAATGCAAATATACCATACATATTTATAACTCACAATACAAGGATGATACTTACATATAAATGTGATTATCATATTTAGCAAATTATAACTTTTCCACTGAAATCTTACATGGCATATCTGTAGGGCTCTACCAATTCACGGCTGTGAAAAATGCATCACGGACCGTGAAATCTGGTCTCCTCCCATGAAATCTGGTCTTTTGTGTGCTTTTACCCTATACTATACAGCTTTCACGGGGGATGCCAGCGTTTCTCAAATTGGGGGTCCTGACCCAATAGGGAATTGCAGGGTGGGGTCACGGTATTACCACCCTTACCTCTGTGCTGCATTCAGAGCTGGGTGGGTGGAGAGTGGCAGCTGTTGGTCAGATGCCCAGCTCTGAAGGCAGCGCCTCCAGCACCAGCACAGAAGTAAGAGTGGCAATACCATATCATGCCTCCCTTACTTCTGTGCTGCTGCCTTTTGACCTGGATAGCCAGAGAGTGGTGTCTGCTGACTGAGGGTCCAGCTCTGCAGGCAGCAGTGCAGAACTAAGGGTGGCAATACCATACCATGCTTACTTCTGCTGTGCTGCTGGCGGTGGCTCTGCCTTCAGAGCTGGGCTCCTGGCCAGCAGCCGTGGCTCTCCAGCTGCCCAAATCTGAGTAGCAGTACCGTAATCCCCACTACAATAGCCTTGCGACCCCCCCGCCCACACACACACACACACACACACAACTCCTTTTGGGGTCAAGATCCCTACAATTACATCATGAAATTTCAGATTTAAATAGCTGAAATCATGAAAGTTATAATTTTTAAAATCCTAAGACCATGAAATTGACCAAATGGACTGTGAATTTGGCAGGGCCTTACATATCTGGTAAGACTCATTACAATTTTACAATATTGGTATCAATATCATAAAGTGTCTCACATTCTATATAGCGTCACACAGTCTAAGAGTCACTGAAAGTTCTTGTAGCACTTCTCTTTATGTTACATATTTCTGAGGCACCTATTTCTTTCATATCTATGTCCATCGGTCTATGTGAAGTGAGTCAATCCAATTCCTACAGGATAAATGTCTTTGTTATACAAATCACCATCGTAATTGGCTCTAATTTGCATCCTTGCTGTCATTTTGAGCTGAGTAGTGAGACTGAATGGGCACAGAAGTTGACTTACCTTACCGACCTGAATGGTGTTCCCTCTGTGTCATGCTTGTAGCACAGTAGGAGGACTGTATGGGGAAGCTAGCACTGTTTTTTCTTAGGTTTTCATTACACAAGCTGTAACTGTTCTGTTAGTAGAGAGTATGTTGCTTCCCAGGGCTGTCAAATGGACACTGTTAAGTTCTAAATATACTTTATTTTTAAGTATTGCTGTAGCAGTTTTTTTTTTTTTTCTTACCAATGGTTAAATTCAAGGAAATTTGGGAATCCAGACACTGCACGGGGAAGAGAAAAATCTATGTAGTATCCATAAAATAGCTGACAGCTCAGATTGAAATATACTAGCCAGAAGTAACATGCATAAATGCTTAGAATCAGAACACTGAATTTGGGACTGTTTGTATAGGTCAACAACCAGGTCAGAAATAAAATAATTAATGCTGGGGAAAAGGAAAATGCTGAAAGAAAATAAACAAGTTAGAAACAAGTCAGAAACTGACAGGCTTAGAAGATGCAGAAATTTCTCACGTAACCAATAGTGCCTTTCGCCAACAGACTCAGATTTCTGCTATATAATGCATATTCAAACATCAATACAAATCTGTTTGATCTTTGCTAACATAAGACATGCTTTGACAAAGTGGTAGTAATCTGTGGCTTTTGTCCCACAGTATTATAATGTGTAAACAGAAGCACTTTTCAGCTCGATCCAGCTGCCGAGTGAAACTGATTAATAATCTTTAAAATAGGGTGCAAAAGAAACTGTGAAAGGAGTAGACATATGTTGATGGTATATCCTCTAGATTAGAGTGAAGGATGCTATTCACTTTCTACTCCTGGGGTAATTCTGTGCCAAAACATTAAAAAACCTGTGCACAATCTTTTAACATTTTGCAAAATTCTGCATATTTTATTTGTCAAAATAACATAATATAATCATGCCAGTTTCAATTATTTTGGTAATTTATTTCAAAATGCCTGTCAGCAAGTATGTCTGTAACAATACAGATAACAACAAAGTTTCAGGAAATATTTTTTGACAGATTCCTTGCTAGGCATATTAATACGGAACTTAACAAAACTTATTTCCCGCACCCCTCAGAAGCAGTGCAAAGGCGTGGGGGAAATCGGAGGTAATTGAGGAGCTGAGGGAGAGGGAAGTAAATGCTGGGAAGGAGCCTGGGAGTAAACCTGGAGGGTTGTTGGTGTGGGTGAGAGAAGTAGGGAACAGGTTATTTTGGGGGAGAGGGATTGTTGGGGAGCCTCCCCCAAGCAGACCCTCGCTGACCCCTAGCCTCTCCTATTCAGTCAGGAACATCTGCTCCCGTCCCCATGTATCCCTGGACCCCCGTTCAGCCACCCTGTCCCCATGTGGCCCTGCCCCCCTATTCCCATTCAGCCTCTTCCCCCAGTCTGTCCCCCCCACTAGCCCTTCTGAACCCCAATCTATGTGACCCCCCAGCAGCCCTGTGTGCCCCCCCCCTCATCCCCGGCCACTGTGAGGAACGCAGCCAGCTGATGGCTGCTATTGCCGGTGAGCCTGCTGCTCTCTGCTCTGGTGCCACAACAGCCCCTGATGGGCAAAAGGTGTAACTGCAGCACCTCTCTGGTAGAATGTATTTTCTGCGGAGAAAAAAAATCTGCGGGAGACAGTAATTCTGTGCTTGCGCAGTGGCACAGAATTTCCCCAGGAGTAATTTTCTGAAGATTCTATAAGTACTCTGAAAGGGGAAGGGAGAACATATGTGGTGAGTGTTTGTGAGTAAGGGACTTGTATTATCATAGAATCATAGGACTGGAAGGGACCTTGAGAGGTCATCTAGTCCAGTCCCCTTTACTCATACAGGACTAAGTGTTATCTAGACCA
This sequence comes from Malaclemys terrapin pileata, assembly GCF_027887155.1. NCBI lineage: Eukaryota > Metazoa > Chordata > Testudines > Emydidae > Malaclemys > Malaclemys terrapin. Next base: position 144,738,074 of record NC_071507.1, read on the forward strand.
TCCCTGACAGGTGTTTGTCTAACCTGCTCTTAAAAATCTCCAAAGATGGAGATTCCACAACCTGCCTAGGCAATTTATTCCAGTGCTTAACCACCTTGACAGTTAGAAAGTTTTTCCTAACGTCCAACCTAAATCTCCCTTGCTGCAATTTAAGCCCATTGCTTCTTGTCCTAGCCTCAGAAATTAAGAAAAGCAATTTTTCTCCCTCCTCCTTGTAATAACCTTTTATGTATGTAAGAACTGTTATCATGTCCCCTCTCAGTCTTCTCTTTTCCAGACTAAAGAGACCCAAGTTTTTCCAATCTTCCCTCATGGGTCATTTTTTGTTGCTCTTCTCTGGATTCTCTTCTATTTGTCCACATCCTTCCTAGAGCTAGGCTTAGTACAATTAGCTAGTGTCTTTCCCTGTCTCCTCCCAGACATCTTTGAGAGTGTGTCTCATTCCTTCTTTGCAAAAGCCTTGCTACAGTTTTCTAATACTGGGCCTCTGACAAACTGCAATAGTTGTGCTCAGTTCTATCAAATAGTAAGTAGAAGAACAGGAGTACTTGTGGCACCTTAGAGACTAACAAATTTATTAGAGCATAAGCTTTCGTGGACTACAGCCAATATACACACATACAGAGAGCATAAACAGGTGGGAGTTGTCTTACCAACTCTGAGAGGCCAATTAATACTCTGAGAGTACTTACAAGGGGAGTACTCTCACACTTCTTATCAAACTGTCTGTACTGGGCTAGCTTGATTATCACTTCAAAAGTTTTTTTTCTCTTAATTAATTGGCCTCTCAGAGTTGGTAAGACAACTCCCACCTGTTTATGCTCTCTGTATGTGTGTATATATATCTCCTCAATATATGTTCCATTCTATATGCATCCGAAGAAGTGGGCTATAGTCCACGAAAGCTTATGCTCTAATAAATTTGTTAGTCTCTAAGGTGCCACAAGTACTCCTGTTCTTCTTTTTGTGGATACAGACTAACACGGCTGTTACTCTGAAACCTGTCAAATAGTAAGTGTTATCTGATGTGAACAAACCTGTTAGCAGGGGCTGCAGTAAGTCTATCACCCAACTTAATTCAACTTGTTGTCTTAACTTAAGGTCACCCAGGTCTCCAAAAGCGACAGCTAGCACGAACTACTAACCAATAGCAGCACTTAATTTCTACTTCTATAAGTGCACTAGATACTGTGTATAAGAGTCCAAAGATGCACCAAAGCGAATGTTAAAAGCAGCTAAGAAAAGAATCCTATTAAACTTGACTGCCAGTTCAAAGAGCAACTAGGTCTTTGGGGAAAAACAATTGGAATTCCTTGGAGGACAGTACAAAGTAATATGTTTAATGAGCGACATACAAAGCAAACTGAAATAATATACTCAAAGAGAGCGAAAAAATTCTTTTAGCTCACTTGTGAAAGTTAATTTCATTTTGGCAACTCATGCCCCTACTGCCATGGCCAAGTGAATAAATGAAAAGGGGAGGGACCTGAATGGTTTTTGTACTGTTCCTAGCACAACAGTGCCTTATCTTGTTTGGGGTCTTGGGGTACCACAACACAAACATTCAGTGATTGGATTAATAATAGTAGAGTGAAAAGAATTGAGATTTCTCAAAACTTCCCTTTAATATAGATTTCCAGCACTTTTGTGCCAGCAATTAGTATGGAGAAACCTAATTCCCATTATCAGATCTTTTTATTAGTTTTATTTTCCAAATAAGAGTTGGCTAGAGTGTTACCAGATTTGCCCATTACTTTGGGGTATGCTCATTTATTTGGGTTACTCTTCTGGGGGGAGGGGAGAGTTCTGTAATTCTATCAATGTACTGCTTCTGTCACTTGTGTTTTCATATGGAGCTCTACTTCTCCCTTCTGCAAGTCCCCTCCCAATGGAGCTATCCTGCAGGACATAGGTTCCCTAGGACTGGGTTTCTCCAGCCCCAGAACCAGATGAACACCTACACATACATTAACAGAGCATGTCTGAACGGACTGGGTCATTCAGCACTGTCAAGCTGACCCCTTATATGTCTTTGGACTCACTGGGCTGGATGAAGCAGCACTTTCAAGCTGCCTCTTCTTATATGCCCCTGGGCTCCATGGACTGGGTCAAGCAGCACTTTCAAACTGTTACTCTTATGCGTCCCAGATTCAGCACGTCCCTATCCTCACTCTCACATCACAAGTGTCCTGGCAGTAACCTACTTGATGAGCAAACCCCACAGTATTTTGGGCGCTGCCCGGATCTTTAGCTTAGGTAAAAGAAGCGTTGCTGAAGAGTGAATGGGGGAAGCTAAAAACACAAGAGTAAAGTTCAGCAAGAGAGAAGCAACCAGCTTAACCATAAAAGTTATGTATTGAATAGTAGTGATAACTACACAAGGAGAACCTAAACCAACATAACATACATTATTAAAGGTTAATACCTAAGGTAAAAAGGAAAACAGAGAAAGAGAAAGAAGGGGGATCTCACCCACTCCATGAGGCTTGAACTGGTCGGGGTTCCCAGGTGATGTTGGTAGCTCAGGGTCCTGAGTGCTAGAGACAGGCAGAGCCCCCAGCACGGTCAGTCAGGAGAAGATGGAGTCCCAGTGGTACTGATGCATAGTTTGGATCTAAGCATCAGAACACCTACTGGAGAGCGAGTAGGGATTTTTGTAGAGAAAATACAATGGTTCAAGGTTGAACACTAGATTTGTTTATAGGTAAACTGATGACTCAAGGGTTTTCTTTAGGCTAGACAATAGGAGCTGATCACTCTTGGCTATGGGGGGTGTTTTCTTCCAGGGGCTCACAATGCAACCCAGTTGCATTGGGCTGCTTCAGTATTTTGGATATCAATCAAGGATTCATTACTAGAATTGGTCTGATAACTGCTGAGCAGGGTGTGAGCAGGTGTAGGTTTATTAACATCTGGAGCAGAGATTCCCATGATGCAGTGTGTCCCTGCTTTTTCTGGTCCCAGAGCTCAGTGCGGTTCTCGGTTCTCCATTCTGTATACAAATTGAGATGTCTCCCTGTCCCATCTTTCATGCAGATGAGGCTGGGGGAGTTGTCTCTATTCTTCATTCTGTATGCTAATGGAGATGTCTTAATCTTGTCACCCTTGTCAGGAGGGGTCTAGGTGTGTCTCCCAATGCCCTTCACTGCTCTCTGCAAGTTTTTTTCTCTGATGGGTTTTGGTTTAAGCTGAGGCGGGGGGGGGGAAGATGGGGGGTGTCTTTCATGAGTCAGGCTGGATACTGCCCCTGGTTCCCCAAGAACACAGAGCTGACTGGTATCAAGAGCCTTTGCCACTCTTGGTAATTGGGCCTGTCTCATCTTTAGTAAACTCTAATGTGCTACCCATTCCCTCTCTGTTTGTATTAGCTCTGTCCAATCTGTTTTAAATACTCTCTCTTTCTCTCGTTTCTTGGCTTTTCCAGTGGGAAATCTCTCAACTGCCGTCCTGTCTTCAGGACTAGACTGTTTCAACACAATTTGCTTGACACATCACTGAAATATAAAATTAGAAAAATCATCTATTAGCTACTGGAACAATAGTTTTTGGCTGTTTCTTCTTTTTCTAGCAGAGGAAACATGCTACTACCACAAAGGAAATGCAGATTCACAGTTCTGTTGCTCCTAACACAGATCACAAGAAATTCTGCATCATTTATACAACCCTTGATTTATCTCCAATGGAGCTTACAGCACTTTGAACACTTCAGATTATTTAACATAAAATGTTAGTTCACATCCATTAAAGATTTGTTAGAATCTACTTTTAAATTGTCATACTCTAGTAAACATCAAGCTTCATGATTTATGTGGTCTAATGTCACCTACTCCTAGCAGGTCAGGTTTAAATCCGGAGTAACAGAACAAGTTCAAGCTGCTGGTGTATTCTATAAATAAACTATTCTCTATCCACAGATGTGGCTTTTAAATTCTGACACTTTATTGGTGGAATCTATGGGAAATTCAGCATCCAGCAGTGTTTTTACCTTGTTTGAAAATAATTTGAGGCCTGATTCCAGGTCTTCAGGCACATGGAATGCAGTCAAAGTTCTTTATCATCCCTGCATTAAAAACAAGAATAAGGAGTAAGTATCAGCTCTTGTTTTATTAAGTTCCGTTCTTTGTTTGGGTTCACGGTCCATTACAACAGTGTTTCTCTAATGAGCCTTCTAGGTATACTTTAGACGAGGGGTGGGGAACCTTTTTTCTATCAGGGGCCACTGACCCACAGAAAAAAATCAGTCGCTTGCCACACACAGCCCCTCAGTGGGGAGGGAGGAGGAGGCTTGGGGCTTCCCCTAGGCTCTGGGGTGGGGTTAGAAATGAGGGATTCAGGGTGTGGGAGGGGGTTGAGGCATGGGAAGGGGGTGAGGGCTCCAGCTGGGGGTGTGGGCTCGGGGTGTAGGAGGGGGCTCTGGGCTTGAGCCAAGGGGTTTGGAGTGTGGAAGCAGGCTCAGGACTGGGGCAGGAAGTTGGGGTGCAGGTGGGAGTGCGGGGTCTGGGAGGGAATTAGAGTGCGAGGGGGGGTTCTGACCTGGGGCACGGGTTTCGGGGTGCGGGCTCCAGCCGGGCGGCGCTTACCTCAGGTGGCTCCTGGTCGGCGGCACAGTGGGGCTAAGGCAGACTCCCTGCCTGCCCTGGCTCCTCGCTGCTCCCAGAAGTGGCCGCCATGGCAGGCCCCAAAGTGGAGGGGCCACGTGGCTCTGCGCGGTGTGCACTGCCAGCGCCCTATGGTTCCCTGCCAATGGGAGCTGCGTAACCGGTGCTGGGGGTGGGGGCAGCTCGCGGAGCTTCCCTGATCACCCCTGCGCCTAGGGGCTGAACATACCGGTCACTTCCGGGGAGCTGTGTGGAGCCAACTGGACTTTTTACAACCCCAGCTTCGCCCCACAGTGGGGCGAGCTGGCGCTTGCGGCTCCAGCCCTGCCAGGGGGAGCACTGAGGCCCGACAGAGCGGAGACTTGCTGCGGGCTGGATGAAATGAAGCAGTGGGCCGGATCTGGCCCACAGTCTGTAGGTTCCTCACCCCTGTGTTAAGCCAATGAGAATCTGGTGGCTAAATTCCTGCACCCCACTTTGAAAATGTAAGGGCCAGAATTGCATTATTAATTGAGCTACATTAGTATTACAAAACAGGTAGCTAATTGTTTTGCCTTGACAAAGTATAATGCGCTCTAGTTTTCATAGTTCATATGTAAAAATATAAATGTGTAAGGATACCACTTCATATTCTTGCTAAATAGTAAATTAGTAGTAGATTATTTAGTAATGTGAAAGAGTTTTACAATTAAGTGCTTTTCAAAAATGATTTTACAGGTTCTGTGTGTGTGTGTGTGTGTGTGTAATTGTAACTTGCTTTGAATCTAATGGTAAGATTCTTTTTTTTTTTTTTTAAAGTTTCAACTGAATGCTGTACACTTGGTTTTTCTTGGATATGTCCAAGTCTACTAGAGTTTTCATAAAGAAAACATTTGACTTCTGCAGGCTCTGAAGTGTCAATTATGGAAGAAAAACACTGCCAGTGTAATATTTAGTTAAAGTTGCAATCATGCATTTAATAGCATCATTTTATATTTAAAGTGGTGGATAAAGTTGCTAGAATATTACATTCACCTATTATTTCAGTGTTTGCACAGCTGACGATGTAGTATTTGTTGGGTAATTTGTATTTCATCTATTAGCTCTATTACGGTAGAGCAGAAAGCATATATGAATAGTGGTTTGGGTTTGTTTTTTCCCCTTAAACTCTTGAGAAAAAAAGTGTTAGATTAAATAGGTATTATAAAACTTACCAGAAAATATCATATCTTGTGATCCTATTTTATAAAAGAAAAATATGAACCTCTCAAAAACTTGTGATAATTTGTGATATCTATCATGGTATTTCCACTGATTGTATAGTGACTGCATCCCCAATATACATAAAAACAATTCAAATACTGAATATTTTGAACATACTCTTCTATCTAATTCATAGAATGCTCAGATACTGTGAGCAGTGCCTATTTGTGGAGGAGAGATCTTTTTCCTACAGAGTGATGTGATAATTAAAATTATTAATGCAGAAGGTATTGGAAAACATATTGCTGTGTGTGATATAGAGGTTATTTAGAGGCTCTAATTCTCTGTTATAGTCTCATGTATACTGCTTAAACTTCAAATGAGGAATACTGCTGGAATCAGTGCAATTTCTCAAAACGGAAGAAATTGTATATCAACGACTTGAAAACTTGAAGTAGTAAATATTTGCGTTTTCAGCAGGTTTTAATTTTTTATTATGTCTACCTTGGCATAATGCATAGATAACAGCCATATATACTTAATCACTTGCAGTTTGGATACATTGATATCCAAATCCTATTGTGGATTGTTTACAAAAACAAGAATGCACATCATTTAGGGATGCAGAGGCAAAGAAAAATGTCAGAATTTAGAAAAGAAGGAGATTCTTTTCTGTCTAAGGATCCTTCACAGAACTTTATTTGAAGCCTTACTGCCAGGAGTATGTATCTCTCTTTCTCTAGTGGATTGGGTGTAGGAAGTCTATTTTCAAAGATTAATTAGAATTTATCTTTGGGGTTATTCAGGGTACATCTACACAGCAAAACAGAATAAAACACAACCACTTGTGGCAGCAAGTTTGAGAGTCAGGGTCAACTGATGCGGGCTTGCATTGCAGGGCTAAAAATAGCAGTGTAGACATTCAGGCTCAAGCTTGAGTGCTGAAACCCAGAGCCCAGGCTCCAGCCCAAGCCCAAGCGTCTACACTTCTATTTCTGGTCCCACAGTGTGGACCAAAATCAGTTTTCCCTGGCTCTGAGACTTGCTGCCATAGGGTTTTTGTTTTACCTTCAGTGGCTGCCAGATAGTCATGACTGAGATCTTGGAAAGCACACTCTGACTCAGCTCGCAGAAACATCAAGAGCAGAAAGAAGATGAGGGGTGACAACAGTAACAATTGTTCCAATTTATCTTCCCTATTAGGACATTTGCTTTTGTTATTTTTTTTAAATATGTGTGTTGTCAGTAACTTTAAATAGCACAGTCCATTTATGGGTCTGGTGTCTGAAGATCTCCCTGTATTTTATTTTATTTTTTGAGCTGCTCAATACTTAGAAATGTTACCTTTTTACTATCATTTTCCCCCTCTTAGCATGAGTTGAAATCAGAAGAACTTGGCTTATCTGAGCATGTGACTAATTGCCCTTCAGGAAACCATGCAGAAAAACAAAACGTACAAACTTAACTACCTTCTCAACATCTCTCCTTATTCAGATTTTCAGTGGATATTACTATGACCTTATTGCTTGTCTTTTTCTTGACTGAAGACTTCAGATTCCCTCTGCTTTATGCCATCTTTTGTGCTAACTGCTCCGATTAAAATATTTTTAAACAGACAAAAGAAAAACCTGTCTGTTTTCCTAAATTCATAAACCAGGAATTATGAAATACTCTTTGTTTCAGTTTCATACTTAACATCTCTCACTGGTGCAAAAGGCCTGTTGCATGATGTAGACCAGGATTGTTCTTGTATGCTCTAGCCCTTTTCATGTATGTGTTATCCCAGAGTGTTCTCCAGAGCAGAGAATTACACATCCGTTGTGAATTGACTCTAGTCCTGAAGCTTGGAACGTGTGGCTTAGGGACTACCCCCGGCTCAGCTGTTTGAATGCGGTGCTGTCTGAGCCTTTTAGGGGCACTTTGACACGTTCCCTATCCAGTCATTTTTTGCTACATCTCCCTACTTGGAGTTTCCAGGATAGTCATGAAAACTGGCTATATATAAATATGAGAAACAAACTGTAATGACTTAGCTAGTGCTTTGACATCTGCTGATGACAAGCACTACATAAGGGGTACTTGTTATAATATTAGTACTCCCAGTCATTCAATTGTGTCTGGAGACCTGTGGTTTTGTTTTAAGTTGACTAGTATTTTACTGGCAGGTTAATAATAATTTGCACTTAGTTACCTGTTTTTACAGTGCTATATGTGTCCTGGTAATTGGCTGTAGGACTTATTCTATGCATTTGTGGACTGCTGTGTACTCGGGAATCAGTCATCCCCCATATGTTTTCTTCAGTGATTTGCAGATAAGATGAAGAAAAATGTCCCCTGAACACGTTGTACTCAAACTCCTTTGCATAACGTTTGTTTTGTTTTTTTGCTTTTAAAAAGAGTTTGGCACAAATCTTCTTGGAAAATAAAATGAAGCGGGTGGTGGGGAGACAATCTTTTCTTACTTTTCTACTCATGTAAAAAGCTACAAAGAGTACTGTGGCACCTTATAGACTAATAGACGTATTGGAGCATAAGCTTTCGTGGGTGAATACCCACTTTGTCAGATCTACAGCTTTTGTGTTTAAGCACAGTGCACAAACTCATGTAAATTAGACATTAGTGGTTCTTATGGTTTATTTCTTAAAACGTTGACTTGAAAGAGTATACTGCGGGAGAACTCAATGAATATGGAGATGAACAGCATTGGGACGTATGAGTTAAACAGCAGTATATTTTTTATTTGCTCAGCATTGTTTTTGGTTTCTGCTGATCTGGCTGATTAATGTAGCCATTGAGGCTATAGTCTAAAATAAATTATATGGAATACATAATGGAGGGGGATTGTTGAGTGAGTGAGATTTGCTGGTGGTTGGGAGGGTTGCCTACTTTATATATAAAATAAAAAAGTGAGGGGAAAAAAGGCTCCCTTGCCAGCGTAGTGCCTTCATAAGAGGATTTTTTTAGTTTTAACTAAAATACAGAGCCTAGAAATTTTTTTTTCTTTCCTTAAAAGGTAATCACCATTTTAGTTCTTGGGCTGTTTTGTATGACGCAATCTTGTAGCCCACTTATAATCCCAGTGAAATCCGTACAGGATACTTTGCAAGAAAAATAACAAAATAAAAACAGAGCACCCCTCCACTTTTCACTAGTTCGAGTGACTTTATAGATGTATGCTTATCCATTCCATTCACTACATGCTTTCCAGTTGCCTTATACAGAAACCCTAAGCAAAAACATTTATACATGTGTGATGGGGTAGTCTGCCATCCACAGCAATAGTGCCTAGTTGTCTGCCCATCCCACCACCTGTCATGGCTGTTGGAGGGTTTGAAAGATCCTATAGGAAGATGTAGAGAGACCTAAGGGAGATAGGGATAGTGAGGAAGCAGCTTTAGGACTGAATAGTGCTTGTTCATGTATGTTTAAGGGCCCAGTGTCAGGAACCTAGCACAGAGGATGGGGCAAGCCTCCCATCTCACCCTACGAATTGGGAAGGAGTTGGGAGAAAGTGGAACAGCATAAAGCTGCCTCCTCCCTCATAGCATGGCAGACATTGACAGGAGAATGTCTGATGAACCTTTGAGATTGGAAGGTTAGATGGGAAGGGTGTTTAGCTGAAGGAAGCGGGCAAAAGTCTTGCAGCTAATTAACCTAAGGCAGTTGGCCTGAGAGACAAACTCCAGCTCCAGAAAGAGGACTGAAGGGAAACTCCTGCTTGAAGGATGGAAAGACAGATTATTCTAAGGCCAGGTCTACACTACACCTGTTAAAGCGGAACAGCTATATTGCTGCGGCTGTAGCGCAATAGTGTAGACACTTTGTACATCAACGGAAAGGAGTTTTCCATTGCTGTAGTTAATGTCACTCCGAGGGCAATAGCTAGGATAACAGAAGAATGTTACCGTTGACCTATCCACATCTACAGTGGGGTTAAGTTGACCTAAGTATGGTGCTCAGGGTACAAGATTTTTTACAACCTTGAGCGACGTAGCTAGATGGATCTAATTTTTAAGTGTAGACCAGGCTTAAGGCAAAGAGGCCCAAGCCTCAACCCCAGTCCCAGAAAGAGGGGTAAGGGGGAACTCCTGTTGAGAGGAGAGAGAGAGACTGACTATCTTAAGGCAAGGGGCAGAGAAAACTGGTAGCAATTACAATCCTGCTGCTGCAGAGATGAATCTGAGACTGGCTTTTAGGAAACACTTCCATACCTGGCCTCAAGAGAAGCCACAATGAACCACAAAGTCAAGGTGAAGACCACAGAATCTGCAGATCTTGTGACGTTGCTGATGAGCAAGGTAAAAGTAGGAGCAACCCAGGAAAAACAGGGGAGTTGAAGAAACGATCCTTAGCCACCTAAACAAGCCAGCTCTCTGTTCCAGCCTAAGAACCCTGGATTCCCCTAGCTCTTCCCTGGACCAAGAGGGGAATCGTGGATGTCAAGAATAAAAGAAGCAAAGACCTGATAGAGGCTGGGATTGAAGGCCATTAGATCTTGTTTACTATTTTTTTGGACTTTTTGGGTAACTTGCAGGAACGGGAATGGACTGAGCAGTGGCATAGTTGGAGGGCTAGGCCACAGACAGCAGACTGTTGTAGCACCAGAATCAACTAAGGGGGGTGCTAGACTGAGAGAACCCTGGCAATGCCAAACCTGGATGCTAGGAGGCCCTCTGGAGGTGAGCGGTGTGATTACAGCCCATAAACCCTCAGGGATGGAATTGAATTGAATTTTGCTCCTTGTTGTTTGTAACCTCATAGCTCTTCCTATTAAAGTTTAGAAGCCAAAATAATTGCTCTGGTCCAGAGGTGCTGAAACAATTTTTATAGCGGGGGTGCTGAGAGCCATTGAACCAAATTGTAAACCCTGTATGTAATGGAAACCACGTCAAGCCAGGGGCGTGGCTGCACCCCCCAGACCCATTAGTTCCAGCACCTATGCTCTGGTCTGCCTTCTCTCAAGGAGCTTGTTTCTGTGCTGTTTTAGAATGCTTTTCAATGTACCCTAGGCAGACAATTAAAGAGAGAGGGAAAAACTGTGGCAACAGAAAACATAATATTTTCCTTCTAATTATTTGTAGTGCTGATAGTCAGGGATAATAGTCAGTCTCCTTGTATTGGTATGTAGCAAGGCGGAGCACTCGCCGCTGCAGCGCCTCCTGCTGGTTGGTCTGGGAATTAGCTCTTCCAGCTTCAGAGCACCTCCTGGTGGCCAGTGTCTCCTTTGCTGCCTCCTGCTTCTCTCTCTTCTCCACCACACTTTAGTTCAGGCCCCACATCCCTCCAGGCCTGCGGTGCCCCTTTGTCCAGGCACTGCCCCCTGGCAATACCCACAATCAGGGGTCCTCCCCTCCCTGGGGAACCCCAATTCCTCAAAGCCCACCTTGCCTCAGTGACCAACTGCCAGTCTTCATCTAGCCCCTTTTCTCAGGGGCAAACTGTAGTCTGAAATGGCCACTCATCATTAGCAAAGGGGTTTGGACCTGCTGCCTCTTCCTGGCCTGGCTGTACTGCTGCAGCCTCAGTACCCCCACAGGCCCTTTTAGCTTAGCCTCAGCCTGGGGACTCGCCTGGCGAGAGTGCCCCAGCTCTGCCTGTCCTTGCCCAACACTGCTCAGTTTGGGATTCCCGCCAGTAGCCAGGTCCTTCCCACACCACCAGTGGTGTGAGACTCCCCCTGCCTAGTTCCCAGCCCTTTTATCAGGGCCAGCTGGACCCTAATTGGGTGTGGCCACACCTGCGGCTGCCTACCCAATTAGCCTCCCTCAGCTGCTTTCAGCCCCAGCCCTCTCCAAGGGCTGGCTTTTAACCCTTTCCAAGCTGGAGCGGGTTCTGCCCTGCTACATGGTACTGTACAAACACATCGGAAGACGTAACTCCTGCCCTGAAGAGCTTTGTCAAATTTGTATTATTATTTAATACTCTGGATTTGAATTTAGCGTTTCAAATAATTAATTCGCTAATCCAGTCCAAGAACTTACTGGTCTTCTAGAACAGTACTTGTTCCAAAGACACAGTTAGATGCCCAAATACTAGTGGGTATTGTAATACTTTTATTGTGTCTTTTTCAACACATTCATCTAATGGTGCATTTTTTTTTTTTTTTTTTGCAGATAATACTGTCAAGTATCTAAATCCCATGTTACATTTTTCAGGGAATATTCTTCCATCATTAGTAGCAGTTAGGCAAGGAAATCTCTTGTGTATCAATGGGAGAATAAATCCCTGTAAGTTAACAGTAGAACAGTTGCCGAAAATTAAATTAATTTTAATTTTCATTGCATGTACTTTGCTAATGAAAGTTAACCAGAATAATAGTATATTGTATTTCTAATGGTTGGTAGGGAGGAAGGAAAACCATTCATTAACTAATTCATTATGTGAAAGGATTCACTAAAAGCCTCCTTTGTCTTAAGAAAAAGAAGCAGAGGAAGATGAGTAAGAGAGAAGGAAGATCTTGTTAAGGTACTGGATTGGGATGCAGTTCATGTCTCTGGCCAAACCACTTAATCTTTGTGTCTCAGTCCTCCATCTGTAAAATCAGCATTGAGACTTCCTTTCTGTCTTATCTATTCAGATTGTGAGCTCTTCTGAGCACTGACTGTCTTTACTGGGGCCTATATGAGCTACTGTTACACAGATAATAAGTCTGTTGAAATTACTTACACAGGAAAGATGTGCCATCATTTCTTCCTACCACCTACGAAAAGAGTATTAGAAAATGCTATTGAGTCTTGTTGGAGAAGCATGTTTTGTACCTTCACTCTGATCCTTTCTTATTCAGATATTTATTGATGAAGGGTATGTTATTATGTGGATGTTCTTCACCTTCCTCTCAGCAAGGCTCTTTCTCATAAATATCTGCTGTGAAAATGGAAGAGGTTTTCCTGTGGAGTAATAGGTTGTTGGCAAATAACATCTTATACAAACTGCCTGACTGCTGAGAGTAATAATGTTAAACACTGTTGAAGTTAAAGGGCTATCAAAAATAAATGAAGAAAATTGAAAAAATGAAGTTGGCGATGGCAGTTTGACCATGAGCTGGTCTTAGACAATGGTTTTTTGAATGAAAGGGTACAGTTAGAGAAAATTACAACTTTCCATTTACAGATGTGTGCTGGAAAAAGTTTCATGGTCAAAAAGTTCTTGATAATTTTACTTTCTATTTCCGGCATATATTTAAAATATCTTCGAATTGTTTACGGCTCTGGCACTGATGCTGTATCCGCCTTTTTATTGTGTTCTTTTAGCATTGTCTGTTTCTCTCTTCAGATTCTAACTGTGACTTCCAGAAATTGTACTAATGCATGTGCTTTTATTAGCTTCAGAGGAGCAGAGTGAGCTAGAAGACGGAGTTTGTGGCTGAAAGCCAGGAACTCCTGAGTTCCAATACTATCACTACAATGTTATGATTACATCAATATTCATGTGCTGTAATTTAAAATTTGTATTGTAACTGCTGGGTTTCAGGATGTTGATTTCTTTCTTTTATTTATTCTTAGGCCACCTCCATCTGGATATCTTGATAATAAGAAACCAGAAATTTGCTCAGTTTTCCCACTTCACTTCCAATTAGTCTTCATCAGCTGGGGTATAGTTATCTCTGAAGCAGTTTTCCTTATAGAAAGCTATATTTCTAATAGCTTTCAGAAATCACTGTACAGTAACTCATCTCTTTGAAGGTTCTAAAGTGAATTCTAATTCAATCTGAGTCCTGTTATTTAAATTCTATAATATTGCATGAGCTTTTCCTTTTGAGCACCAGGAGTAGAATGTCCATTTGCATTCCTTCAGAACTCTACTTGCAGAAAATGAGGTAGACTGACAATTGACTGACTTATTGAGCAAGGATCTTCATTCTTTTTTCTTTTTGGAACCAGACATTATTACAGAGTGCATTTCCTCCCTTGAAATTAAGATAACTATCTTTTTACTGACTTCCTTGTAAAGCGCTTTGAGATCTTCAGATGAAAAGTGCTGTAGAAAAGCTAGGTATTATTATTTTGTTGCTTTGATTTCTTTCTGTCAAATTTTAACTAGGTTCAGTAATGTTAATATCACAAATGAAAGGGAAGAAGACTGTTGGGACAAAAACTTGAGGACCATTTGTAGTGAGTGGCATTTCCATGTCCACTGTGTCAGGTCTGGGCTTGTCTATACTTCCGGCTAAATTGGCACTGCTGTGATTGATGCAGTGGTGTCGATTTAGCAGGTCTGGTGAAGACAAGCTAAATTGATGGCTGAGTGCTCTCCCATCAACATCTGTACTTCACCTTCCCAAGAGGTGGAAAGTAAGTTGGCAGGAGAGCATCTCCTGTCAACAGCACAGTGTAGACACTGCTACAACTCAACCTAAGTTATGTCGACTTCAATTATTTAACTTACTTACGTAACTGAAGTAGCGTAACTTAGGTTGACTTAAGCATTAGTGTAGACCAGCCCTTAGAGAGGGAGTGTGGTCTGGTGATTACTAGACTAGGAGCTAGGAACTCATATATGTCAGCTCTAGTACGGTTTTGCTGTGTGGCATTAGGACAGTCTCTTAGGGTGAGATTTTCAAAGGCAGCTAAGTCCTGTTTTCAAAAGTGATGTAAGCATTTAAACTCCTTGAAAGTCAATGGGACTTAGATTCCTAAGTTCCTAGGCTATTTTGAAAATAGGACTTAGACTCCTAAGTCACTTAGATGTTCTTGAAAATTTTACATCTGTATGCCTATATCCAAATCTGTATAATAGGGGATGTTAATACAATACATTGTTACTCCTCTCACTAGATACTGTGACTAATTGTTTGGACTGGACTTTGAACATATAAAAAGTTATATACATTTTAATTATTATTCTAAAAATAATAATGTGACTGCTACCTTGCTGAATCATTTATTATATGCTAATCTTACTAGAAAAAAAGATACGCGATCAAGATTTCCTATCAAAGCAAGATTTCATCTCCCTATATATGGCAGAACAAAAATGCAATTCATTCTTCTTTATAATATCCCTTATTGTTCTTCCTTACTAATACATATAGTTTAGAGATTATTGTATTCTAAATTAAACATCTTAATGTAAATAAGCACAGTTTGATCACCCTTTATGTCACTAAGTTTAGTACTGTAATGGTTTTTTTTCATTAACATCAGAATTTGGGATAGGAGAAAGTATAAAGTAGGATGGAAAATATAGTGAAGAAAAAACTAGATAACCATTGGTCACTGCTAGGAAGTTAATTTAAAATCTATTGTCTAAAGCAGCTGCAACATCATACTAAAGACTCAAAGTGAAAAATGAACAGGAGTACTTGTGGCACGTTAGAAACTAACAAATTTATTAGAGCATAAGCTTTCGTTGGCTACAGCCCACTTCTTCAGATGCATATAGAATGGAACATGTATTGAGGAGATATATATACACACATACAGAGAGCATGAACAGGTGGGAGTTGTCTTACCAACTCTGAGAGGCCAATTAAGTAAGAGGAAAAAAAACTTTTGAAGTGATAATCAAGATAGCCCAGTACAGACATTTTGATAAGAAGTGTGAGAATACTTACAAGGGGAGATTGATGATGCGCTGGAGAGGTTTTAGTTTGCATTGAATCTAAGATGTTCAACCGATCCTGAAAGATGATCCCTCACTCTCACAGATCTTGGGAGACAGACCTGTCCTCGCTTATAGGCAACCCCCCAACCTAGAGCAAATACTCACCAGCAACCACACATCACTGAACAAAACCACTGACCCAGGAACCTATCCTTGTAACAAAGCCCAATGCCAACTCTGTCCACATATCTATTCAAATGACATCATCATAGGGTCTAATCACATCAGCCATACCATCAGGGGCTCGTTCACCTGCACATCTACCAATGTGATATATGCCATCATGTGCCAGCAATGCCCCTCTGCCATATACATTGGCCAAACCGGACAGTCTCTACGCAAAAGAATTAATGGACACAAATCTGACATCAGGAATCATAATACTCAAAAACCAGTGGAAGAACACTTTAACCTGTCTGGTTATGCTCTAATAAATTTGTTAGTCTCTAAGGTGCCACAAGTACTCCTGTTCTTTTTGCGGATACAGACTAACACGGCTGCTACTCTGAAACCTGTCAGAGTGAAAAATGGCTATGTTAGTCAGTTTCCTTAGTGACTATTTTGGAGGAATTTTTGTTGTCCAGATTGCAGGAAGATCAGCAATGTGACATCTGTATATAGATATTTATTTCACATTATTAACAACACTGCTTTTTGAGAGCCAAGTGGTTTAAATGTGACAATGATGTTATTACGCCAAGGGTAATTTTATAATTGTAATTTATATTGTTGTGAGCCAAGAGATAGTAGCTTGTAGTATTCTCATAAGCTTACAGTTTGTGGGTGTTTGCAGTTAGATATAAGGACTCTGTTTCACATATAGCATCTGTAAATACATAACTCCAATAATATCATTCAAATAGCAATATCTGGGTAACAGAGTTTGATAACTGAATCATTTAATGAGTGTAGAGTATAAAATAAAACTTGCCTTTAATTATATTACATGTTATATAAATCTGTTAGGCAGACTGCTGACTGAACTATTCAAAGGTCAACTCTTGATTTACAAAATCCCCAAATACTGCCAGGTTCTAAATTAATCAATAAATATTATTTCTATTGTATTCCACTCCCAGAGGCTGCATAAACTAATGCTACTTGTATTGGGAAAATAACTTGGGTCACTAATTTTAGTTTGCATTTAATTTCTGTATCAATAAGGCAAAAGGGGAATTGGGAGAACGGCAAATGCTGTACAACTTCAGTCAGATCACTGCTAATTTCAAAAGTTGTTTAGGGAATGATTCCATTCGTTCACTATGTTTTGTGCAGGAATGCTGCTGTTGTAAAATGATGTTGTTTGTTTGTTTGGAAAGCCGCGTTAATCCAGGATGCACAGTAGGCTTTGGAACTAAATATTTGAAGAACGTCTTAGAGAAGAAAATCAGGGCTTGGGATTTTTCTGGCATTTTCTATTCAAAGGGGCCTATTCTGTTTGTGAACAAGTGATTTATTCAAGTTTCATTTATAGCTTAGGCCAAAATCCAGGGACCCAGTACCCACCTTAAGCACTTGGCACAGTATTGGCTGTCTTTGTGGGTTTGGGGGAGAATCCTGGAGGAAGGAAGGAATCAATCCTTCCAGTCTATAAAGTTGATGTGGAGCTGCTATTTGAGAGGATATTTCAGTCAAATAGTTTCAGTACAATAGCCAAAAGGGAGAAGAGTGGAGAATCCTATGTAGCGGTGGACCACTGGACTCTGATCTAATCAGATTTCCTTAAGAAAGCAGATTGATGAGAGGTGTTCAGGGAAAATTCAGGGCTGCAGGGAATGAAGTTGGGGGAGCGGGGCAGGTTTCAGGAAGCTACAGAATTCAGCTTTGGTTGAGAGTCAAGAACTCATGAGTTCTAATTCCTAGCCTTTCATCTGAGATAGTATGAATTAAGGCTCCTGCATAGAGTAGTAGGCTAGTCAGAAATTAGTATGTAGGCATGTGTCCTGAGTCTGCACCTTGTCTTTTGTTTCATTTTGTTTGTTTTAAACAGAAATTTATTTTGTCTTATTGAAATTATATCAGTACTTGAAAGAAAACTGAAATTTCCATTTTAAGATACTGTGATGCTCTGTACCTCGGGGGAACACCCTACACCCCCATGTTCATCTTTATAAAATGATTGTGTGGTATCCAATGAAAAGTTTGTCATGTTGGGTGTCTTCAGAAGGCTCATGATGCACCGAGCATGGTAGTTATAGTGATGTTATAGTAATTGTTACAGTAATGGTATAGGTTATAATTTCACGTATGTAGTTATGAGGCTGAAAACGTGTCCTCATGGCTTAAAATAATCCCTGGCAAAAACTCTTCAAGAGCAGAGAGGTAGTTCACACCTCATCAGGGCTGGTATGGGACAAACCAAGCCCAGCATCACAGGAACAAAAGATGCTGGCCTAGGCAACAACAAAAGAATCTGTTAGACTCTCGAATGAGTCACTCCCCTTCCTTTGGTCAGTTTGGGACTACAATGAGGTAATGCACACCTGACTCTGAAAGGGGGGGGGGGCAAAGCTAAGAGGGAAGAAATGACATGATAAAAGGGAGAGACATTTGCCTCGCTCGCTCGCTCTCTCCCTCCTACATCTAAAGACACCACACCAAGCGACTGAAGCGCTGATCAAAGGAGAGAGCCTGGCTGAAGGGCAACGAGCCAGCCTGTGGTGAGAAGCATCTAAGTTTGTAAGGGCATTGAAGTATTAAGATCATCTTAGAATGCGTTTTGCTTTTATTTCATTTGACCAAATATGACTTTTTATGCTTATAATCTTCTTATAAAACTTATAGTCACTTAAAATCTATCTTTATAGTTAATAAAATTGTTTGCTTATTCTACCTGAAACAGTGCGTTTGGTTTGAAGCATGTCAGAGGCTCCTCTTGGGATGACAAGCCTGATACATTTCAATTTCTTTGTTAAATTGATGAACTCATATAGGCTTGCAGCGTCCAGTGGGCATAAGTGGACACTGCAAGATGGAGGTTCCTAGGACTGTGTCTTGGACTGGAGGTAATGGCTAGTATCAGTTGGTTGCACAATCCAAGGAGCAGCTTACATGCCAGAGGCTGTGCATGAACGGCCCAGGAGTGGGAGTTCTCACAGCAGAGCAGTCTAAGGCTGGCTCCCAGAGTCAAGGATTGGACCTAGCAGATCACCAGTCCGGATAACACCAGAGGGGAACGTCACAGATACTCCTTTATAATTTAAGAATAGTTTCATTTTACAAAAGTAGAGAAGACACTTCTATGTCTTTTTAGTACTTTTGGTGTGTGTGTGTGTGTGTGTGTATGTATATGTGTGTGTGTGTGTATGTATATGTGTGTGTGTGTGTATATATATATATATATATATATAATCAAAACCTTGAGATATGGATATGAAGATTTAAAAAATCAAGAAGTGCATGCATTTTGCATTTCTGATTTCAACAAGCTTCACAAGGACTATTTCTTTCCTCTTTTATGCATTGAGCAGTATCTTTGAGCGGTAACCATAAAGATGGCCAAATGACCTGTATAGACTCTCTCTTTTAAGTATACTTATTAAAATAGTGTATGTGATAATTTGGGGGATTTGTGTATATCTGATGAATTCTGGTTGATGTTAGGAAATTGCTGCATTATGGAATGCCTCAGTGTATGTGGATTCCACCACTTGCTTTCAGGTTTGCAGACCAGGGTTAGAGGTGGGATGTTAAACCTTAATGGTTGCCTCTTCAGGTGGAAACGTCTTGAGGCAATGAATTGGCTGAAGCTAGGAGACTAGTTCCTCCATCTTCTTTGTAGGAAGGGAGAAGTGCCGAGTGGAAAATCCCCAGTAGCAGAACAAAGAAACCGGGTGTAGTTGGTGGGACATATAAATGCAAGGGACTCTCAGACACACAGGAAAGTTGGTCAGGAAAGAGGCATGCTTTTGTAGCAGTGGGGCACTGTTTAATTCTGCGACCAGCTGAGGAAGATGGAAGCTAGCTGGGGGGGGGGGGGGGGGAGATCCTCCATGATTCAGAGGAGAAGCTGTGTGCAGAAAGGGGAACCTGGACTCCTCAGAGGACTGTGCCCAAGCCCAAAGAATTCTCCAGAGTGGCGAGGTACCCGAGGCAGGGAAATGCATACAGATGTATTTTTGTCTACATCTGTGCATTTCTCATGCTATCTAAGTAAAGAGTAATTTGTTTTAGAATCCTGTGGAACGTCTGTTTGTGTGTCTGTTTTACTTCACTATCATGTGCTCCTGATGAGGTAAACGATAAACCCAGAAAGCCCACATGGCTGGAGGTCTGGGAGAGGGTATGTTTAAGCTATGGGAGAGCCTGAGGAGTCAGCAGTGGTCCCAGGAGCAAGGGAATTGGATTGTTTGGTTGCAACTCTCAGGAGGAGGTGCAAGACAGGGGATCTGCCCTCTGAGAGTATATTTAGAGACCCCATTCAGGGACTGTGCCTGGGATCTGTTCAGACTCAGGAGGCTTAAAGCACAAAGGGCCCAGTGAGATGGGCTCCAAATAGAAGACCCTGGTGAGTGTCAATACAGAGGGAGCTCTATCACAGCTGTGTGTGTAACAGTGCGATACTAGTTTAGTGTGTTTACTAAAATATACTTTATGTATATATGTGCATTTGTGTGTTTTGTTTTTACAGCATAAAGTAGTCCGTTGTCTGCAATGTGGGAAATGTGGGATTGATCCCAATCCATGAGGAGTTTAAGTCTTCTGCTAGGAGGAGAGTAAAGATGACACAGGATATTAAATGGGGTGTGGGGCCCGCAGGCAGAAGTAAAGGGATCTTCAGGGCTCCATTAGGAAGCTCAGGTACTATAGAGGGGTTGAGGTACATATAAGAACCAAACTAAATAGATGTAGACTGTTACAGGGTGGGAAGAACCTACATACTAATCCACTGGACAGTAAAACTGTTAGCGTTTACCTGCCCCAAAGGTGTGAACGACGTGCTTACAATGTGCATAAGTAACAGATGATCAGCTTTAGTATTTTATTTAAACTTTGGTTTTGTATTTTGTGTATTTAAAATGGACTACTTTGTCTGAAAATCTATTATTAGTCAGCTTCTACGATGATTTATCATAATTGGCTACTATAAATCCATTTCAAATAGACACATGAATTTCAAGAATCACTTCCCTTAGGCAGCATGAGTTCAAACTGCTAGGTAGACATTTTTTCCCCCTGAATTCATATGCAAGTGTAAAAAATTTTATGATGTTGCTTTAATGAGACCCACTGGGATTTAAGATTATTTATCTAAGCCCTTATTAAACACAAAACAATTTCTGTGTTTAGCCATGCAAAGCACAGTTCCTCCTTAGACAATGCAGTGTGTTTTAGGAGTTGAATAGGACTTGATGGAGTGTAGCAGAAATCAAGGAAAAAAGTTATTTTTCCCACTGAGTATACATTGCCTAGATAAGCACTAACAACTGCTGTAAAAGAATTAAACCGACTGCACCTCCTGAATTTTAAGGCCATTTCACTTGGTTAGAGGAATGGGTGATGGAAAATACTACTACCACTGCCAAAAGAAGGAACTGCTTGAGACACCAGTAGCAGGAATCAGACTGTAGAAAGGAGCCTGCCCCAAGCCCTAGCAGAAGACTGTATTTTCCTGTATAATTACTTCTTTCTCTTCATCCACTCAACCTCCAGGTTTTTGCATTATTTCCTGTTCTTGGCTTGTGACCTCAGGTGCTCCTTTCACACACAGCTCTACTCGGGCCTCCTTTAGCTGGGGGCGCTGCCTCAGTTTTGTTTTGCTGGATCTGTAGGGAATGGAAAATTAAAGAGGAATGTAGTTGCTGGGACACTATCCTCTTAGCTCCAACTTTGAACCCCAGACGGAGGTCAGGAAATGAAGGCCTTGCCAGGCAGGGCCTGGCCATAACAAATTTGATCTAAAATAAAGTGGTGAAATTAAATCAAGTAAAATCCGAGATGAGGATTTTTAAGAAAAAGGGACTTCATAAAAATCCAGTGTGCAGTGGGATGAAAAGTTCCAAACACACTTTTAAATCAGTAGATTTATTCTGTCATTGATTTTGACATCTCTCTATTGGAAAATACTATTTATGTGATTTTTTTTTTTATACTCTAAATCCCCCTCACCCACACCTCACCCTCACATTTCCTCCTCTCTCAATGAATTATTAATTCCTAACATTATCCTCTGTAGCAGACTGATGTTCATAAACACCTACACCATATCAGTTCTTTTTATATATTTATTTTTGAGTACATTTCTACCATTTTCACCCCCACTATCTGCTGTTTCAGAATAAGCTTTGCCTCTAACCTTTTATTCCTATTCCTTAGTACCAAGATTTCATGATCTGTCTCTCTTGCTAACATTTCAAAGCTAATGGATGAATTCCAGTCTGTAATCATCCAGCAGGACTGCTGAAGCATCAAGGAAATTGATATTGCAATCTCTTGAAACTGAGTTCATCACCTCTTCAAGCATGGCCAGATTTCATTGGATAGGGCATTCCACAGTAAATCTTTTCTCAAACTTCAAACTACTTTTAGCAGGAGAAAAATCCATAAAGCTGCATAGTTTGCTGGAAAGCCTTAAAGGTTTAAGTATCAGAGGGGTAGCTGTGTTAGTCTGGATCTGTTAAAAGCAACAAAGAGTCCTGTGGCACCTTATAGACTAACAGATGTATTGGAGCATAAGCTTTCGTGAGTGAATACTCACTTCGTCAGACGCATGTGGGTATTCACCCATGAAAGCTTATGCTCCAAAACGTCTGTTAGTCTATAAGGTGCCACAGGACTCTTTGTTGCTTTTTAAGGGCTTAAGCCACTCAAGAAAAGGCGAATTTTCTAAAGTCAATGTCAGAAACCTTATTTGGGACCTTGACAGTGGTACACTAATACACTAATACTCTGATCTTCACTGTGAAGGATCCCATTCATCAAGGTTTCCATGTATGTATAATGAGCATCTGCTGAAAGGGATGGTATTCATCAATATGGATTGCTCCACACACAAGGGGATGTGCATGCAGGTTGACTATGCACCACCTAAGAGTGAGCTGTGGAAAAGGATACACTGCATAATGTTCCAGTTGATAAATCCATAAACCTTAACTGTAGTAGATCTGGCAGCTCATTATAATGATTTTGAAGGTTTTCTGAAGAAGTGCACCATTGGGCTGATCTGGCTTACACAGCTAACCATTAAGCAGCACATGCACACTTTTTACAGAGTGAACCTTGCAGTGTTAATACAGGTTTTACAAAAGACTCTGAGATCATCTTGAGTGACTTTGTCAATCAAACTAGAAATGGAAAAACTGCAGAGTTAACCTCTCCTCTCCATCCTCTAAAATCCTTTCCTCTTTCCTTAGTGCTGGTACTCACATCGCTCCTATGTGATTTATAACGTCATCAGTTGTTTCTTCATTTCTACTTGTTTCTAGGTACATTTTTTTTCATTCTTTTGGACAACTTGCCTTTTTAGGCTATGCTGTCATTTGTGAGGTACTCAAATACTGCTGCCAGGGAATAGCTAGAGAGATTGCCATTTTACTGATAACAGCATGGTCTACTCTCCCTCACTTTGGGTCTATTCTTTGGGTGCTGTTCCCCTGGGGAATTGCTCCCGCACTTGCCTCTGTTGCAGCTGTGTGCTGGGAGAAACATATGGCAACTCCTTGCAAAAATTCCACCACCCAGTGGCGGGAGGGTTGGAGTCCCTTGTGTATAATGAAGCTAAGCCCTGCTTTTTATGCATTGCTGTATCATACTTACTGGTGATGAATTACGCTTGGAGATCATACAATGGAAAAAGAGGTCCTCCTGTCTCTGAGCACAGGCATTTATCAGACAATGAGTTTCACTGAGTAAAGGGGAGCAATTTTGAGAACCTCTTGTTAAAATGTTGGCTGCAATATAATTACTTCTCCACTGCTGCTTTTAGAATTTCCAAGCAGCAGCAGTGTAAAAATATCTTGATTCTACTGCTGCTTGGGAAAGCTCTGATCAACAGCAGAGGCACTAGAGCTGTCTGTATGCAGACTCAGGAAGAAATCACTACATTAATTTACATTTTAGAAAATCTTCTGCACTATCATAAGGACTAGAAGCATTAAAAAAAATCCGAGTCTAGCAAATGGAGTTGCAGTATTAGAAGTACTAAAAGATGTCAGTGCAAGCTGAGACTTGTGGCACACCTGGCTGATCAGAATTGGCAAGGAATGCCTCAGCCCATTGCTGTAACAGAGTGCATTCTGTCAGGGAGACTGATATTCATCCAACCTCCCTGAAAGACATATTAGTCTAGATGTTCTTAAAAAGAAATCCCTCAGTGCCAGCCCCCAGCTTACTATTGTCTAGTCTCATGTATATCATTCCTGGGCAAGATTATCAAGAAGAGGTAGGTAGCAAACCATCTCTAGCAGCCTCTGCCCTTCATTAACATCCTTCTCTGTCTGGTATCAGGCCAAGTCATGGTACAGAAATATCATTGACTGGGAAACCCCTTAGTTGGGATGGACAGAGGTGAAATATTGATTTTGATTGTTTTTCAGCTGCTTTGACACAATTGATCACAAGATACTGCTTCTTTGCCTATATTTCCTGGCAGGAAATTATGGAACGACAGTAAACCAGCTACTCTAATTCCTTTTTAACATATATGGGGCCTGTATAGTTCAGTGCTGTCACTGCTAATGTTTGATATCCGTGTGCAACTATTAGGAGCAATTGCAAAATTATGTCTGAGATATTACAGAAAGGTTCCTGAGACTTATCCATCCCTCTGACCACTACCCCATGCTGCTCAGACACATGAGCAGTAATGATTCTGCCACATATAACCCCAAGCAGATTTGCAGTGGCTATAGGGATCCGGGACCAAGGGTGAAGGGGTTGGGGCACAGTTTGTGTTCTCATCCATCCTCCTGGTTGAGGGTAAGGACACAGGCAGGGACAGGTACATCCTAGAGATCAGAAGAAGCTCTGCTGGGCAGAGATGGCTTCCAGCTGACTGAGAAGGGGAAGAGCATCTTCGTACACCAACTCGCCAACCTAACGAGGAAGGCTTTAAACTAGGTTCAAAGGGGGCAGGTGACAAAAGCCCCCGAGTAAGCAAAAAAAGGGTGAGGGATGGGCTAGACATTGGGAGGGGGCAATGGAAAAGTACAGCAGTCATAGGCGCAACAAGAAGGAAATCAGTGGGGGAAATCTGCTCAACATTTTAGTTGTCTATACATAAATGCAAGGAATGTAGGGACTAAGGAAGAAATGGAAGTATTAGGACATAAGCTAAATTATGATTTAATTGGCATCACAGAGACTTGGTGGGATAAGTCTCATGACTGGAATATTGGTATAGAAGGGTATAGCTTGTTCAGGAAGGACAGGCTAGGAAAAAGAGCAACAATAATCAAAAGTGCCATCTTCTATCACTGACTATCCCATTCCTCCTTGGCAGTGATCAGCTATTGTAGTCCATGTTTGAATCAGCTCCAGTCAGAACTACTGTTTCAACAAAAAGTTCAACAAGTTGTGACTTAAAAGCATAGTAGCCTTGCCTCTTCTTCACAGAACAGACCCATTAAATTGAAAGACCGCACATTGTAAAGCACTGTTCACACAACATTTATGAGAGTAATTTGACTCTCCTTTTAATGGGAGTCACATTGGTTCGCTGCTGGGAATTCTGCAAATTACATTGAACTCTGGAACTATGACAATAACTTTGCATACCATAGATATTAATGAGCAGCCACAACAACCTGCAGCCAGTGCCCAGTAGGAGCTGAGCTTTTGCACTTCCTTGCTCTTGTAGGCTCTGAGTACCAGAGCTTCTGAATTAAAGAAAGTGCAAGTTCTACTTTTGTACCTGACCTAGGTATAAATGATGCTGGGAATTAAGAAGTAGGTTCAGGGAAATAAATCATGAATGACAATTAAAAAAAAGGAAGCAAAGAAAATAGTTATATACGAGGATCTGTTCAGCTTTGTTGTTCAGAGCTCCTTCTTGTTTTGCATATACACTCCTGTGCTTTGCTCCTCAGCTGCCTCCTATGCCACTACGTTACAGGAATTCACACTTCCTTTTTCCCCTTTCCACTTTGAGATTCGTTTCAGTGTAAAATCATCAGCGGTTTTTGTAACAATAGATAATATTGGGATTGATTTTTAGATTTATTTAAAATTTTAGCTGCTAGATCAAATTGACATTTAAAATGTACTAATTCATGTAGATTGCTAAATTTGTAATGCTATTCCTAATGTGATTGTTTACTGTGTCTTAGGATGTAACTGTGTGGTAAGGTGGCTTGATGTCCGTGAACTGGTGAACTAGGGTGACCAGATGTCCCAATTTTATAGGGACAGTCCCGTTTTGGGGGCCGGCCGGTAGTGAAGACGTACCCTTAGTGACTAACAAATCCGCATTAATTTTATGCCGTCTTCAGAGCATTTCAAGAATAATCATACTTAAAAGTGTGAATAATGTAGCCTCCTAGCATATTAAATGTGTATACACATCATCTAGCTTACCATAATTGTTTTTTCAGTTAAACTGCTTTAAAAATGAAGTCAACAAAGACATTTTACTTAGCAAGCTTGTCCTTTAGTTCAGTAAAATCACCAATCCTTTAAAAGTTCTGTGGGTGGTGGAAAGGATAACTCAGTACTAATGAAGTGAGAGAGTCAGGACTGAGCATTTGTTATCTCTTCACATCAGATTTCTCAGTAAGGCCCCGATTCAGCAAAGCAGTTAAGCACTTGCTTAACTTTAAGCACATTCATAGTCTCATTTATGTGGTTTTTTGCACCGGGGCCTAAATATACAGTTTATGTAATAAGGTTAGAGCCAAAGAAGTCAAACTATCCCTGTGCCCTGGTGCTTGCATTCAGCAGTGCCTTATGTAAAACTTGCCTCATTTCTCAGTCATGGTCTACCACTCCTTAGAGTAGCACAAGCTATGATTTTTACAGAGGCAGCACAGTGACCTTGAGTTGTGATGGAGGAAAGCTGGGAAAAGAAGGGATTGTCTCACATTGTTCAAAAGCAACTTTTCTGGCCTATTACTGAGGATGATGAGTTCTGTAGGGAGTTGCATCCAAATTTCCTTGGCTGAAAGATGATTGCCATTGATATGCTCCAAAGAGTCTGTAAATCCCTGAGAGAAAGATAATGTAACGAAACAAAGTCCAGTGCAGTTTTTCAAATGACATAGATAACATTTTTCCTGGACTTGAAACATAAAAGGGTCTGATCTCTTATTGATGTGCAGGTACTGTTTATTAAGACTAGTGACTGTGTGCACATTTTCCATGTGTTGATGCAAGACTTCTTCTGTCTGTTAACACTTCTTATGTGGGTTCAGGGAATGACAAAATAAATACATAATTCACAATTTTGATATCTTAAGCCTTGCACCATCAGGGTGAGGAGAACTTCTTCTGAGTCTTATTTTGACTAAATTGGGAGTAGAGGGTGCTCAGCTGCTCACATGGTATATCCCATAATTATGATTGGCATGATATCATTGTTCTCTGGAGTATAGAATGTTGGATGTGCTTACCTAAAGAGTCTGGTCAACTGTTTTGGTTGAGGATCTTTGACAATTTCACCACTAGTTTAATCTGAATAGTCATTTTCATTTTTTGTGAAGTTCACATTTGCAGTTAGAATCAATTTGTTAAACATCAGAAAATACTGGTTGACATTTTCAAAGCAATCTAGGTGATTTAGACACTATCTTCCATTCATTTTCATTGAAGATAGACAAATCCCCGAGACTTTGAAAAAATCTCTCTATCACACATGCAACAGCAACATTATTTTCCTTGCTTTGTATCTTTTTCCCAGTATGGTAACATGATTATGATATCACTACCTGACTCCCTGCTGCAAGGATCAAGCCCTTAGGGAAAACTCTGGAAAGACACAATATACAAAACTACTAGGAAAAAGTAGAAAAAAGTAGAAAAAGTTGTTCATGGCATTTAATTTTTTATTTCTTAATGTTTATTATTTTGTATACTCCATTTTAAAAGATCAAAGCATAGAAAGACATACTTTATAGCAGTAGTCTTGTGGGCCCCCATTCAGCAGAATTCTATTCCATTCAGACTCTTATACATCCCTCATCGCTATAGTATTGGTGCACCACCCAGAAGTGCATTAAGCAATGTGACTAGCATTTGCAACATGACACTCTCCGTTCTCTCCATAAAGTTATGTGCGGTTCTTTTTTTTTTAATTCTTTTATGTCTTCTGTGTTAGGGGTGGGAGTGTAGGCAAGGTCAAAGAAGTACACCTTGCAGTTGGCACAGAATGTGGTGATGTTTGATGTCGTCCCTAGATCCTGTGAAAGTTGTTGCACTGCATTTGGAGTGGCCCCAGAAAAAGCTCCCACTCTTGCACAAATGAGCTTTACCCTTGCAATGGACAGCTTCATTGTACTTAAGGAGCCAAGTTGTCAACACTATGATCCTCATCCCAGAGCTTCAGAGATCTTTCATTTGTACTGGGCCCAGACCATTGAATGCCTTGAAGATAAAGGACTGAGACCTCGAATTTGATTTGTTAGATGGGAAGCCTGTTGGAGAGTGAAGGACAGGTTTGATGTACTTGTTGTAGCTCATGTTGCTGAGGAATGCATTGCTGCTTTCTGTGTTAGCTAATTCATGCTAATACTATCCCAATTAAGCAGTATTCATTGCCATTCCCTGTTGCTAGACTACATAGGTGCCCAGAGAGACATCCCAATATTGGACAGCCTGATTAAGAAGATTGTGCTGTATTGCTTTTGGGTAATGAGACACATTTTTTTAAGCTCTGTGGCAAGCCTCTTTAAGAAATTTACTTTCCCATAAAAAGAGATGTAACATGAAGACTGAGATCTGCTATAAATAATCAACCACATCTGAACAAATTTATAAATAAACACTTCACACTAACGTTCATTGGAATCTAGTTATCTGTGAAGCAAAGACTTTATAATAAGAGGGGTGGGAAGTAATTAATATCTTTTTGGTAAAGTAGAAGAATTTGTTTTGGATGATATCTGGAAATTCACACTAGGCTAACCTCAGTATATTCAAGTAATTTGGAAAATTGCCTTTGCTACTTTAAATGTAAGCCTTTTTTTCCCCAATGAATGTACTAGATGATCTCTACAGTAACAGTATATTCTACTTTTAATTTCTACTATTCTAATTGATTTCTAAGTTGTATGTGGAGTATTTCAGGGGCTTGAGGTTTTTACCTCCTTTTGAATATTTACAGTACACGGTGCTTCTAGCTAAGAAAGCTATTGATTTTATTTTTAACTTATGACTAGGAAGAATTTTCCTAATAAGGAAATAGCTGGCAGGCATGACTGAATTTTAACAATGTATAAGGATAGAAGGATTTAGTGTCCAGCTGCAAAGCACACTCATGTCCTTTTTGCTTAACTCAAGACGTGTGCTGTTCCTAATTCAGAACCGTTTTGTTGAGTACATTTTACTATATCTAC
The DNA here is from genome assembly GCF_027887155.1 of Malaclemys terrapin pileata. Taxonomy (NCBI): domain Eukaryota; kingdom Metazoa; phylum Chordata; order Testudines; family Emydidae; genus Malaclemys; species Malaclemys terrapin. The sequence goes on from NC_071507.1 coordinate 144,766,941, forward strand.
CTGCTTTGGGGGTTGGTTTCTAAACTTGACTCATGCCAACTGTCCAGGTTTATTTTCAGTGGTGAGTTGTCCGGTCATAAAAATTAGTCCAAACTAGAGACTTGTGTTTATACCCCTCTATTATCTACTTCAAATCTGGGTTCACCTTCATGGAATTTTGTGGCAGAAGAGGAAGTAGCAGAGGGATCCATACACTAGTCAAAATAGGGAAATATAAATAATGAACAGTGTTGAGGTACTCTTTCTGTACTAGCATCTTTGACCTGATCCTGCAAGGAGCAGAGTGCTTCCTGGGGATGCTGGTCCCACTAGATGCTTAGTACCTCCTAGGAGGCACTCGCCTCACATGACGGGGCCTTTTCCAGAGCTGGTGGCGTGAAAGCAAGCAATACTTTCTCCTAGATGGCAGTTGAGATAGCTAGTCTATGCAAAATCAAAACAGGCTCTGTAAAATCAATAACTGCGTTAGAAAACAATGAAATACTCCATTTTTAGCAAAGAGGAGCTTTTCTTTCATCCACAAGGACAATTACAGAAGAAGAAAAACATTTTTTAATACTCCCTTGAGTGAGAGAGCAGAAGAAGAACAAAGCAGAGAGTCTAATAAAACAATAGTAACTGCCCAAATATAAACTGGTCAAATTTCACATCAGGGAAGGTTTAGAGAAACAACTTTCAGCAATGTAAACCATGCTCTCTTGGATCAGCTAGTCTGAGAGCGTGCAAAAGGAGACATTATTCCTGATTTAGTACTAAGGAATCCATAGAGGTTGGTTTAAGAAGTAACTATAATTGAGCCACTATATAATTAAATCCATACAGTCATACATTCCAAGTTCAGAAGGGACCATTCTGATCATCCTGTCTGACCTCTTGTATAACACAGGCCATAGAACTTCCCCAACATCCTTGCGGAAAGAAACATCTCCAAAAATGAGCACATTGACCTATTTTAGAAAAGGTGGATTTAAAATAAAGTAAAAAAATCACTTAAGTCAAAACTGAGAAAGTTAAAATCCTTGGATGCAGTATGGCAGCTGTTTCAGCATAGTGTATGTAATAGAGCCACAGGAATCCTCCATACTTCCAAACAAAAAAGGAAGAAGGGAGGCAAGGGGGGAGGAAAACAGTGTGATCAAATGCAAAAATTCAAGAGGCCATTCAAGCCAAATGGGTATTTCTCAAGTAAAAATCCCCATCCCTGAGATGCCAATAAAAAGGAGCATAAACTGTGGAAGGTAAAACATAAGATAGAAATTTGGAAAACTAAGAGGGAGTGTGAAGAGAAAATAGATAACAAGAAATGTTTTAAGTATGGTACATAAGAAGCAGTAAGTCTGTCACAGAATCAGTGGGAGCTAGAGGACCAACGCTAAAGGGAGCAATTAAGGAAGGCAAGGATATTGCAGGTTGAATGAATGAATGAGAGAGTTCTTTGTCTCGGTCTATGCCACAGAGAATGGTGGGATGGTACCTGCTCTTTTCAGGTATTCGTAGAGATTCAGTTGTTGAAAGAGGAGGGACAAACTAGTGAATTTAACAGCAACAAGTCACCAGGTTTGGTTCATATGTTTCCAGGAGAGCTGAAGAAATGCGAGAATGAAGTGGCTGACCTGCTAATAAAAATATGCATTTAAATCTGTAACTGCAGTTTGCTGTCAAGCATCATACTGGCCACTGTGAGAGAGATTATTGGACTGAATGAACCATTAATCTGATCTGACAATTCTTACATGGAAGAAAAGGAAGTCTAGCTTAACATGCGTTTGCAAACTGGTTGTGCTGACATTCTGAGTTGATTTTGCTGAAACAATCTGTTATTCCTCAGCATAAATTGGCAAAAATATTTACCAAAAAAAAGTTATGTTGGTCTGCTGTTTCTGTGCTTGAGTGTGATTAGCTCTGAGAATTTCAGTGCATTTTATATTCAAACCAGAAAGCCATGTAAAGTAAACTAGGGTTGATTTTGGTTGGTGTAGATTTGTTCCATTGCTATACTATAAAAATCAATTGGCGTCAGAGTCTCTGCCCGCCTACCTTTTCATCAGTGATAAGTGACAGTTTTGCTACTGGATAAAAATAAAAAGGATTAATAATAATACACTAGTTGTTCTTTGCAATATTGTATATGCAAAAGTACTGTATGATAGGAAATTAACAGTGACAGTTGAGATCTGATTCAGAATATTGTTAAAACTTAGAATTACAAATGTAAAAATGAATTGTTCTGATGGGTGCTAAATGTCTTGTCTCATAATGTATCTTTTTTGTAAAATTGGTGATAATAGCAAAATACCTCTCACATTTACCAACCTTGTAAGGAAAATACATTGGCCTGTGACTCCTAAAGGACAGTGTACATGAAGTAGAACTATTAGGGTATAGAAAACAGCACAGTTTTTTTTAGCGTTTGTTTGAACCGTGTGTGCACTGTGTATTTTACGTGAATTAACTTTACATGAATTAATTAACAGGATTTCTTGTTACTTTCCAGCCTTGCTGATGAATGGGAAAATGATATTGGGGTTCATCCTTTAACATTTCCATCAAAAACCTGCTTGGAATTGTTGTTGATACTGAGTTTGAGTAATGCTTGTCTGCCACCCTCACTACGCTGCATGAACGCCTTCCAGGTAATGAACTGTTTTTCATCCAATATAGATGTGTTATCCGTAGGAAAGAGCAGGCCCTCTGGAGACGCATAAGACCCTCCAAATTAAAGGCATATCAGTTGAGGCTGCATAGATAGTTATAATACTAAATACAGTAATGAAGAATCTATTTTGTTAGTATGCAGTTTTCCCCAGAATTTTAATATTTAGCCCAAGGTGGGAAGGTATAGCAGATTTTTAAACTGTCCAAGCCAAAGAGCATGTTTAAATAAATGCCACCAATGACTTTTTAAAAAGGAGAAGCGTGAATAGGTAGAACAATTAAAGCACAACTCCATTAAAACACAGCAATATGTCAAAGCCCTTATAAAAAAGAAAATTCAAGTAATTGTGGTAATAATAAAGAATCAGATTATGAATCTTTACTTCCCTGGGTGATCATTCCCTTGAATAATGGGATCACTCATGCAAGTCAGTGTGTGTGCATGGCAGAGAAATGGTTACAATCTGTCCTATTGTAGATTACTGTTCAACAGCACCAAACCCTCTCCAGTGAAAGAAAGGGGCTTTTAACATTTCTACTGAAGTAATTATTGAAGAGAAAATAATATAACATAAAATGTGAAAGGAATTTGTATAATTTTTATCTTTATGAATGAGCATGTACAGTTTACAAAGGAAATATATAGTCATTTTAACTCATAATAAAATGTATTAATTCAGCCTCCTTTAAAATATTCTTTGTCTATCCTTGACTCAGTCCGTCAGTTATATGAATCAACAGTTGATTGGTTTAGGTCAATAAATGTATCTAAATCTATGTCTGATTTGGGAGTTTACTTAAATTATAGAACGCAATTTTAGGTTATTTATGTAAACTATATTTCTATTAAACTAAGATTTCTTTCTAATTGTGTTTACCGTTGTTAAGGTCAGAATAAGTAAATGAAAAGAAATGCCCATAAAAGAAATATTTGGGCCAGAACCTCAGCTGATGTAAAGTGGTGTATCTTTATTGACTGTAATGGAGTTATATTGATATATACCATCTGAGGATCTGGCCCACTGAGTTGTGAAATAACTAAACATGCAATTTTTTATTTGGCTTATCATCTACCCTCTGTGAACTTGAAAAGGGGGTCTGTAATCTTTTGAACTCTCAAGTGAACAGCAGTTATTGCTGTTTTTTCAGAACGGTGTGTTTATACCCAAGGTCAGAACTGTTATTGAATTGTGCTTTTTTTGGATCATAAAACTGAGGAATCTTTCTATGTGCTGGTGGAATGATATTGCAAAATTTAATTTTTTTTTTAATAGATTGATGCAGCCACTGATGCAGTTGAACAATCTGGGTTGCCTGTTAAATAGTGCCCATTCATATAACTTGTTTACTGCCCATAATATGGGGTAAAATCTTCCCAGTTTTATTTGGGATTAAGAAATAGTTTGAATGAAAGTCTGTTTTTGTATGCTGATGGGATACACCTTGCACTGTTTCTCTGTGTAGTGTTTGAGATTCTGTAGTGGGAGGTATCTTTGGTTTTATCTGGATATAGATGGTAACGGAGAAATGATTAGCAAACGCAGAGAGAGATGGATCAGTAAATTCAAGAAATATCTTACCCCTTTTGTAGACAGAAGGTTAGGGCCTACACCTGAAAAAAAAACATGAATACCTGCTTTCATATGACTAGTCCCATTAACTTCAATCGGATTACCCTTGTGAGTGAAGTTACTCACGTTTACAGGACTTGGCCCTTAAAAAGTAGCTAGTGGTGTTAATTTGTACCATTAATCTGTGAAGAATCCTCGTGCTTCTGTAAAGCCCTGTTGATTTCAGTGACTGATGTGATTAATTTGGGCCCCATTGATTTCACTGGTACTTAGCACTGGCACAAGTGCATGTCTCTTTGCAAGTATCAGAGGGGTAGCCGTGTTAGTGTGAATCTGTAAAAAGCAACAGAGGGTCCTGTGGCACCTTTGAGACTAACAGAAAGTTAGTTTCTTTGCAGGATCAGAGCCTTGGCATATGCTATACTCGCTTTGCCAAAGTTCACTATAGCTTCTGGAGGTAGAGAAGGTTCTTTCCTGAGGTGCCAGTTGAATTCTTTTAGTTGTAGGTGTTCTATTTGTAAACTCATTTTCCAAATATGACTGTGCACATGAGAAACGTTTTTTTTCTAGAGTCCTTATTTGTTAATTTTATGTCCTGATCCAGTGAAGCATTCAGATGTGGCTAACTTCAGTGGGGCTGTTCACATGCTTAGTTCGAAGCTTTTGCCAATTTGAGCACTGAAAGTAAATTGTTAAAGTGGTAGTAAATTGTTGAAACCTTACTTTGTGTGTAAATCTAATGAAAATGCAGATGCAATCACCATCTTGTTGTTCTAATGATAGGGTTAAGAATAGTCCTTCATGCTAAAGATACCATTTGTCTATGCTCTTTGCTTGCCTTCCTGTGTCAGCTGCTTCTTTAAAATGGACGAAGTCTGCCTCAGACTTATTTTTCAGAAAGATTTTTCTGATTTTGCTTGTTGTTGTTCATCTTCTGCACCACGATATCAGGAATATTATATCCTTTCTTCCATACCTGTCATGGAAAAAATCTGACAAGGTGTGCAGGAGTCTTGAATAGTGATATCACACTAGGTGAAGTACCCGATGACCCGAATGAGGGGGAAAAGGATGTTGAGTATTAAACACAGCTTGGAAAAAAGTTGGTTATTTTGTTAAACAAGACATCATACTTTAAATGTCATTAAGAGTCATAGAGTATCAAGGTTGGAAGGGACCTTAGGAGGTCATCTAGTCCAACCCCTTGCTCAAAGCAGGACCAATTCCCAGACAGATTTTTACCCCAGTTCCCTAAATGGCCCCCTCAAGGATTGAACTCACAACCCTGGGTTTAACAGGCCAATGCTCAAACCACTGAGCTATCCCTAATATATGTTTTCCTTTGCAGTGCACCTTTAACATATAATTGTCAGCAGTCTACAAAAGTATTTTGAGCAGATTTTTTAAAAAAGTAGATATATCTTATATTTTTGGAATTGGGCCAAAAAGAACCTGGAAAGGTTTCTTCTTGTCTCAACATTTGGTGTTTCAACTGATATAGCCATCCCAAGTAGAAAGCCAATGTTTTATTCAGTAGAGTATTTTTCTTCACAGAACATACATGTATGTTTCTGCTGTAGATTTAGAAAAAATATGCAGTAGGTAGTTCTGAATCCCTAACTGATGACCTAGACAAGGCATAACTTAGCACCTGATTTCATCTGTAGCATAGGAGTGATCAGCTTTGGGATGTAATAGACAAAGAGTAATCCTTTCCATATCCCAGTGCTAACAGAGGCCAATTTTTGTGTAAACGATGTGGATTCTTACATAGAATCTTTTCTGTGTTACAATGCAATGTTGAAGACAGTATAAATCTGTTGATTGGCATAAGTATGGATTGGCTTATGTCTGGGGTATAAAAAGGCACGCAAAGGAAATACGCTTAATTGCTAATAATCTCAGTAATAAACTGTTCTGCCTTGTGCTCTAAAAGTGCTCTCTGGGGCCAGCTTAGTGGTCTTCATATCTGTGCTCACTATAAATTGCCTTCTGTTTTCTAGCAGTGTGCTATTGCTTGCTTTAACACTGCTTAGTAACATAATATTTAAAATATTTTTTCATTCGGGTATGACCCTGTGAAAACATTTCAATATGGTTTGTATCACTGAAGTAGCATGTGACAGGAGTGCACCAGAAGGCATCATAACACTAGCTGTCTGAATTTACTGATCAAGTATATACACTACAACAAGTTTCCACATTGTCTATTTGCATGAGAGCAGAACATCAATTCTTGACCAGTTTTGGGGGGTTGTATCTTCTTCGTTCTTGTGAAACGGCACTGAAATTCTTTGTTGTCTGTAGCTGACATAGGAAGACAAGTGCGTGGCAGGAATAAAGAGGAAAAAGTCAAACATTGGCTCACCTAGTCCAGCAACCGGGGCTGCTCTAATTTGCGCTAGTAGATAATTGCTTCCAAGGAGCCCCTTCATCAACCAGGATTACTGGAGAACATTGATTTCTGTCCCTGACAACCCCCGTGGCCCATCTCCTCCACCAAGGGGGCCTGTGGCAGGTGCTCTAGGGCTCACTGAGCCAACTGTGGATTCCTCTGGAGCAGTACAAAGGGGATTTATGAAGAGCTGAGGAGGACCTGCCTGTTGGAATAAAACTCAGAAGGTTATGAGTAAAGTTTCCTATCCTGTGTTTGCACTGAGCCTTATTTTGCCCTCCTTTATTGGGCGCATTTACATTTTTCAGAAAATTGCTTTAGCTCACTATACTCTTGATCTTTCTGACTCTCTTCCCTCAGAAGCTGACAGTTCTTTGCTTTACTATCTGGCTGAACTTCTCTTCATATGTTGTTTGTAAAACTTGTAAGTGCCCATAGCTAACACCCATTTGACCCATCATCTACTTTGTTATTGAACTGTTCATCTGTTACTTCTGAGCATAAAAGCTGGTCAAAGATGTTAGTATGTTTGTACATACAGCAAAAAGCAGTTAATGCTGGGAGATGCTTTAAAGTGACAAGTAATCTGTTATGTTTTGCTAACGTATCTTGCCTTTCTTTGAATTCAAGCACACTGAACAGAAAATGTCTTATATACTGAATTCTTATGATGATATATGGGGTTGTTTAGCATATTTCTCTCCATCTTGTTATTGTGAAAAAACAGGCTTCTGTACCAAGCATTGGCTCTTATGGCCCTAGACTGTAACAGTGATTCTGGGAGTTAAAAGATTGCAGTTTTGTATTTATTTTTTACAGTTGCATGAATTTGAGAGAAAGTTGTGTTTTAAGGACTATAGAGCAATGTCAGCATTTCATTTGCTACAATTCTAGAGTTTCTTTTCTGTTTAATCCAGTGTCAGTGAAAGTTTGTAGCTGCACAAGCCCTTTCTGACAAGAGAAATTAGCTGATGGTACAAAAGGATCATTTTCACCTTGTTGTTGCATTATTTAGCATAATGCTGCCTCTATAGTTAAGGTTCAGCCAGCAGTGTGTGCTTGTGAATAAATTCCTATTTTAAAAATTTATCAAATAATGTGGTGGATTCTCCATCACTTGAAGTCTTTATATCAAGATTGTATGTCTTTCTAAAATATATGCTCAAGCTCAACCATAAACTATGGGCTGGATGCAGGAATTACTGGCTGAAATTCTGTGGTCATGCAGGAGGTTGGACTAAGTGATTATAATGGTTCCCATCCTTAAAAAAAATCTTTGAATCTATTTATTGTTTTAAACCTGTAACTATTTTGAATTATCTGTTGATAGGGAAATATTTAGTGCTCTTTATTCGTAATTTGATGCACGATAACATTTGGTAGATCAAAAAACCAGTTACTTAGGGAACATCAGAATTTTTAAGTTCATTCATTATAGCTTGATAACTCCATTTTGTACAGTAATTATTACAGAATGGATATAGATACATTGCAGAACATAGTAATTCTGTATGTGCACAACAGGGGCTGAATTGAAGTGCATGCCTTGATATATTAGAGGTTTCCCATCACCTGAAGTTTGTAAAAAGTACTTGCACATTCTCCCACAAATAATAAAATTTCTTTGAGAGGACATGTGTGGATACTTCTATTACTACTTCCAGTCATTTCTGGAGCAATAGTAGAGTAAACCTTTGAAGGATGTGGTCAGTTTCACTCTTCCTGCTCCCCCTGAGCAATCTGAGCAGCAGAAGTGAACTAATCCATACTCTTGTAAGATTGACTCTGCTGCTGCCTTGGAACATTTTTGGAAGCGACATTAGAAGCAGGGAAAGAAGATATTGTTGCTACTGCTGCTCAAGGTAGTTGACAGGCAGTGAGGTAGGGAAGGATGAAGACTGGGGAGAGAAATTAACTTTAAAAATGGGTCTCCTACCCACCCATACCAGAAAGGAAAATGAAGTAGATTATACATATCTTACACCTCTTGTTTAAAAAAAAAAGTTTTAAAAATTGGCAGTTCCTACCAATGGCTACTGAGGCATGGGGTCTGCCATAAAATGGAATGGAGATGTTTTCTATTATGTATGTACTTGTGGGTGTTTATATTTTGCAAACATCTGGATCCATACCCTTTGATTCATTTACAGAAAATGGTTCAGATTTTCAAAACTATCTAGGGGATTTAAAGACCTCTTCCATTAATTTCCATTTCTAAATCTCTTAGACTGCATAGGTGCTTTGAAATTCTCAACCAATGTTGATAATCAAGTAGAGAAACTGCTATTAATACACAGAACATAGCTTCATTGATATACATATATTCAGTTTTGTTTCTTTGGAGTGACTGTATTTTTTAGTTTTGCTAAAATCGCTCTTAAAGTGAGAAATCACAATAACATTAGTGCCAGTCTCTTTTGGCTGCTCCAAGAAGATTATTTTGACTATAAGAGTCCAGCATGGAAGCCCCTGCTGTAGTAATTTTTGCTGGTTTCAGCTAATTCTGCCAAGGTATCAGTATTAAAGGGGATGATGTAAGACTTAATCTTGTCTGAAACCATATTATTGTTCCCTCTTAAACCACCATATTTCCTGTGGTGAATGATCTAAAACAAACAAAAAACCCAAATCTCTCCTGCATTACATCTGCAAATTAATTCTTTATTGTGAGGATTTAGATAACACTTGTGTACTCTCTTTTTAAGTTTGATTAATTCTCATTTATGGTGATGTATGCTGTATCATTACCTCACTTTTATATCTTTCATGCAAGTATCAGTTTAGTATAAGTACAAAGGCTGCAACTCTTAAAAAAAAAAAAAAATGTTGTTGTACTGCATAAAAACACTTCAGAATAAATAGAAAAGAAGTGGTAATATGATGACCAGCCACCACTGGAAATAACAAGCAATACTGGAAGAATTATACTACTTTAAATATTTCTATGAAGATTGAGAGAGGTTTCCAGGTTCAATTAAGAGATTATGATGCTATTTTTTGTGCCTCTGCCATTTTATCATACTTTATTAAGTTGATGGTATTAAATCATCACTCAAACTGTGATATTTCTGTAGTTTACCATAACATTTATTTGAGCAACTGTTAGAGCCATCCATCAGGTTTTTTTTAATGTGTGACTGTACTTTGTATGTAAAACATATTTTTCCAGGGGCATACACAACTTTATATTTGGGGGAAAGGGGCAAGAGTTAAAAAAAAATAAGTTGTTGAATATAGCTTTAATGAATTGCTTTGTACGTGACTAAATTTGTCCATTTTAAGTGAGATGAACAAGCTTCTGTTCCAAGCTCAGTGCTTTTCTGGCTTTATTAATGCAAATCCTCAATTTTTGTGGTGGCTAAAGCCCGCCATGTTCCCAGTTGGCTAAGCCCATTTCTTGTAATTACTTGAGATGATGATAATGGTGAATCAGGGTCCAGAAAGCAGCAATAAAATCCTAAACTGGGATCCAGAATCAGGAACCAAATTACAGTGTCACCCATTTGCTGAGTAGTACCAGATGTCCATGGTCTTGCAGGTCAGCTTTGCAGAGGAGGAGAAATCAGTGACAGAGTCTGGATATATTCTAAATATAACTTGTTTTATTTACACACGTCCTGGAGAAGAGGTGGTTACCAAAAACACACAAGCAATCCCCTTTTTTCAGAAATCTAAGCCTAACACAAGTGCCTGGTTCCCACGGAGCAAAGAATTAACCCCAGAGACCAAGGCAGACTGCACACTCTCCCACTTCCCCTGCCTAGTTCAGTAAACTCTCCAACTCTCTCCACCCTACTCCTTTTACCCAGAATCTTGTATAACAACACACAGCATGTCGTCACAAGACTGAATATTTGCTTGCACGCTAAGAAAAAGAATTTGGAAGATTAAGTGTAACTTTGTCATCTGGTGACATCTTCCAAAACAATATTCTCGGAATACATGTGAAAAAGTACTAATGTTCTTTAGACAAGAATAGTATAGGTTTGGTTGTGAAAATCCGGAGTGGATTAGTTTGATTAGAGTTCGTGATACCTGATGCACAATAACAAATGATGTGAGAGCTACAAAGAAACTAAGTGCCACATCTGGTATAGTTTTGTATTCATTTTCCTATCCTATTCTATCCTATTCTAATTGTTAGTCATTTCCCCCACATTTCAGAACCTGTGCAGGTGTTGTTATATCCTAATTATTTAGCATTTGTATTACAATATGGTAGGCACCATTTAGTTTTCTATCGTCCATCACCATTCACCAAAGTCATGGGCAAATGGTAATTGTCACGTGCTGGTATGTGTGTTGGAAACAGTTCAGTCAATTCTCCATATTATATTTTTAGTCTGAATAAATAAAATAAGAGTCTCCATATCAGAGATTCTAGGGAACTTTTCAACATCTCTGGGTCTCTATTGTGTTAACTATTCATTATCCTGTTTGAAACAGTGAGAAAGGAACTCTCCATAAAGGTATATTTAGCTCTGTGCCATTCTGTCTGTATGGAGCTTAACATAGACACCATTAGCATAGCTTCATCATCACAACCTCAGGCTGCTGCTAGTTGCAGAATTTTGTGATCTACTGCAAAGAAACTGTCTTATCTGGACAAAGCATAGAATCTACTTTTCAAAGAATATTGGCATCATTTCCCACAAATATTTGTACAGACAAAACTTCACTTGCACACTTCAGGTGATTTTAAATTAAGGGATTAAAAGATATCTAAACCAAGCGTGATAGGGGACTTGGAGGGCCAGGCAGTTTAGTGGTTAATGCAGCCAGTTTCTGGCCTCTTGCCCCTCTGTCAGGGCAGTAGAGGTGCCTGTTCATGACCTTAAGCTGGGAATCTTCAACTTTCCACCCACATCTGGGCTTTGACCTTTAAAAGGGAGTGGTAGGGTCCTGGCTCAGTGAAAAACAACACTGGCAGAGTCCTCCTTGCAGCAAGTCCATGTTCGGTGCCCTGGGCTACTTCCCACCTATAGGTCCCTTAGTCCAAACAGTCTCAAGAACGAGAGTCCAAAGGAGTGGGGCCTTGCAGGATCTGCTGGTTCTCAAAAGGGGTGGAGATCGGTAAAGGCGCTGCCAGGAGGCATTACCCATTCTATGGTCCCCTCTCAGACTCAACCTTCTGTCTGGCTTCCCAGAGAAGGACCTTCCCCCCCCTCTCCTCCCCCCCCGCAGCCTGTCCACCAACTCTTTGCCTGAGCTGCTGAGTGCCCTTTTAACCGGCTCCTCCAGCCAGTGCATGCTTGGTAGGCCCAGAGGGGCAGGGCTACCTGGACCCAGCATTGCCTTTTAATCTCTTCAGGCCCAGTGTGGAGTTTGTATACCCCATCACACCAAGGCATACTTGGTCCTGCTTCAGCACAGGGGGCTGGACTATATGATCTTTTGAGGTCCCTTCTAGCCCTACATGTCTATAATTCTGTGAAGCAATGTGGTATTTAGTTTTAGCTCTGGAAAGTTCAGACTTAATTGATTGATTAAGTGAGGGGTATTTTACAATCTGTCAGCCAACACTGCACAGAGATCTGACATGGATCCATATATAACAAGCTATTCAGCCATAAATTTAATGGGGAGTAATGAGTCATTCTTAAATTATAAAGCAATGACTCCATAATGAAGGCTTCTCCTTAATATTTCATACTTGATATGTGCTGTGTGGATGATAGTCATTGCAGAAGCTTATACTACTACATTGCTGTTTGCTTCCTTTAAGAGTCAGGGTGTTCTAGAATATATGGAAAAGAGATGTATTCATTATAGTGTTTTTGAATAAAGTAAAAGATGCTTTGAAAATACAGGTATTCAACTGTATCAAATTGTAGCTATAGTTCATAATGGGGCAAATTTTATAGTAGATTACAAAGACCTTGAGAAATGTGACTTGGTGAAAAGAAGTTGCTGCTTAACTCCAGAGTTGTATTGGCAAGCAAGGCAGCTTGACAAGACATTCAGAGGAGTTCGAGACCACAACATCTGAAAGAGAGTGAAATGGTAATGACAAGTCTTCAAAGAATCAGATGGAGAAATGAACAAATTAAAGGGGCAAACAACCAAGTATCCTATGTAGTAGTTCTGAAATAGAATAGCAATTTGGCTATGGTGAAGTGCACTGTGGAAGAAAGATGGGTTATTAAAGCTCTTTGTTCTTGACTGTCAGTTGAAGATGAATCTGGAGTGATGCTTTTTATCATGGCCTTGACGTAATGCCTCCAGTGACATACATATAACTTGCCTGCCATCAGAAATCAGAGTCCATCATTCATTGCAGTTTTAGGAATCTTGTCATCTAATCACATCATCCTCATTTAAATCATTGGTCCTTGATCTGCGATTGATAGATGATGATGAAGTTGGAATCAGGAAAAGATAGTAAATATATGAAGAGACACACAAAGGAATTGACCATCCAACAAGTGAGAGGGAAGGATTTGAAGAAAGATGCAAGAGATGAGATGGCCAAGCTGCCTTACCAATGGCTTTTTCCTGCTCCCATTGAAGTAAATGGCAAAACTCCCACAGACTGCACTGTGAATAGGATTGGGCACTAATTTCTTCCTCTCTGAATGGTATGCTGGTGTGATCAGTAATGGAAAATTATAAATGCAACAGCTTCTTAAGCAGCAGCATCAAAAGAGAGGATAGAATGACTCTTTGATACAAAGGCTCTTATACGTAATAGTGTGAGAGGGGACAGAGGTATTCCAATATAGCAAATTGATTTTACAGGCTGTCAGGTGAGCATTTGGGGGTTTTTTTCCATGGGTTTTTCTGTAGGAAAGGACAATACAGCTGTTAAGTGTTAACAAAGCCCACTAATACACAAGGATTAATTCACTCTCAATGGAGAAGCTGCTCTGTCTGAGGTGAAGCCTGGCATCCATTTAATAGTGCATAGAACAATGTGCAGCAGTTTAAGAAGACCATAGCCAACTGAAACTGCAGGGATAGTTTTGGGCAGACAGATGTAATTGTTGGGATTTTGTCAGGCCATTTGGGTTAACATTCCTTCCTCTTGCTCTGCTTATAACAGCAGCCTAACACTTTAAAGGTGAACTGATTTTTGTTTTTTTGGAGAGGAAATAAATACCAAAAAACTTATTAATATATTAACTTCCGGTAATCACTTGGTAGACTCAAATTTGATACTGTTTTTCTACCTGCTGAGACCCCAATCCAGGTTTTGTATGATACCAATGCTTGTAGGAATAACAAACAAGTAAGACAGATCAGGGAGCTGTATTCCTCATGCTGTTTTCAGTAATAGTGATGCTATCAATCCTTGATGGAGAAACACAAAACCTGAAATCTGGTCCTGAAAAGTAAATGAGAGGAAATTACCTACAAGTATTTTTTTAAATACCTTGCACCCTGAAAAAAATTCTGCCCTATTGAATCAAGTAACTGAGAATGTAGTCTTTAATCATGCGTATGGACACTACATGTAATTGTCTTGGCTGCTTGTCCCACTCCTGGGATCAGTACCAGATCGCAGAGCACTTCTCTATGATAAGTGATGCTGGAAATGATAGGGCTCAGAAGCTTTGGGATCATCATCTCCACACAGTTGGACCTTACCTTTAGTCGTAGTGGTTGTCTCTTGTCCTAATCTTGTTCTCTATATCATCCAATACTTTATTCTGATAATTTAATGTTGGTTATAATGTTCTTTGCTTGTTGGTCCTCCAAACTACTGATACCCTTTTTTGTTCCATATTGAGATTCTCCATCCAATCAAAATTTAACATAATTATTTGTGGAATTTCAGATAACTTAATAATTTGGCCAACACATTTTTATTTTCTCCTGAATCTCTTTCCAGACAGTCTATGGCTGCATGTTGTTCAGTGAGGAGCTTTAAAAAGATGGCCAATAAACCACTTCATGTTTTCCTTCATGTTGCTATCTCAGGTTTTATTATATACCATTTTACTTTGTTTCCTTGGTGTAAACTAAGATAAAGGGGCTTATGATAGAGAGGTTTTGGACATGTGTCCTCTTACATCACCTGGGACAACTGGATTAGCTCCTTCATATCTTTAAGCAGAAACTCATGTAACTCAATTCTTCTGTTTCAGTAATTAGAAACTTGCTTTTAATGCTTGCAGTGTTTAGTTGTACTTGTCTCTTCCCTTTAAAGAAAGGCAGAAAAGCTGAGAAGGAAAACATGTTTTCTTCTGTATAACAATGTGAAACCAATGTTAATTCTTAAAAATAAGTTAATATAGGAGACTTGCTGAACAAACAGAAAAAACTTCTTATTTTAAGTTGCATTCTTTACTGTCACAGAGAGTAAATGCATTTTCAGCTGTATTTTTATAGAGCAGTAGCTAGTGACTAGTTAAATTAATCACAAATGTCTGTTCCTTATGGGTATCCTGGGGATATATTCCATTAGTGGGAGCTGTTTTCCTATTTAAAGGTGATACTTAGAATGTGGCTAAATATTAGTTATAGAACTTGCTGTGTTAGAAATATTTCTGTTTAGTGACTCTTCCCTTCCTTGCATCCCTGCCCCCAAAACAGTGCACTTCTTCAACATATTGTGAAGTGTGGGCTATATCCTGGTCCCACTGAAGTCAAAGGGACTTTTATCGACTCCTAGGATTTGACCCAGGATCTTTTAGTACACTTATTTAACAGCAAATAAAATGTATAAATTCCAAGGCCAGATGGGATCACAGTAGTAATCTAGTCTGCCTTCTTGTATACCACATGCCATATAACTTCCCCAAAATAATTCTAGTTTGAACTAGAGCATATCTTTAAAAAGAAAAAAATCCAATCTTGTTTTAAAAATTGCCAGTGCTGGAGAATCTATCGTGACTCTTCTTAAATCGTTCCAATGGTTAATTATCCTCACTGTAAAAAAAAAATTACACTGTATTTCCAGTCTGAATTTGTCTAGCTTCAACTTCCAACCATTGGATCTCGTTATACTTTTGTCTGCTAGACTGAAGAGCCTATTATTAAATATTTGTTCCCCTCGTAGGTACTTCTGGACTCTGGTAGTTACACCTTTACCTTCTCTTTGCCAAGCTAAATAGATTGAGCTCCTTGAGTTTATCATTATAAGGCATATTTTCTAGTCCTTTAATCATTCTCCTGGCTCTTCTCTGAACCTTCTCTAATTTATCAACATCCTTCTTCAGTTGTGGATATCAGAACTGGATACACTATTCCAGAAGCGGTTGCACCGGTGCCAAATACGGAAGTGAAATAACCCCTTTACTTCTCAAGATTCCTTATTCACCATGACACCCAAATCTTTTCCAGTCACTGCTTCCCAAGAGAGTCCCCCATCTTGTAAGTCCCCCATCTTGGAAGTATGGCCTACATTCTTTGTTCCTTGATATCTACATTTACCTTTGGCCGTATTAAAATTCATATTGTTTGCTTGCGCCCAGCTTACCCAGTGATCCAGGTAGCTCTGTATTAATGTATGTCTACATAGCCCACAGCAGCGAATCTCAGAGCTCAGGTCAACAGACTGGGATTTCTTCCAACAAACTAGTTGTGTAGATATTGCAGCTCACGTTCTGAAGCCAACCCCTCCCTAGTGTTAAAGCCTGAGTTCCAGCCCAAGCCGCAGCATCTACGCAGATATTTCAGACATGAAAACCTGAACCCCGCTAGCCCAAGTCTGTTGCCCCAAGATCTGAGACTTGCTCCACAGGCTGTTCTCCTCGGTGACCTGTTCTCCCCCAATTTTTGTGTCATCTGCAATCTTTGTCAGTGATGATTTTATGTTTTGCTTCCAGGTCAATGATAAAAATGGCATAGGGCCAAGAACTGATCCCTGTGGGACCCCACTAGAGAAACACCCATTTGATAATGATTCCCCATTTTAATTACATTGAGACTAAACAATTAGCCAGTTTTAAATCCACTTAATGTGTCCATATTATGTGCCAATTATAGATTCATAGATGCATAGATTCATAGATTGTAGGACTGGAAGGGACCTCGAGAGGTCATCGAGTGCAGTCCCCTGCCCTCATGGCAGGACCAAATACTGTCTAGACCATCCCTGTTAGACATTTATCTAACCTACTCTTAAATATCTCCAGAGATGGAGATTCCACAACCTCCCTAGGCAATTTATTCCAGTGTTTAACCACCCTGACAGTTAGGAACTTTTTCCTAATGTCCACCCTAAACCTCCCTTGCTGCAGTGTAAGCCCATTGCTTCTTGTTCTATCCTTAGAGGCTAAGGTGAACGAGTTTTCTCCCTCCTCCTTATGACACCCTTTTAGATACCTGAAAACTGTTATCATGTCCCCTGTGTCTTCTCTTTTCCAAACTAAACAAACCCAATTCTTTCAGCCTTCCTTCATAGGTCATGTTCTCAAGACCTTTAATCATTCTTGTTGTTCTTCTCTGGACCCTCTCCAATTTCTCCACATCTTTCTTGAAATGTGGTGCTCAGAACTGGACACAGTACTCCAGCTGAGGCCTAACCAGCGCAGAGTAGAGTGGAAGAATGACTTCTCGTGTCTTGCTCACAACACACCTGTTAATGCATCCCAGAATCATGTTTGCTTTTTTTGCAACAGCAGCACACTGTTGACTCATATTTAGCTTGTGGTCCACTATAACCCCTAGATCCCTTTCTGCTGTACTCCTTCCTAGTCAGTCTCTTCCCATTCTGTATGTGTGAAACTGATTTTTCCTTCCTAAGTGGAGCACTTTGCATTTGTCTTTGTTAAACTTCATCCTGTTTACCTCAGACCATTTCTCCAATTTGTTCAGATCATTTTGAATTATGACCCTGTCCTCCAAAGCCATTGCAATCCCTCCCAGTTTGGTATCATCTGCAAACTTAATAAGCGTACTTTCTATGCCAATATCTAAGTCGTTGATGAAGATATTGAACAGCACCGGTCCCAAAACAGACCCCTGCGGAACCCCACTTGTTATACCTTTCCAGCAGGATTGAGAACCATTAATAACAACTCTCTGAGTGCAGTTATCCAGCCAGTTATGCACCCACCTTATAGTAGCCCCATCTAAATTGTATTTGCCTAGTTTATCGATAAGAATATCATGCGAAATCGTATCAAATGCCTTACTAAAGTCTAGGTATACCACATCCACCACTTCTCCCTTATCCACAAGACTTGTTATCCTATCAAAGAAAGCTATCAGATTGGTTTGACAGGATTTGTTCTTTACAAATCCATGCTGGCTATTCCCTATCACCTTACCACCTTCCAAGTGTTTGCAGATGATTTCCTTAATTACTTGCTCCATTAACTTCACTGGCACAGAAGTTAAACTAACTGGTCTGTAGTTTCCTGGGTTGTTTTTATTTCCCTTTTTATAGATGGACACTATATTTGCCCTTTTCCAGTCTTCTGGAATCTCTCCCGTATCCCATGATTTTCCAAAGATAATAGCTAGAGGCTCAGATACCTCCTCTATTAGCTCCTTGAGTATTCTAGGATGCATTTAATCAGGCCCTGGTGACTTGCAGGCATCTAACTTTTCTAAGTGATTGTTCTTTTTTTATTTTATCTGCTAAACCTAACCCCTTCCCGTTGGCATTCACTATGTTAGGCATTCCTTCAGACTTCTTGGTGAAGACCGAAACAAAGAAGTCATTAAGCATCTCTGCCATTTCCAAGTTTCCTGCTACTCCTCACTGAGCAGTGGGCCTACCCAGTCCTTGGTCTTCCTCTTGCTTCTAATGTATTGATAAAAAGTCTTCTTGTTTCCCTTTATTCCTGTAGCTAGTTTGAGCTCATTTTTTGCCTTTGCCTTTCTAATCTTGCCCCTGCATTCCTGTGTTGTTTGCCTATATTTATCCTTTGTAATCTGTCCTAGTTTCCATTTTTTATTACTCCTTTTTATTTTTTAGATCATGCAGGAATTAGTGAATGAAGCCTCAATGCTGAGACTTATTGTGCAAAACTTAGAAAACTCAGGGCTTGTCTACACTTAAAATGTTACAGAGACATAGCTGTGCTGCTTAGCGCTTCAGGGTAGAAACGACCTACGCCAACAGGAGGGATTGTCCCAGGAGGGATTGCCTAGGTAATCCACCTCTCCGAGAGGTGGTAACAAGGTCGATGGAAGAATTATTCCATTGATGTAGTGCTGTCTACACAGGGACTTTGGTTGATTTAACTATGCTGCTAAAATTCTACCCCCCCCTCCCCCCGATCGAGGAGTTAAACCAACCTAGTGCAGACCAGGCCTCAGAGTTAAGCTTTTTCCTCACCTCTCTCTGTTATCAAGTGGATCAGAGCTCAGAAGTGCAGCCTACTTCTGAGCCCTCATATAAAGTTGCTGCAGCAGCTTCTATCCTGGCCCAGCAGTAGGCTCTTTGGGGTGATTACAGCATAGGCACAAGGAACTAGGGCGAGAGAAGGCACTGGAGTGGAGAGGAGTCTGGCCCTGGTGATCTCTAAGTTAATTACTAATCACACAAATCTGTAAAAATCAGGTACTATCAGATGAGACATATTCAGACCAATATGTCTCTTCTTTCAAGCATCAAGACTGAGCCCCTTCAGCTGATCCCTATTTTTACTTCCATAATTTATCCATCCCCAGGTTAACATGTACATCTACAATACATTTATGTAAGTCTGTTATACTGTTAATGTAAAAAACTATTAACTATTGTGCAGGTGATCAAACAAAGACAGAAGGTGCGGATATAAAGATAGGAAAAGACTAATGAGCAGTACTTCCCATTGTTATATTGATAAGAGCCCTCACGCTTCTATGTACATTTTTAACTGAATCATTTACATTAGACTGTGCAGTCATTGTATATTGGAATGATCTTTCAAACCTGTGAACTTCCCAGAGGATAATCATATTGGCCTAAATTCCTACCGGGGTGACTCTGTTGAAGTTACAGCACATGAAGATTCATAAATGGTTTGTACAGTGCTGTGAGGAAGGAAAGCACAATGGGAGAAAATCACCTCTATGCAGAGGAGCAGCTTGGGGGCCCGTACACCTCTCAAGCCCTTTTTAAGCTCTCACGCCAAGAAAGTCATTCTACTTTCCACACAGTGGTATGGCCTCATCTAGAATATCATGTACTCATCTCAAAAAGGGTATTGCAGAACTAGAAGGGAGTCATAAAAGAGTAATGAAAATGAGTAGGGGAATAGAAAAAATCATATGAAGGGAGAGGAAAAAGACTGGGATTGTTTACCTTTAGAAAGGAGAGGAAACCCAATGAAAGGGAATGCTTTTTCACACAGCACATAATTTACTTTGGGACTCCTTGCCGCAGGATGTAATTGGGGTCAGCAATTTATTAAGATTCAGAAAGGGAGTAAACACTTTTGTGGATAACTTTGCTTACTCTTGGTTTGCTAATTTAATGCTAACATAAATTTTGGAAGCATTATTAAATCCCATGCTTCAAGGGTTAAGACAGACTAAAGGAATTAGGAGAAGACCTAAAGTGGGGGCAGATTATTCCACATCTGTCTAATACAAGGGTTCAAGGGTTCTTGAACCTTCCTCTGAAAAATCTGGAGCTGGCCACTATTGGAGGCAGGATACTGGACTGAATGGACCATGGTCCTGATCCAGTGTGGCAATTACTGTGTTCCTGGTATTTAGTTAAAATATACTCACAGAAGAGGGAGGACATAAAATACTGACACAGGGTAGGTATGTTCAGTACCCTGTCTCCCTAACTAAACCCTCCTTAAGTCTTTGTCCTGTCATCTGTGCAGCAGTTTATATACTTTTAAAGCTAATGGGGAACAAGATTAAAATAAGGGTTTAGTGGGACTTAAGTGGTGACTAAACCTTTTATTGGCCCCTGCACAGGAGTGAATATTAGCCTATAGAACAGCGGTTCTCAGCCCACGGCCCGCATGTGGCCCAATTAGCACACAGCTGCGGCCGAACTCAGTTGTGTGCTAAAGGACGGCCCGTGAGCCGGGGTCCAACCCGGCTGTCACTGTGCAGGGGTCTGGGCTGTCCCACTGCCCAGCGTGGTGGGGTTGGGGCTGCCAGCCCGCTCCACATGGCAGAAGTCTGGGGTCAGGGCTCCCATCTGGCCCCACAAGCTCCGGGGCAGCCTGCCCGCCTCATATGGTGGGGTCCAGGGCAGCTGTGTACAAGGTTCCAGGGTGGGAGTCCGGGGCTGTCAGCCAGCCCCACGGGGTCCAGGGCTGCTGGCCAGCCCTGCGGGGCAGGGGCCAGGGCAGCTGCCTGGCCCCGCGAGCACTGGGCAGCCGCGTGACTTTGCGCGGCGGGTGTCCAGGGTTGGGGTCCGGTCTGCCGCTGCCCTGTGGCCCAAGCAACGCATTATATGTAATAAGTTGAGAACCACTGCTATAGAAGGATTAAATATACCCTGGCACACGCTTCTGAAGTTGAAGAACGGCCAGTGAGAGTGCTATAGTCAAACAACACTAATCTTATTATTTCACAAACAAGCTTCCTCAGCAAAGCAAAGCACACCTTCTTAATACAGGATTATGTAGAAACCAAGTTTGGCACTGTCTAGCTATTCTGTTTAGGAGTTAAAGTGCAGAAAAAAGTATTTGAAAATGTAGCAGCTGGAATACACCCTCTTTTCCCCCCACCATTGAGATAAAAATCTATTGAGCCATTGCTCAGGTTATGAAAATTTCCAAAATCATTCCCTTCTGGATTGAAACTAAACATGAACATTTTCAGCCCAAAAGGTCACAGTTCATAATAAGTTATAAGTGACTCAAAGAGCCATTTCAAATAGAGTTTCCATATCAGCCTTGAATATAATAGCCCAGTGGTTCTCAAACTGGGGTTCTGGGACCCCAAGGGGTCCTTAGAGGTTGCACGGGGGGGTCCTCAAAATGCCAACAATCACACCAACGATAGACGGACTCTGTGGTAAGAAGCAGGCACACCCATCTCACTGACATCTGTAAGTACTCTGGTGCTCTTTTACTTAAAGCATTATTAGCAGTACATGTTTATAGGAAGTCTACATATACCTTTGTCCATCAGATTCTCAGTTGGTGGTTCGAGATTAACATTGCATTTGAAAAGGGGTCCGTCAACAAAAAAAAGTTTGAGAACCTCTGTAATAGCCCATATTTTCAAAATGTAATCCATACTTGGTCACCTAAATAAAAATTGCCTCTGTTTCATAGCACCAAGAGCTCCCACTGAAGTCAGCAGTTTTGAAAAGTAGGCATCATATTTGGTGCTCTGATATAGATTTGGGAGTCTAGTTTTAGGCTTCTAGGTTTGAAAATCATAGCCACAGTCACTAACTTCCTGTTGTTTTGATTTACTTTGTTTGTGTAGCATTATTGGAATGTACCTAAAACTTTTGTGATATTATCCTCACATTCTAGCCAAGGACCTGACCCTACTGAAGTTAATGTCAAAACTCCCATTGGCTTCAGTGGTGCAGAACAGATGCAAATGTGTAAACTAGCTAGCAGGATATATTGTGGAAGTTTCTCATTGACACCATTGAATATGAACTTTGCAAGAAAATGCTTGGAGCTAGTCTCTGATAGCTGGATATTCGTTAGAAAAATGAATTAGGAACTGTAGTTGCTGGTTAAGGGAGGGTTCCCCCCCACCCCATCACTTCTTTGAGTACTTCAAACAGTGAAGGTGATTCAATGTCTTCAGTCTGTTAGAAAAAAAAAAAAAAAGATCCTTACAGTTAAGTACTTGCTTATACTCTGCAGTTATTGGTATGATGTAATATTTTACACTTGGATAAGTATAGATTTTAAATAAAAGGAATGTAATTACACTGAATAAATGTTCCTCATAAGGGGAAAATTCTCTTGTTCATTTCATTAATGCTTCATTCACCTAGCAGTTAACTAATTTAATTTCACTCCGGGTGTTAAAGGCCTGTGTTTTAATTTTTTGAAAACAGTTTTTTATTATTATTAATGGAAAGTGGTAGATCAGCCAGACCATTAAAACAAAGAAGTAACTACTATACAATGCGTAGTGCATATGCCTGTGTGTATGTTTATAAAATATATTTGTGACTTTAGAGAAGTAATAAAACAACTTAAAAAAATTAACAAGAGATATTTGGAATGATCTCTTCTGAGATTTAAGCAACAGAAAGCCAATGAGGAAAAAATGGATTATAGAGAACTTAAAAAGTGATACATCTGTCACATCCTACGTCCTTTAGTCTCCCATGCAAGTAGTCCCGTTGACTTCAGTGGTACTGCTCATGCATGTTAGTGTTTGCAGGAGCAGGCCACAGATGTGTGTCCTTCTGGGTATGTATATACAATACAGTGCATTTTGTTTTGAGGTGAACAAGTTCATGGTACAAAACCAGTAAAAATTGGCAAGCATTCAAGATGAACAATTAATTGCTGGGCAGATATTCAGTGGGGGAGGAGGGGCGAGGTTTTGGTATGGGTTTAGTATAGTCTACCAAAAATATAAATCTGTAGACATAGGTTTGGGCCAAATTCTGATACCCTTACTCTATAGTGTAAAGTATTATTCAGTGTAAGTGTCCCATTGACTGGAGTAATATGCTATTAAGAGTATCCGATCTGGCCCCTTGTTTATTGGAGTTGTGCAAAAGAATATATAATGTACCAAAGTGGTGAAGAGGAAAGATACTGCAGTGGTTAGGGCAGTAGCCTAGGCTTTAAGATGCCTATGTTCAAGTTCCTGCTCCACCACAGACTTCCTTGGTGACTTTGGGCATTATAAGCCTGGGTTTACAATTGCTGGACGAGAGTCTCATAGCCATGCTCACATGTCCATATTGCGCCTTGCATTCCTTCTGATTCAGGTCTGCAGCTTGAGTTGTATCCATACTGACATGGCTTGGACCCAAGTCTCAGCAGGACTTGGATTTTTTACACCCCACCCCCCTTCCTCGCAGGGTCCTAGGTCCCGGGCCATGAGTGCTTGCTGACCCGAATCAGACTGATTTTTCTGTGGACAGAAGGGGGGCTTGGGCTCAAATCTGAATCAAAGCCCAGGCTTAGTGTGCAGCATAGACATACCTAGACTCTCTCTGATTCAGCTCCTCATCTGTAAAATAGGGGTAATAGCACTTCTCAACCTCACAACGGGGTTGTGAAGATAAATACATGAAAGATTGTGAGGTGCTCAGATACTATGGTGTTAGGGGCCATATATGTACTTAAGATAGATTACAAA
Organism: Malaclemys terrapin pileata; assembly: GCF_027887155.1. NCBI lineage: Eukaryota > Metazoa > Chordata > Testudines > Emydidae > Malaclemys > Malaclemys terrapin. The sequence continues at coordinate 144,790,704 of NC_071507.1, forward strand.
TACATATTTTAGATTACTCTAGTTCAGTGGCTCTCAACCTTTCCAGACTACCATACCCCTCTCAAAAGTCTGATTTGTCTTGTGTACCCCCACGTTTCACCTCACTTAAAAATTACTTGCTTACAAAATCAGACTAAATATACAAAAGTGTCACAGCACACTATTACTGGAAAAATTGCTTACTTTCTCATATAATTATAAAATAAATCAATTGGAATATAAATAGTATGTAGAGCAGTATAAACAAGTCATTGTATGAAATTTTAGTTTGTGCTGACTTCTCTAGTGCTTTTTATGTATCCTGTTGTGAAACCAGGCAAATATCTAGATGAGTTAATGTACCCCTGGAAGACCTCTGCATATCCCCAGGTGTACGTGTACCCCTGATTGAGAACCACTGCTCTACTTTTTAAAAAGCATAACTTCTGTCTGAACACCAAGTTAATGCGCCTTGAAAATATTTAACAGACAGATTTTGCCATCCTTCCTTATTCATACTGAGTGTAGTACCTTACTCTGTAGTACCTACTCCTATATTGCAGGATAAGGTACTACTCACTGTGAGTAAGGGTAACAGAATTTGGCCTTAAAGTCAGCAAGCTAAAATAATAAGCATGTGGTTCTTGAAATAATTGTCCTTTATGTTATCATAGCACATATTGAATGAAAGGCCAGAGCATGTTCTGATTTGTGTATTCAGTTTAACTTGTGTATATTTGCAGTATATGTATTTTGATATACACTTGCGAAATACATATATGCACAGTCACATTCAACATGAAATCACTAAAGTTGCCGTGCCAGTGTATGGATGTTCGTGGAACTGATTGTAAAGGAAGAGTTCAAAAAAAAGTTTGTTTTTACTATTTAAAGACAAAATACATTTTCATTTCTTTCACAAGGTAAATAAAATTGTATTTTAAAGAGAATGGCTCTGACACTACAAACATTTCAGGTAAATTAGTTTTAAATTTTTGCTGGCTCTTCATGTTTACAAAACAAAAATGGCTAATATAATTTTGATGATAATTTTGAAAAGCTTAGTTTTTTTATTCAGATTGTTTATAGTTAACTGTAGTTTATCTGATATCATATCTAGGTAACAGGCTTGCCAATATCTAGTTAAATTCTCCATAATCGTATTTCTGTTATATTCTTTGTTCCTGTACATCTTTAATACAATAGTTTTCATTGAATTAATTTTTAAAAATATGTTCAATAGTTTAATACAATTAAATAATGTTTCAATAGTGCATTTGTAAGTGACCTCTTTAGGAAAGGGTTTTACATGGTATTTTTGAAGTCTTGGGTCAAACAAGCTATAATGATTGCAGTTCTCTGACAAAGTCCCTGTTTTGTAGTTTAATAATCCAGGCAGGAGAATGATACCTCAAGGGAATTGATACTAGTGTACAATTTACTCATTATGCACTTGTCTTGGAATGATAAAGTGGATACTAAAAGCAGTAAATAAGAGTGAGTATGGAAAGAAGACCTGGAAAAACTGAGTATCATTGACTGTCATTAATGCTTTGTAAAAGGAAGATAAAAAATGAACCTGGAATAGGGTTGCCAATCGGAGTCTTCAGGAATTAAAGATTAATCGTTAGTTAAAGATTATGTCATGTCAAATCTCAGGAATACATCCAACCAAAATTGGCAATCCTAAAATGGAAAATCCCACATTGTGAAAGAGAAACATTAGCTTTGTTCTGAATAATACTATTTCTAGCATTACATCTGTTCAAGAAGTGGTCACAGCATAGTGAGATGTAATTGTTGTGATCACCTGAAACTGGAGAAAATTGAACTGCTGGGAAGAGAGCAAAAAGAACAAATCCTGAAAAACGTAAAAAAAGGAAAAACAACGACAGAGTGTGAGCTGAAGCCGTAGACTCATCAGTATGTTTGAATGTAAGGGCAAAACACGAGAGAGAAAAAGAGAGAGGAGACAATAAGTCAAGGTGGCTGTCGCTTCAGAGCAATGTTTTACTAGAGGCTTTTTACTTTTTATCCAATAAGCAAGCAGAGTTTCATTCTAATGAATCAAAGAACCTGGTGTGGAAAGGAAATTAGGGAGCTAATTGGAGAGAGTAGCTGGAATTTCCAGAGCTATGTGAGATCCTAAAAAAAGGACAAAATGTGAGTAGATATGGATGACCTCAGAAATGTTTTGGTGTTCACAAAGCCTCCAGAACTTTTTACTCCCTGTGCTTTGTGATACTTCAAGAACCAGGCTTTTTAAATGTGCTAATTCATTTTAAATAGCATTTAAAATTAATGCAGCAAAACTGTATTTAAGTAAACAATACATTGACCTGCTAATTGAGCCTCATTGCTAGGGCCCTGCCAAATTCACGGTCCATTTTGGTCAATTTCATGGTCATGGGATTTTAAAAATAATAAATTTCATGATTTCAGATATTTAAATCTGAAATTTCACAGTGTTGTAACTGTAGGGGTCCTGACCCAAAACGGGTTGGTGCGGGGGGTTGGAAGGTTATTGTGGTGCAGGATCATGGTATTGCCATCCTTACTTTTGCACTGCTACTGGTGGCAGCAATGCCTTCAGAGCTGGGAGGCCAGAGAGAGTGGCTGCTAGCCAGGACCCTGCTCTGAGGCAGGAATTGTATGGTATGGTATGGTATGGCCACCCTTACTTCTGCGCTGCTGCCTTCAGATGTGGGCCCTCTCTGGCCCAGCAGCCGCCACTATCTGGCCGCCCAACTCTGCAGGCAGCAGCGCAGAAGTAAGGGTGGCATGATACGGTAATGCCACCCTTACTTCTGCGCTGCTGTTGGCGGGGCACTGGCTTCAGAGCTGGGCGCCTGCTCAGCAGCCGCCACTCTCTGGCCACCCAGCTCTGAATGCAGTGCAGAAGGAAGGGTGGCAATACCATGATCCTCCTACAATAAACTGGCGACCTTCATAGAATCCTAGAATATCAGGATTGGAAGGGACCTCAGGAGGTCATCTAGTCCAACCCCCTGCTTAAAGCAGGACCAATTCCCAGAAGTCCTGTAGTTCCCTTTTGGGTTGGGACCCCCAGTTTGAGAAACACTGGTGAAATCTGTATAGTGTAGGGTAAAAGTACACAAAAGACCAGATTTCCACGGTGGAGACTAGATTTCACGGTCCATGATGCATTTTTCACGGCTGTGAATTTGGTAGGGCCTTACTCATTGCTAAACTGAAAGGGACCATCTATAAGTATGATCAAATGTTTCAGACCTCAGGATTCATTCAATTCATACTGGGACTGCTAACAAGGCTGTTGTTTGTGGCGATGGCTCTTTTGTGATTTGGGCACTTATCCCCCATGAGCTGGGCTGGGACTACAAATGTTCTTCACATATAACTCCGAGCCTTTAGGCACCACTGTAATGCAAATCATAATAATAAACTGCTGAACAAATAGTAAAGACTTTGGGTAGCTTGTGTGTTCGACTGGATTTGAACCTGCAACCTAGAGGCAACATTCTCTACATAGCCCACTACCCTTGAGCTGTTCAGTTCCTGAATGATATATATGTTTTTTTTAAACTGCAAAATCACTTTAATTGCTTTATTATCTGTTTTGTTTTGGAATGTGTTTCATGTTTGAAGCAGGGTGGCCGGAGTGCCTTGAAAGTCCACATGGAAGTCATATTTTGTGTGATAATGAGTACAACTTGTCACAAAATGCATTTTATTTTCACTGATTCTTTTTCAAAATGTTTATGGTGACCTATTTCTGTGGATATGAAAAATGATTTCCCCATTCCTTTGTGACATTATGGGCCTAGTAAACCCGAAGTCTCTTGGTGTAGGTGGCATTACTAGGATGAGCATTAATTATTTTCAGGCTGTGATGCATCACCTCTGCGATGTCTATATTTGTCTTCCAAGTGTGCATCATCCATAGCTAATTATAGGTGGTCTTGAGGGAACAGATTTTCCAAGTCAAACAGACTATTGTAGTGCAGGATCCTCTCAGGTTATATTTGAAATGTAGTCAAATTAGCCACTGAAACAGTTGACTATGCCCTATCTGATTTTTGCATAATTCCTGCGGTGTTCAGTGTCACTGCAACCATCCAGCAATCCCTCTGAAATGCAAGCATCCCAGATCTAACTCTTCAAGCATGTGAATGTCCTACTCCATCCCCATTCCCAGCCGAACGCTTCATTTCCAGAGTTGTAAAGCAAAGCAATTAAATTCCTTTTCTCTTAAGAAAACCCAAGAACTTTTGCTCAAGTTCATAACCAGATGAAGAAGTGAGGATTCCATAAAATATTCTTCGGTTCTTTTCCTTTCTTGTCTTTCTGCCTCGTTCATGTCTCTTTCCATCCTATACACTACACTTTTTACAAACAGATTTTAACTCACAGACAAATTTAGCTGTTGTTGCAACATCAGTCAGCCAAATCAAAGAGAGAATGAATTCCTGCTTTTCTCCTGGTTGTCTGTCAGTTATTTATTTAGTGCAATTTGTTTATCTGAACATCTTATTAGTACATTTATAAATCTGTAACATGAGAGGCATAATCTGAGCATAGGATTGAGAGCCATGAAGTCCTGACTCTGCCAAAGGCCTCACAATGAGTCATGGAAAATCAGCTATTATTAATGATTGTTATTATTATTTATTTTTATTATAGACAATAATTGTGCATGGAATTTTGCTGAAAAATAAAGGCATGTTCCGTGCTGCAAGGGGAGTATATTCTAAATTAACAAACACAGAAAGTGACAACAGAAGTGACTATACACCATAGAGAGATAAAAAAGAAAGGCTGAAGAAGAGCTTGGAAGGGGGCATACTGCTTATGAGCATTACAAATTGTCTGAGGAGGGAATTGTAAAGAGCAAATGCTCACAAATACATTAAAAGGCAAAATATCTCCCAGCAAAATCCTTGGGGCGAGGGGGGAAGTGTCCAGTTCAACGACCACTGAAAGAATTATCATTAAGACAGAGTGGTGGTGTGATATCTCACAGTAATAGCAGCATTAGTGTGTATGGCTACTGCATTTTAAAGAGTAATTTTTGATGGGGTGGAAGTGTTGAGAGGTATATTTGTGATATCTGTTAGTATTCTGCTGTTTCAGAAACTGATGTTTATTTTTATGAAGTAGGTAGGTGTGGAATCTTCAGTAAAATTATAACCTACTCCAATAGGAGACTTAGGAAATCATCTGTCCTTGTCTATTATCATTGTCTTTCCCTCTGAGAACAAACATGTTTACTTTTGAGCCAGAATCCACTATGTGACTTCTGGTAATGAGTATTTAAGTTTTATTAAAGTCATTTTTTATCATTCTCTATTTAAAAACTTTCAGTGGCATGAGGAATGGCTCATTAGGCAGTTTAGTAATGCAGTTTTTAGATATTAAATGTTTATTTTATGTTGCCCATGCTGGATGATTTTTGCCTTTTAAGGAGTCTTAATATAATTATATTTGACTTCATTATGTTTAGGGGTGCATCTTCTCCAAGCATCTCTTGAAAGTACATTACCTATGGGAGAATTAGCTCATTACACTCAGATCTGTGATGATCCCATTAGCAAAGCAGCGGGGACTTGAAGTCTTAGAACTACAGACATTGTCTAATTGCAAAGCAAACTGACGAGAATCTTCCATCATGGTGCATCATGGTGTCCCTTAAATCTATGAACCACCATGACACCTGCACTCCTCTGGGACAGTGCAGATCATAAAGTCCAAGACAAGTGTGTGTGAATGGGGAGTAAAGCATTCCCAGTCAAGGGGATCCAACTATGGAACAAACATCTAAAGGAGATCAAGTGAATGCAGAGTCTGGTCATCATTAGGGGAAACCTTTATTTTAGAAAAGGCTGTTCTGCCATAAAAATGACACTCACAACACTCTACCTAATATATCACGGTAGGTCAGAGTACTTTTTCTAGTATGTTATATTCTGCTATTTGTGGAACTTTATTTTGTTTGGTTTATTATGGAAAAAAATAGATTTGTGATTGTTCTTCCACAACTTTACCTTGTCTATTGCTCTGCTCTCATTTCCTTCTATTTCCTCTCTCTCCTTTTGCTCTGCCAGTGCCTCCCACTTCACCTTTCCCTTTGTATACTGCTCCCTTTCGCATGTCCATGTCTTCTTCCATGCTGCTCCATAAATCTGGAACTCCCTTCTAACAGTGATGCAGAAGGGAGTCCCGTTCGTCTCAAAGCATGCTTGTGCTATAAAAATTGACTGTGTTGTTGTGGATATCCACATTTACTCTCTTGCAGTGGTCCTCAGGACTTCTAAACTCAGCTCTTTGGTGTCTCAATTTGGCATATAGACCCTGAGGCTAAAAATTGGGCTACATGCAAATGTCACAGGTGGCTTTTTAGCAAAAGTTTTATAAAATATTTCTATATGTAGCAGAGCCTTTTAAAACTTTATTCCCACTTTATTCACCTTTATGAGCATCACCAACTCTCAAACAAGTAAGAGGATATAAGATGTTACACTATTATTCAGCCCTCAGTCTTTAGCACACAGTTTCATTTCAGATGTAAATGAGACACTTTGTGGGAAATAAAACAAAAATAAACTAGACCCTCTCTCACTGTGCCAACAGCAGGTAGAATATTAACCAAACAGCTTCTCTTCACATCGCTATATCTCCCTGCTCCTTATTAGAGCTTTTACTGACAGTCAGGTCGCATGGGGAACAAGTGGAATAAACATGTGTACATTCTGAGCCTTCAAATTTATGGGGAAGGAGAGGAAATGAAAGACAGAAGCTGGCAAGTTACAGAAACAACTTAACTGATGTAATCATATTTGCTGGAATAGTATAAGTAAACAAATAAAATGAAATCCACCCATACAAGTTCATTAAGATTCCCTTAAATATGTAATTCAACTTTAACATAATCTGAAAGAACTGTCTGGCCAGTCTAAAGATGGTATGGCCCTGGGGGTGACTCTACTGCTGCTCTTCAAATTAACTATAATAGCCATCTGTGTTACCTATCAGTCTTAGGTTTTTCTATAGTGCCCATCACTAAGAGCTGATAAGATGGTGAAACCAGTGTCCTCAGCGTATCCCTGAATAGGGTTACCATACGTCCGGATTTTCCCGGACATGTCCGGCTTTTTGGGCTCCAAATCCCCGTCCGGGGGGAAATCCCAAAAAGCCGGACATGTCTGGGAAAATCGGGACATGCGGGTCGGGGGGCCAGCGGTCGGCCGGGCCAGGGGCTCGGGGGCGCCGGTGCCGGGCCGGTGGTCGGCGGTGCCGGGCCGGGGGCTCGGGGGCCGGGTCGGGGGTGCTCAGCCGGGGGCCGGCAGTGCTGGGCGGGCCGGGGGTGCTCGTCGGGGACCGTCAGTACTGGGCGGGCCGACCCAGGCTGGAGACGCCTGGGGGGGGCCAGCCTGGGCCACGCCCCCTCCCCCCACACGCCCCTTACCTGCTTCAGGCTTTCCGCGAATCAAATATTCACGGGAAGCAAGGGAGGGGGCGGAGTTGGGGCGGGGACTTTGGGGAAGGGGCGGAGTTGGGGCGTGGGCGGGGCTGGGGCGGGGCCGTGGAGTGTCCTCCTTTTGGAGGCTCAAAATATGGTAACCCTATCCCTGAACAAATGAACTTCTGACAAATAGTTTGAGTTGGAGGGGAGAAAGGGGGGGAGGGGTAGAGAGTGAGAGATTTTCATTTAATGTTAAAACACAAAAATACTTTGACCCCGAACATTAATATCAAATAACTCTCTGATATATTGTCAGTGCAGTACCTTCCTGATAACAGGATTAACTTAACATTGAAAGGACATGTTCTGTGGAGTGTCTGAGGAACCACAAATCCTGTTTCTAGATTTTATGAGAGTCTTGACGATGCAGTAACCAGTCCCCAAGTCTCAATTTGACCTGTCTAAACTCCAGCTTTTAGCGAGAGACTTCGGCTTTCCACTTCTGTTTCCAGACTGCTAGTCCATCCCCTGATATCTCCAGATTCCTCACTGGTTACATACAACACCTGATGCTTAGACCATTAAACTATCCCCTCTGGCATTCCAGGGAAGAGGCAGTCAGAATACCATGTTCTTAATCCTGGGGCGTTTGAGGATACTATTATACATGTGCAGTGTTCTACAAGCTGCTCCAGTGGATTTTATTTTATGAGTGGTATTTTAAATAGTAGCCTTCAGGAAAAAAATAAGACAGATTCTATCTGTCAGCCCCAACAAGGTCAGGTATCTAGTTTTACAAAGGAAACAGTGATAACCAGCATAATCCATAGTCTCTGGGACATCTCCATGAACAGGGGCGGCCTGTCCATATAGGCGAACTAGGCGGTCACCTAGGCTGCCAAGTTAAATGGGGTGCCAAATTCAAGTGAAAAAATCAAATTAAAAAAAAAATAAAATGGAAAAAAATGAAAAAGATGAAAAAAATACAAATAAAATAATGAAATGTCATTATTTCAATTCCCATGCGCGAACGGAGGGAATATGAATTATATTTCATTTCTCTACATTTCTGAGAATTCATTAATACGTCAAATCTTTTATTTACTGCAAAAATAAATAATATTTTAGCGAATTTTTTTTTCAATTTGCACCGTAGAGTCAAGATGACCCACTCTGCAATTTTGATAAGCAATAACTCAGCCATGATGAAACACATCCACCAGCGGCAAGAGCTGCAATGCTAGTGACAGCGCATCAAGGTTGCATAGGCGGAAATTCATGTAGAGCGGAGGTATCGCGAGTTGATACATGTCAAATGATCATTTTAACACATGTCACGGGTAGATGGTTAAGAATCAAGCGAATACTCTGGAAAATTGTGTTTCTTGGTGCCAAAGAATAAAGAATAACGTCTTTCAGCATTATAAATCCAAAATGTGAGTATCTTTAAGCATTATTAAACCTTAGCCTTATTATTGGGCTGTATAATTATGAACTTTTCTTTGTTATGACTGGTTCACATGTAATAAATAAGGTCCATAAAAGAAAAGTAACAAAATTAACACTTAATAGACTACAAAAGTCATGACGTCACACTCCATGCGGGTAACAGCGAGGAAGGGGATTACTTTCCAAACAACCGGTGTTGGGTTATAACGTCGAAAAAGGTCACTTTGTTTCCATGTAAACGATGTAACTAACTGTTTTAATAGGTAAGTGAATGTACGTTACTAATCATTGAACCTTTAAGCAGTGAAAAGATGTGTTGGGATGGCTGCAGTGTGGTTTAAATCGCCAACTATGTCGTGGGTGTGTCAGCCATCCTGAACGCTATAATGCTTGCAGTCAGGAGCACTATACATAACACTATTCAAATGCCCCGACGGCGGGTTGGTCACTGGCTAATCCAATAATTCCCCCTGAAAGAGAATAGGAGGCAGGTGCTGAACTAAACTAAGGCCATGTCTACGCTTACAAGCTTATAATGGCACTGCTGTACCAATACTGCTGTGCTACTGTAAGAGCACTCATGTAGCTGCGTTATGCCGATGGGAGAGAGCTCAATGAGCAGCGGTAGCTATGTTGGCAGGAGACCATCTCCCTCTGACATAGCACTGTGCACACGAGTGCTTATGCCGGCAAAATTTAAGTGATTGGGGAAAAAGGGTTCACACCCCGAGCAACAAAAGTTTTGCTGACATAAGTGCTAGCGTAGACATGGCCTTAGACTTGTTCAGGTGATCAGAGTGAATTGCAGGAGGAATTGCACCTAAATCCCTCGTCTGGGGGGAGAGGAACATGGGTTCCCACTTCAAGATAGGTTACAGCTAGTGGCCTGAGACCACAAAGGAGCTCTGACAGACACAACTCCATTAATTTGGCCCACACTAAATCCATGAGTTGAGTTTGCAAAATCTTTCTTCATTTTGTCCATTTCTTTTAAAAAGATTGAACCATGTCTAGTCTCTTGTTCAGAGCTTCCATTCTTTTCTCCATTGCATGTTTAAATGCCATTAAGACCAGAGTTAAATACCACAGCAGAAGCACAGCTGCCATCTTTCCTCTCTCCGAAACAGCCTTCATAAAGGAGATAAATTTCTGCTTTGGTATCTGTCCCATGGGACAGCTAAAACAGAAGGTTGCACAAGAATGCAAAGCACAAGATACTTGGCTTAGAACTGCTGGGACTCAGCAGAGCCTTAGTTAAATGTGTCTTTTCAGACTGCCCACACACGTGTGCCCTCAGGCAAACGTTTTTTCTACAGCAGTTTAAATCATTTGCTGTAGAAAATAAGTGCTGCTTAAGTCTGCATGATTAGCTGAGGCTTGCAGTTCATAACAGTATAAAGCAAACAGCATCTGGTCTTGAGAAGGAAAATCCTAAATTCTCTGGATTTTGTTGTTGTTATTATTATTCTGGTTGGATTTAGATCAGTAATTACAATGCAGCATTAGCACCACGTTCCATCTATATCCATGGTTTGTATTTAAGTCTAACAAAAGTAAATACTGTTGTGATATCTGTGCCTCTCTACATAACACATGTTACAAGGAATAATGGCTGCTATAGAAAGAAAATGGGAACAGGCCAACGATGGGGGTTGGAAATGAGACAAAATAAAATTGTTAAGCTTTGTAGCCATTTAAATTTAGATTTTAAAAAATCACTTTTCTTCTTCCCTTAAAGCATGTAAATTTTTAAGCAATATTTTCTAGTATGCTGCAAGAACTTTTATCTTGATGTAAAATAAAAGCCAGTAGAGATTGATGGTTTGTCTATCCTTTTGGCTGCTCTTCTTAGACTTCCTTCTAAAGCTTGGTCATGCTTCGCATGCTGCTCTGATGCTAGCAAAAAGTGCAGCCTGGAACTTCAGAGGATTGCTCTCTGTTTCACATTTACCTCTGTTATATCGCAAGTACAAACAGCCTAGTGTAACTCAATACTGAGAAATTAACACTGTTACGAAGGATAAGATGAAAGCATGTATGTTAGTTATAGACTGACTTATTTCATTCAATTTTAAAGGGACACTATCAGGTTGAAAATCAGACTTTAAAAAAAATTCTTGCTGAAATTACAACTGAAATCTATTTTATTTTCCACTGGGTTGTTTGTTTACATTTTACTTGTCTCCCAGTTTGGACAATGGAACTACAGTAACTAGTCCCTCTGGGTCATATTGTCTCACACACAGTTTATCCCTCCCCCAGGGAACAGGAAACAGCACAAGTTTGCACTTGTGGGGTTCCCTTCATATCTTTCCCGCTGGGATGTGGAGTTTTCCCTCCTCACTCTTCTCACAGAAGCAGCAGGGAAATTGGCTGCTTAGGCAGCAGATCTACTGAGGTCCAGCTTTTCCATGGCTCTGCACGGCCTCCAACTCCTCTTTGGGCCTTCATGACAGTGTGGCTCTGACAAAAATATACTTCCCGTGGGTTACCCCAGGTGCTGCTGCCAAATTGCTTACAGTGTAACAGATGGACCCATGTAAACAAATACTGATAGGGTCAGCATTAACTTCTCAAATTCCCATGAGGCTGGGTGGATGGAGGATCTCACAGAGGGTTCCCTTTCCTCCAACATCTGGAGTGCCAGCTGAGCCACTGTGAGGGGGGCGGGGAATGATGGAACAATATCATAAAGCCATAATTCCTTCTTTCCCTGCTCCGAATCCCAAATGATCCGGGTTTCCCTTCCCTCCACTTGTAACCCATCAGGGCTATTTAGTCCCATCACGTCTGTTTCTATTTAATTTCACGTCTGTGTTTCCCTGCACTAACACAATGCTATAATGTTTAGTTTCCTGACACTTCAAGGAAATAGGTTAGTTTGTTAAAGTACACAATGCCATTGGAATGAAAAAATAATAATGATGATGATGGACACTTTTCTGTTAGTCCTAGGTTTTGTAAAACTGTATTTTTATAAGATCCAGTGTTTGGAACTCATTTGAAACTGGCAGTGTCCTTTTAATAGCCACACTTTTTAGTGGTTTTGTAGGATTGTTTCATGAAGGTTTTCATGGTATCTTACCCCTCAGGTAATATTTTTGTATTTGAAATTCTGTTTGTTGTTAGAAGTAAAGCAATTAGATTGGCTTTACCATGCTAAGGGCATGATCCTGTCATCCTTGATGGATCGGGCCCTACGAGCGCAAGCTGATCCTTCTACAGTTTGCTTAGACCAGAAGTAAGTGCCAGGGATAAAGTAATTATGTAAAGAGCTTTTATTCATATTCCGATACATACTTGGGGCCTGAATCATTGGTGCATTATGTTCAAAGTATGCCATGAAACTTCCCAATCTGAGCATAAACCTGGAGCAGTTCTCCTCAGACGGTTGTAATTTCTGTCTATGATTCATCAGATGTGAAAAGTGAACTTCAGGGCACTCGTCATCTGATTGTTCCCCTATGCCAGGAAGGAGACGTGGGGACATAGCAAAGCCAAACATAACTTGCTGGTATTCTCCCCAGAGCCTGGAGAATGGATAGTCAGAGCACAATTTAGAGCAGCCCTGTAGCTGGTGTAGCTCAGATCAGAGCGTTGCACACTATCAGGAGGCTGTCCTGAGGAAAGTAATCCCATTGTTAACATAGTTATGTGTTTGATTCTCACTGTCCTAGTACTGAATATGCCTCACTCCTTTCAAATGGTAACATTCAAATCTAGAAATGTCTGTGCACTTCCAAAAAGCAGTTTCACTGATCTGAATCCTTCCCAAGCCATCAGATGTTGCTTAGGGCATGAGCAAGACTCTGCCATCCCTGTCTGTCATGCTGTTTGCCGGAATGGCTGCTATGTTGTGTTTATATAACTCATCTTTTTGACAAGGATAGATTGTTGGCTGCTATTGCTCAACCCCCGCCTGGATGATCGTGGACTGCTTTTCCACTGTACCCTACCCTTTGACCTGTCCGTCTTGAGTGGTCCTGCGAGGAGTTAAAACTTCCGCTGGCATAGTTCTCAGGGTCACTGAAACACACAAGCCTTCCCCCTGTGTCAAGGTGCAGACCCCAAGGAAGGAGTTTCATAGATACTGAGGTAATAAATAACTGCCTGCTAGCACGTAGTCTGATAAAGGCAGTTGCCTTTTTATTGGGCTCTGCATTCACTGGAGACGGAATGAAGTGGGCATATGTTCAGGTTTAGCAGTTAAATAATATTCCTTCCAAGTAATTTTCATTTTGTTTTTGCAAATGTATTTCCAGAACATGAATTGTGGATTGCACCTTGGTAGACTTGATTCTCCAAGGTTGGGGGTGAATATGTGACCCATGCAGATGGAAGCCAATTGACTAGGTAGCCTTTGGTTTGACTGTGGTTAGCATAGTTAGTCACTGCCCACAGTCACTAATCCACATTGCAACCTAATTGTGGTTGTAATAGAGCGGGGGTCGGCAACCTTTCAGAAGTGGTGTGCCGAGTCTTCATTTATTCACTCTAATTTAAGGTTTTGCGTGCCAGTCATACATTTTAATATTTTTAGAAGGTCTCTTTCTATAAGTCTATAATATATAACTAAACTATTGTTGTATGTAAAGTAAATAAGGTTTCTAAAATGTTTAAGAAGCTTCATTTAAAATTAAATTAAAATGCAGAGCCCCCCCGGACTGGAGGCCAGGACCCGGGCAGTGTGAGTGCCACTGAAAATCAGCTCACGTGCTGCCTTCGGCACAAGTGCCATAGGTTGCCTACCCCTGTAATAGAGCAATGATTGTTTTGTTACTGGTAGCGATGCAGGAAATGAATAGTACACATATTTGTGTGTGTGGAGATATCAGGCGATTATAATGGAAGATTGAATGGAGTATTACCCAATCCCTTCATTCTCTGCTTAAGTTGTTTGAAAAGACTGGGTTTGGAACCTCTGGACTTTGGTGAGAGAAATATAAGCCAGGAGCCAGTTATTCATGGAGATGTTCCCTGGACAAGATGCAGATGGTTTGCTCCTCCCACTTCCTGGTCTACCTTGATCTTATGCCAGGGCAAACTGAGCACAAATGTTGTGATGAATCAGATAGTACTAAGGCCTTGCCTACACGCAGAAGTTGTTTCACTTTAACTGTACAGTTGTAGTTAAATGAGAGAGAACTTAAGTACATTTCCACCTGTGAAGTGATAATAAATAGGGATTGTATTGACATGCCATGTACACCTGTGTATTTTACTGGTATGAAACATATAGGTATTAGAAATCCTGTGTCCCTAACCTTTAAAAGCACACACTCCCCTTTATTTGTGCAGCATTCTCTCACTTTGGAGTGAATAAAAAGTAGGAGCAGTTTGAAAGTTTGTGATCCCCATGATTATATACTGAAACTCAGCTTTCGACACCTTCATTGTTTTTGTGTTCTGATGAAATAAGCACGTAGCTTAATCTCTTCTTCCTAAAACTGATTGCCTCAAAAACAGAACTGCTTGTCCTTTTCGTAGCAAAGAGGAGAATTCTCTACAACTCCATTTTCTTTATCTCCCTCAATTCAGACAGCCCGTTTGCCTCCACTGCTTGTAACTTTGGCACATCTTTGACCTTTAACTTTTCTCTTACTCCTGTATCTACTGTCAGCTCCACAGAATTGCCTGCATACTCTGAGCACACAGATCTTGTGAGGTTTTTTTAAATACATTGCTCATTTAGCTTGAGCCTTGCCTCTGCTCATCTAACACCAGACATCCTCTCTATCTGTTCTATCCAGAATGGTAATACTGTGCAAAGAGATTTCTCTCCAGCAGCTTTTGGAACAGCCTTCTTTATCTCTCTGGCTCCTTGAGTCTCCATTGCTTTTCAAACTTTTTCTATAAATAACAGCTTTTCTCCCTCATCTATTCCTCTTAATTTTTTTGTTGGACCTGGGACCAAATTCGTAATGTATTCATTATGGAATGCCTTTACACCACTGTTTTCTGGGGTTCTTACTAGACAATTTCTTGTATTCTTTAACTCTGTGAAACACTTCGAGATGCAGTTTGTATGAAAAACACGGTGCAAAATAAAATGTTATCAGAAAGTTTCAAGAAGGTCTAAAATTAAACTGCACGGACATCTATTCCTTCCTGAGCAAACCAGTATTGCTAACACTATCTTTAACTATATGTACATCTAAAAAATGTATATTGGTACCCAATTGTTATAATTTTTTAAAAAGTATGAACCACATTAAAAGGGCCCGCAATTACCCCTCGCATTTCCAACTAACACCCCAATCTCTTATAAATATTAAGGAAAAGTTTCAAAAACTTGACAAAACAATTTGTCTGGCATTAGGGTTACCATACATCCAGGTTTTCCTGGACATTACCTTTCTTTTTTTTTTTTTGAGTCTCTGTCCTTTGTCCAGGCAATTTATCAAATAACAGGAAATGTCCAGGATTTTTGCAGAACAAACATTGCAACTCAGAAAGAGTCCCGATAGGTCCACTTCCTGATTGGTTCCTCCTCTGCATCTTAACCTGATTGGTCCACAGCTGCTGGATCCTGCCCACTCAGGCCCTGCTCTCAGCCCTGGGTAAGAGGTCCCACAGGGAGACATTGACGGACTGCTGTTGCTGCGGCCCAGACTTGCACCTGCCAGCATGACAGAGAGTGACACTGCCCCCAACTTCAAGTGAGTTCCCCTTCTGCAGGTACCTTCTGCAGGTACCTCCTCCAGCTCCCCCAGCTGTGCCCTCCCTCCAGCTCCCCCACCCCAGAAGTGTTCTCTTTTTTGGGAACCCGAAATATGGTAAACCTATCTTGCATTGTTCGCTAAATTTTGTTACAGCTCTGGCAGACCACAGGAGGAATCAAGTCCCAGGGGTGTAAGATCTCCAGTGCAGATAGAGAAATTAACCTCAGGACCCAATAGTGAGATCAGCCCAGTGGCTCATAACTGCAAGGGAACATAGAGAAAGAGACTACTTAGGGCTTTGTACTTCATGACTAACCATGTTGAACTGTGCCAAGAAATAAACAGGGTGCCAAAGCAGGTCATAAAACACTGGTACTATGGGCTCATAGCTAGCTATTTGTCCCACTGAGCGATGAGTGTTGGGCTTTTTCAGTGCTAAGCTCAAATAGAGAACATTGCAGTAATGTAGCCTGGGGGTTACCAAAGCAATGATTGCTGTGATGAGGTCTGCATTTCAGAGAGAAATGGTCACAAATAGGACTTCAGTGAAAAGGCACTATCTGCCACCAAGATTGGAACAGCATCAGTGGATGGAATATGATCATGAAATTGCGACCAGATTGCCGGTGGTCTGGCACATTGAACTAACATAAATGGACTCACTATCCAGTTAATTTCTTCCAAACTATCAACATCATTTCCCCATTTTATCTGGATTCATCTTAACACAATTTATTCCAAGGCATTTGTCACAGTCGCTGGAAGAGCAAAAAAAATGTCAGCTTTCAGTTGTGATGACAATCAAAGAGATATTGACTCTTGGTATATATAGAATAAGCCACCTTTCTTAACTTTCTGTGGCTCTGAGAATTTGTGTCAACATTTCTGCCATTTTACCATTTACAGTAAAAACAAGCTGGTGTGATTTGTCTTTTGCGTGTGTGTGTATGTGTGTACATATATGGCTGTGCTGCACTGCACTATATATATATATATCTATAAAGAACCTGCAAATGTAGAGTTTGTATTCTTTCATTAGCTGATGTTTTTTGCAGCTTCTTGTACTGTGAAAACTACCCAGATGGAATGCTGAGACTTCACTCAATATTGTGAAATAGAATAAAATTATAATATTTTGAAACAAATAGTAGATTAAAGCAATTTTTCTTGGCACAGGTAAGGATACATAGAGTACAAAAATCAGCATTTAAAAGTTGGCTAATATAAACCGGATTGAGTTTCTTGAAAAGGACTAGTACACTGTACTATCTGCAACAACAACAAAATTCTTGTGTAAACGGTTCAGAAAACTAATTATCTTGACAACTTAGTTTGTAGATCACAGTTGTTTTGTTTGGTACTTCTCTTTCTTAGGCTTGGTCTACACTAAACCCCCAAATCGAACTAAGGTACGCAACTTCAGCTACGTGAATAACGTAGCTGAAGTCGACATACCTTAGTTCGAACTTACCGCCGTCCAGACGCGGCAGGCAGGCTCCCCCGTCGACTCCGCGTACTCCTCGCAGCGAGCAGGATTACCGGAGTCGACGGGGAGCACTTCTGAGTTCGATTTATCGCGTCCAGACTAGACGCGATAAATCGAACCCAGAAGTTCGATTGCCTGCCGCCGAACCAGCGCGGTAAGTATAGACAAGCCCATAGTGTGCTGATAGCATTCTTCGTAGCTTATGCACAATGTGCCTCAGGTGTGACCAGGATTCATTACTGAATTTTGTCCACTGGTGGGATCATTAGCTTCCCCGGCCCGGCCTGGGTACTGACAGGAAGTGCGTGAAATACCATGTTTGCAGGCTTTGGCAAGATTATCTGTGGTGATCCATGATGAGGCTAGTACTCTGTGGCTCAGAAAGGCAATAGGATGATAGATGGGGCAAAAACTCCCACAAACCAACTTCACAAACCCACAGATCTCTAGTTGAGCAGTTAGAAGAAAACTTCAACATTAACTTTTTTGATACTGTAATGTTGCTAAGGTGCATGAGTACTTCTACAATAATTGTGATACAGACATATAAGATACATTTCCTCCTGTCATTGAACAAATAGAGGGTGGATATTATTAGTTTTTTACAGCTTACTATTATTGAATTCTATAGGCTTTCCTTTGAACCCATAGAATTTAATAAATTTTAATCTTTAATTTGTATGTATTCTATATAATTTGTTGTATTTAAAATATTGTAGGTAACTGTTAGCTAGTTTTATGATTACCCAATGTTATTACTCTTTTGTTGTTGGAGATATCAAATATTCTGATGATCTACTGTGGTGTTTTTTTCCATTCACTTTGGTAATATTTGCAAATACAGTCACAAAGCATTCTTTTCTAAGCTTTAGTTTTTATTGCACAGCAGGGAAATATAACAGTACAAAAAACAAAAAATACACCCTCTACAAGAAAGTATTTCAATGCATATAATCTTTCCAAGGAATAAAATGGTCAAATTAAATAAACACATCAACTGTAATGATATCACCTGTACTATGTATTGAAAGATAGATTTTTCTCTTGACTCAATGTAGGATCCTTCTATCTCAAGTTTTGATTCTGTTGTATTGAAATAGTTGTTGCTTCTCTTTCTTGTTTCGGTCTGTCCCTTTTTCTGCTAGATCTCTAGCGTGAACTCATTGCCCCACTGAAGTCAGTAGAAGTTTTGCATTTAATTTCAAAGGAGCGAGGTTTGCACCACTAGTCTGGTTGTCTGTGACTTTTTCGTTTAGATTATTGATTAAGTTGCTGTCTGTTCATACGGATAGCTAAATCAGGAGCAAAGGTGGAAGGTATTTCCTGGCATTTGAGAGTGGGAGTCAGTAGTTTAGAGGATTAATATTTCCAGGAAACCCTAGAACTGTTGAAATTTTTTCCAACAGAGCAAGTTTTTTTTTTAATTGGAAAATGCTGGTTTGACAGAATCGAAATGTTCCATGGGAACATGTGGTTGGGATGAAACATTTGAAAGAAACCCTTAGACAGACAGGTTTCCCATGTAATAAAGCCCATGGACATGTGGAGCTTTACAATGTGGTCCTATTGTAATTGTTGCAGACAGCAAGTGGATACTGAATAGTTGAAATGTTGGGATTCAGATTTTTTCCATTATAGCCAAGAAGTGTCATAGTCTTGGCTTATTTGCTGTCTATATTCAGGTTATTATTGATGCAAATCCTTTCCTAGAACAATTTCAGACAAATCCCCTAGATGTGTCTGAAGATACTAAGTATTCTGCATCTTCTCTAGCAAACGTCTGAGTGTCTTTTGAGTATTCCTTTGGCCATCTGATCAGAAAGAAATCTTTTATTCTGTGCAGCTCTATTTTTTGACTATTCATTTGATATAGTTTCTGTTTTATTTGCAATTCAATCCCTTCCAGTTCATTATATTTAGTACATTCTTTAAATACAGTCTCAAAACAGTCTGGGGATTAAAGATCAGCATGACATCCACATATATGTAGTCTAATAGTTAACAAACCCAAGATGATATTGAGCTTTACTAGATCCATAATTGCTTGTGTAGTTGATCCATTGGAGTTGCAAGGAGCATGGAGGAAAAAGGTCAGCATGTGTCTAATGACTCTTCTTCTTGCTGTGTTTTTATGAGGCATCAGTTCTGTTCCCTGGGTGTTTTCAGCAATATGCTAAATGCTCTATTGGCTTTTTCATCCTTCCATACTGGCTTCAACGCGTTTTCCGAATTACCTTTTTGATCAGCATAGTATTACGTTTCCCCAGTGTAATAGTTAGCTGTTTTGCTTGCTCTGGAGGTCCACTTTGCTCATACTTTGTTCCCAGTTGTTTAACATCACATTCTAATTGTGTTCTAGTATAGGTTGTCAGTTCTGAGGAAGGCTGAAAAGAACATGGAGAGAGAGCCATTACATGCAGATGAACCAATAGCCAATAGGATGGACCCATTTACTCACACAAATCCTTGGGCTTTTTGTATTTGGCAGTTCACACTCCCTGTCCCTTCTGTATTGCCATTAGTCCTGCACACCGAAGGGAAGAAGGTGGATCATTTTCCATGCAGTGTTTGTCATGTAGTTTTCCTCCTTCCAGGATTTTTCTGTAAAAAAATGCTGTGGACCGTGCCTAGCGTGGGTCACAGCTGAGAATGCCACATTCAGGACAAACTGAACAAAAAATAGGGCAGACATACTCCCAAACTGGTGGTTATTCGAACATTAGAATTCACCAAGCCAGTAACAAAAGTGAGCTCCTGTATCACCTCACTGGGTAACAAGAAGCCAAAATACAGTCCCCTTATGCAATCCAGCCCCTATC
Organism: Malaclemys terrapin pileata; assembly: GCF_027887155.1. NCBI lineage: Eukaryota > Metazoa > Chordata > Testudines > Emydidae > Malaclemys > Malaclemys terrapin. Next base: position 144,810,540 of record NC_071507.1, read on the forward strand.
GCCACCCAGACATCTGATCTTCATGAGAGGTTACTGAAAAACAGATTCATCATATATACGGTTCTTCTAATCCCAAGGATCAGCCATTCCCCCAGGTCAATATATATACTTAGATCTTACCAAATACCATGCGTGTAGCCAATCCTTTAGTAACTAAAAACTAAAGGTTTATTAATACAAAAAGAAAATGAGTTATTAATTGGTTAAAGGAAACGTGTGCATTACAGTTGTTTCAGAGTTTACAGGTCAGGATAGTAGCAGTGATGTTAAATCTGCTATCTGATAGTAATACTCTCTGGTTCACCCAAATATATTGGGTGTCATCAGTCCATTGTTCAAAGGTTCCTTTTGTTAGAAATCGTGCCCAAAGATATGGGGCAAGATTGAAGACAAAGCAATGATGTCACAGTCTCCTTTTATACTTTTAGCCCAAATGTACGGGAAGTTACTGGCAAAAGATGGAGTCTTAGATCACATGTCCTTATGTGCCTTGCTGAATCACGGGGTAGCCATTGCCTCAATGCTTTCTAAAACGTCTTCAGGAGGGGCTCACTGGGTGATCTGATTGTCTTTAATGGGCCATCAAGCAGGCTGCCTAGTCTAGATGCAAATCTGTCTTGGGGTGTCATCCAAGAAAACAACATGTTTGAGATACACTCTTAGTCAATATTCATAACTTCATATACAAAGATGATACATGGCTTTAAACAGGATAATAATACTTATCAATCTATAACTTTTCCATTGATACCTTGCATGACATACTTTGTACAAGATTTATTGCAACTTTGTAACAGCAGTGACTGTATTAGTGTAATTAGTTATCTTCCTTTTTATGCAGCATCGCAGATGTGTCTTGGACTATTTCTTAGTCACTTTGAAATCTGAATGAGTTTTTCTATTAACTCTGATGAGATCAGGATTTCATAGCAGATAGAGACAACATTCTTAAAACAAGCTAATAATTTGGAAAAAATGGGGAGTATTTCAGGGATTAAAATCGAAACCAGTTTCAGAATACTGTCAAATGTCTTCTTAAATTAGACAAGATGAACACCTTTTACTTTTGTCATTTAGAAACAAACTGTATTTCTGATGCAAGGAGAAAAATGTGTATACATGACTTTCCCTCACAGAAATACAGACCAGAGAATCTTGCTAATCCTTGTTGCAACTGTGAAAACTCCTACAGCTGATTTAATTCAGCAGCAAGCATTGAAAAGTGGGTTTGAGGATATTAAGGGGATAAATAGAAAAGTAGAACAAACATATTAGAACTATCTTTAGCATTTAACAATCACTTCTTTGGGCAAAGTACTGCACAGCTTTGGGTGAATGTACTTTTCTGTGAAGTAATAATAAGTGCAACATTTCTTTGAATTGCTGGAGTTCTTTATGCTTTTTCTCGCCATGCTGAAGCTAACAATTTTTGTTTTGTTTTGTTCTCTTTTACAGGTTGCCTTTTTGAAGATGTGAAGAATCCAGACACATTAACTGAAAATTATTCTCAAGTTAACCTTCAATAAAATACAGAAATATAAGGATAATTTCCATTGGGAAGACTTTCCAGCAAGAGTCATTGAGGGTGCAAAACCTCAGCATAATATTATTTTACTATTTTAGCTTTGATATTTGTTGGATTTTTGGTTTTGAAAGAGCAAAGCCACTGACAGGAAAAAGTTGGTTTAGACAAGCACAAGACTGGAGTTATGAGAGTGACTTATGTCTGAAGGCTGGGGTGATCGTAATGATGACCTCTTAATCACCAAGGGAGAAGAAGTCAATTATCTTGATGGAGCAGTGATTGATAGTAACTTACGTATTTTATGTGGAAAATGAAGAACTGGCAGCCAGGAGAGGGTATAAAATATTTAATGTAGTGAATTCTAACTAAGAAATATATATGCAACTTTTACCACTTCTCACTTTTTTGAGTTGGCAGAGGTAATCAGACAACTAGAACTGTAAAATGTAAACTGTTGTTTTCCAACAAATTTATGTATGAAGCATATACATTATTTCCATATTAAATCCTACTCCCTAATCAAGAGAGAAGGTAGTATGTACATGCCTGCACCCTATGTAAAACTGAATGAAATTGATAATGTATTAGTTAAAATGTTTTTGTGATTACTTAAAAGAAATTATCTTGCAACTACAAAAAGAAGGGTGTCTGTGAATATAGGGCTCATAGAAGTTGCTGAACTGACAGTCCTAGAAACAGAAATCCTCTGTTTGCGAAGCACATGCATCTCAGGTTGTGACAACATAAACTTCCCCACACAGCCCTTCCTAGGTGCCTCAATCCTGGCTTGGCGGGACCATATCTATGGAGTAGTTCAGTCCTTATGGGCCATTCAGTACTTTCTCTTCTTATCAGACTGTCAAGAAAAGTTGACAAGCGAGTTAGTGCTGATTGGAGTTGGTGGCAGTTTCTGTGTTGTAAACACTTATCTACTTGTAATTGGACTGATACCACCAAATGCATTCCATGTGGAACAAATAACCTTGCACTGTTTCCAATTTTAGAGTGGACCTCTCATTCTTTAGTTGTCAGTAATCACTTTGGTCTCCATTGTGCGGAGAGAGTGCCAGAGAGGATGTGTATATATGTGTGGGCAGTGGAGGGAAAGATGAGCTATTCATCTCTGCATAAGCACCACTACTACCCCATAATTCAGCAGCCACCCTGTACTCTGCCTAAGCTAAGGATATGGCTGAACTATATGAGAAAATTCATATTGTGGATCCCTTTTATATTGTATATCTGAGCCCTGTATTAACACATATTTGGAATCCTGCCCATTTTGTAACCTTAATCTATTTTCTTATGTGCCCTCAAGATTGCCACAGAATACCATTGGGGCCAAAAACTTAGCACGATTCAAAAATGAGTCACACATTTATATGGATAACTAGATGATCCAGAGTTATACTAGTTTATGCTACCATACATTTTGGTTAGCGTTATTAAACACCATGATTCAGGTTGTAAACTAATCTCTAAGTATAGGGGTTACCAGGAGACTGAATATAGGATGCAAATTAGCCCCCGTTTGTCTATTCTGTTTTGTGCCTTCCCCTGAAACATCTGATGCCGTCCACTTTTGGAGACAGAATAGTGGAGTAGCTGAACCATAGGTTTGATCCAGTCTCACAGTTCTAATGTCCTGAAGATGCTTGGGAGAAACATTTCTACTGAAAATAGTGGAAGAAATCCTGTTTGTACAGGCTGGCTTTTTTGCAGTACTCATCTTTAAACAATTAAGAAATACGAGAGACAAGGTGGGTGAGGTAATATCTTTTATTGGACCAACTTCTGTTGGTGAAAGAGACAGCTTTTGAGCTTACCTCACCCACCTTCTCTCTCTTTAATATCCTGGGATCAACACAGCAACTACATTGCAAACAATTAAGAAATAAGAAAGCTGTGAGCTTGTCAAAGGACAATTCTTTAAGAGGAATGGGTTTAGAGGGAGAGATTCTTGTTATGAAGAGCTTCTTTTAAAACCCTGGGATTTCAGGAGAAGTCAGCACTTCCTTTACATGTTTGCCAATAATATTGTTCTAACTCATACTGCAAGTTGCTGAGCGTCTCCTGAGAGATATGGGATGTAAGTGGAGGTTAAGACCACTCAGCAACTAGTTTAGGCCCCATCCTAGTTTTTCCTCATTATTTTAGATTTGAGTATTCAAATAAAAGCAGAAGTGTGGCATTTTTCACATATATATTCTGGGGCTATATAGTGTACTTCCATGATAATTTGTCTATATAACAATGGTGAGTCATTTTGATTTTTCTCTTATGAATACAATTAATTTTTCAGTAATTTTTTTTCCATTTTTGTTTTGCTCTGTTGTTTGCTGGTCTCTGCTTTCCAGAATATGATTAGGCCAATAAAGGAGGAAAAACATTGAAATGACAGATTGCTACACTGTGATTGTAAAGCCACTTTCCTCCTATTTAAATGCCTCCTGTTGTGATTTTGCATCAATAGAGCAATCTGCTCCAGAAAGTATTTATGCTTTGTATGTTTAAAATCTGTCATCGTGTCAGTTTCTCCTACATAATATGGTATTAGGGACATAAATAGTTAATATACTTCTAATGGCAAATGAGGTTCTGAGATGGCAGGTGCAGGCAAATCATTAACTTGATTTATCAGCAATACAGAAGAAAAAATCTGCATGAAGTGGGGCACTATAAATAAATATAAATCAAACCCCTCCTGGCTAATTTATCACTCTCAGAAAACCTTGTAGAATATCACAGTGAAATGTTATGCTTCTAGTGTGTTCAGCTCGAAAGGATTCCTGGGGAAGTATATGAGAGAGGAGACAGCAGAGGTAGCATTAGGCCAAATGTGCAGCCTCACAAAGCCATGCTCTTCAGGAACCTTTTTTTTTTTTTTTTTTTAAAAGCCGGTCTTTGTCCCCATACCAGGAAGGTGAGGGTTGTGGGCTGCCAAAGACGAGCATTTCTGGTTGTGGTTGGGTTATCTTTCCTGCAATTATTAAGTTATTTGGACAGGTACCTAGAAAACCTCAGCCCACGTACAGTAATGTATAAATGTATCAGAAGTGTTCTTGTCTGAAAATGGGTTTATTTGCCAGTATTCAGAAGAAGGGGAGAAAAGTCAATCATGTCCCCTTCAGAGGATTCATTGTGATGTCAGGTGGTGCATTATTCAGACTATAACTGTTTTTATAGACGAGTTGGATCATTTTTTTTTCTTTTAAATCTTTCAGCATTTTTCTTTCACTCTTTTCATAGGCACTGGTGTACTTGAATCCTGATGAGTTCAGTTGTTGCCTTTTTAAAACTCATCAATGATAATGCTTTATAAAAATGTAGCAATCTTCTTGTGAGCAGGTTATTTTTGCACACTACTTCTTGTCACAACATCCTTGGGATTATTCACAATTAATGGTAAATCTAATGTCATCTTTTAAATTCCACATGTACATGTGTCCAAAATAGAAATGTTGCTTATTTTTCAAGTTGATAAAGGGTGCACATCAGAAGACCTCATACACAGGAACAAAAAAATTTTTTTTTCCACAATACCTACAAGCCCTTAGTTACAAGATTTAAAAAAAGCTTTTCAATTCTGCTTTAAAATAAATAGAGTGATTCTGCAGATAAGCATTTTGGGGTTAAACACACTCTGCAATAAAAGCTATAAAAGTGCAGTGTAGACGTCTGGTTTCAAACCAAAGCCTGGATCTCTACACCCGTTGGATAGGCCTGCAGCTTGAGTCCTGTGAGCCTGAGTCGTCTGACACAGGTTAGCAGCAAATGTTTTATTGCAGTGTAGACATACCTTAATATGCTTTTGTCAGTTCCCTTGTCCATATTGTGCTGTCTTTCAACAGTTAATTGACTGTTAACTTAGAATAAATCTAGATAAAAACAGTGTTTGAAGTGTGAGCCTGAATAAATATGGTTTTAATTTAATTGTAAAATGCCACTTTGTCCTTTTCTATTACATTACATCTGAGGATTTCTATGCATTTTACAAACATTAACATACGGTCTGGCAGAGCTGCAAAACATATCTAAATCTGCTGAATATAGAACCTGTCCTTTAAAAATGTGTCAAGCTTCATTCATAATTTGAAACTATGTTCTCCTTTAAAACTGTTAGCAGCATCACAGAGGCCTTGATCCTGCTGTGCATAGTGAGTTGAGATGACAAGGTTGCTTCACAACAGCATAAGAGTGAATGGATCTTAAATACCAGCACAAGTGAAGATAAGCAGGGGGGGTGGGGGTGGGGAGGGGAGTAAGGCCTCAGCTGCCTTTGACTTCAGTGGAGCTCTGACAATTTATACCAGCTGAGAATATCTCCCTAGGCTAGTTCCTCTGCACTGGATAGACATAAGTCACAAACCCTTAGTGTTCCCTCTTTCTTGCCTTCAACAGTGTAGAATTTTTAAAAAGGGTAGCGTGGGCATGGGGCATGTCTAAGGAGACATGGCCTAAGTGTGATCATCATGCTATTGGTCTGAAGGGTCAGAGCAGCTCATAATTACTGACCGCTGTAGAAAGGCATTGGCTGCAAAACAAGGAGAGGGGAGAGAGAAATCCAGTCCATGCCCTTCAATGCTGGACGGTTAAATTCTAGATTAACAGGGATATTGAGTTTACAAATTCATGCAGTGTCCTGGCTCTTCTCCGAACTGCTTTGGCAACTTTGTCAGCTGTTGCACTGTCTGTGGCTAATATGAAGGATGAGACACACAGTGATCCAATTGTATAGTTAGTATAGGCTGTTTTCTCAGATTACCAGACATGCCCTTTACCGGGTTTTGATTTATGTGGACCTAATAAGAGCAGAGCAAGCATGGTCCTTTGTCTGAGCTTTGAAAGGAATCTGAGTATGGGACAATTTACAGCTTGTGCTTTGTAGCTGAAGAAGAAAAGCGTTTTTGTCAAATTGCTGGAACACATATCCCAGAATTGATGAAGCAAACTGAAAATGCACTAAATTAAGGGTATCTTTTAAATAAATGGCTATTAAGAGGGTTTGAGCCACTATTTTAGTTGATTCAGGATAATTATTAAAATCATATTTTGAGCCTGTGATGTGCAAACATGGCTTGACTGTTGTGAGCTCTTATCTTCAATAGACAAAGAGCAATGTTCCAGTCCAGCAAACACAGCTGTGGTGGATCTGGCATTTATGCAGTTCTCTGCTTAGCTAAGCAAACAAGGCATGGGGGAACCCAGTAGTATACCTGTGAGCATAATGCAGCAGTGGGCTCCAGAATATGCTTAAAAGTAAAATAAACTAAACCACTTTTTTGAAAAAGGAATTATTGCCTAGTCCTGCAAATTTTTTCTGGACAGCTACAGGCACTGTGAAGAAGTATCGGTAGTGGGTGAGAGGGGATTAAATTTGTGAATAGAAATGATTTGTGAATAATTTGTGAATAGAATATATATATGATTTTCTTCAGTGCCACCATGTGACTGGAGAGTATATTTTAAAAATATACTACAGAGTTATTTCACAAATATATGAAAACACTGGTTGTTTTATGATGACACTGCATCTTTTCCTCTCTTCTAGATTTTGGCCCCAATTCAGCAAGGCCATTAACATTTGCCTAACTTTAAGCACTTGAGTAGTCTTCTTAAAGTCTTACTGAATTAGGGTCTTTATTTTCAGTGATTTTACCAATCTACATGTCACTAGTTTCCATTTCAACCAAATACTGTCAGTAATATATAACTCAGCAGTTTCTTCTGTAACCTAATTGTCATAGCTGCTCACAGCCACAAATCAAGTTTATGATAAAAGGAGCAAAATAATTATCATCTCCAATGACCATGATACTGGGGGTGTTTAATTAGTTTCTCTAGATAGCTTCTCTCCTTCCTTTCCTCTAATGTGTTGCAGAATTACATCGCTTTCGTACTCTCTCTCTTCAGCAAAAGGCAATTTTGTGAAGTGCATTCCCGACTGCACTGATGAAGTTAGAACAGTTTGGCACAAGCTTGGAGATCAAGATGCTGCAGTGAAAAATGAGCTCTGTCAACAAAAACTGATTTGTAATCATAAAATGTGGATGAGGTGGTGAATTTTGTACAATCTGTCGGTCACCCACTTTCAGGTGTATCCACCACCCTGAGGGAGCTGTTACTTGTCAGAAATATCTGTGGACTCTAATCTGTCAACACTTGTTCAATGTCAAATTACATCAGAGCATGTTCTTTCTCATCTTTGACCGCAGCAGCTTTCCCTTAGTGATCTCCTTGGGCCAAATGAACTTTAGAAACAATCTTATCTGAAGCTTTGCAATCATTTACTCTCCCCATAATGATGATGAAAATATCATTGGTTGGTTTTCAAGGCCTCAGCTATACAGTGTCTCTCATTTTTATAATTCCTTAGGTATTGGTCATGTTAGGTACTCAAAAACTGCTGATTCTTTGTCAAAGCAGATTTATTCTAATCTGATACTTATTAGTACATCCACTAGGAGATGACCTCACACCCTGGGCCACCTATTTAAAAGCCATGCGTGTGCTTTATGGCTAGCCTCAGACACTATTACAATGGCAGTTTATTTAGAGGGAGTGTCTAGCTGCCATGTTTTTCATGTGTACCGTATGGCATAGTGTCTCATGCCACATATTAAACAGAGTCAGTAGCTATGCAGTGTACTTGTGGTCACTTGATCTCTGTTGTGTTCTCTCTCTCTCTCTCAACTTTTTTTTCATCTAGTTTGGAAAAGGGCTCCCTGGGACATTTTGATAAATACATATATTAAAAAGGTTAGTATGTGTAGTATATGTACAATTAAATCATATGGAGAATTTGCCCTCCCCTAAATAAATCACGTTTACCCTTACTGGCAGTCTCAGTGGACAGATCAAGAATAGAGTGGGCATGGAGACTTAAGCACCCTTTTTCATCTCTGGACATGGTTCTTTCATAAAAGAGATGATGCTCCTTGGTGGACACTTGGGGAAGCTTGTCATGCTCTGGCTGCTGCTTTATCTCCATAGAAGATGGGAAGCACATGATCCTCCAGAGCTCTCCAGCCAACATCTTTTCTGATCAGCACAGAAGGATAATCCAATGGTTATGGCACTAGCCTGGGACTTGAAGATCTGAGTTCAATTCCCTGCTCTGCTAGAAGCCATCTGTTTTGCCTTGGGCCTCTCAGTTACCCATTTGTAAGATGGGGGAATATTAGCACTTTCCTACCTCACAGGGATGGTGAGGATAAAATACATTGAAGGTTGTGAGGTGCTATAAATACAATAGACTGATAGATCATTAATTCACCCTGTTTTTATTAAAAATGTCTATTTTAGCCTCCACTAACAATTGCTAGGCATTTGAGCACATATTTGAAATGCCTCTGTTCCAAGTGTCTGCTAGGAGATTATGTTATTTCTTTCTCTTAACTTGTAATGCATTTATACTCTCTGTGATTTATGTAACTACGAATAAGAGCTGAAGTGCTACACCCAGGAGATGATAGATTGTGGGCGTATACCAAAACTATTAGCCTAGAGCTAAATCTTCAGCACTATAATCCCCAATACAAGGTCTTTTGAGAGAATGCTTTAAACATGGATGTATTTAAGATTTTTTGGAGGCGTTTCATTACTTTGATATGTCTGAATTCTCTAACAATAGCTGACGTCTCCCTTTATAACACTCTGAGATCTTAATGACATTAGATATTATCAGTCACAGTTTATGCTGTTGGTAGATCAAGGAAATAGTAAGGTTTCTATCGCAAATGGAGTTTGTAGACATATTTAGGCCTATTTGCTGATGAACCATATATGATGCTGGCAGACCAGCTGCCAGCTCATGCCAAGGCCCCAGACTTCACTGAACACTTACAAATGCATAGCTAGAAACCAGTCTTGCTTACCTGTGTTAGCACTATCAATATAGATATTAGAGTTGATAAGAATGTGTATAATATTTAAACCTTATAAAAAACTTGTAGGATGCTGCATGTATTGATCCCACTTATAATCTCTGTAGCCCATGGTATAAAGTTATATTGAGCGTTTGCATTGTAAACCTCTGTAATTGTGTAACTCCCCAAACAAGAGAAGAAACATTAAGTAAGGGACAGTGCTCACACTGAAGGCCAATGAGGTATTGCGTAGCATCAAAGGACAGAGGCTCTTTTGACTACATTACTAACTCCCTGCAGGAAGCAGAGACCTCCACATGAACTCATCCCATCTGCTTGAAATCTGGGGTGGAGGGGATAAAAATCCCTGACAAGGAGCAACTGTAACTCTTTTGTGCTGTCTGGACGCTGAAGGGCAAAGATTTCTAAACATAAGCAAAGAGATCCCCTTGCTTCTTGGCATGGGTTAGCCCTGAAAGACATTTTGAATTGACAGATTACTAGAACTCTGTCACCTTTTGAATCACAGACTGAAACTCACTTATGTGTATATATATGCTTGCTTGCTTGAACCTGTAACTCACTCTCGTTTCTTTTTCTGAGTTAATAAACCTTAAGTTCGTTTATTACAGGATTGGCTACAAGCCTTTGTCTTTGGTGTGAGATCTAAGGTGCAAATTGATCTGGGGTAAGTGACTGATCTCTTGGGACAAGGAGCAACCTGAATACTTTGTGTGTGTGTGTCTATAAGTGACCAGTTATCACTAAGTCCAGCTTGCCTATGTGGCAAGATAGACTGGAGAGCCCGAGGGGACTGTCTGTGACTCCATGGTAAGACTGTTACAGTGATCCAATAATTCACATTTGTTACTGGGTTGGTGAAATCTAATTATAGAACATACAACCAGTTTGTGCCCTGGCTTTGGGACAGTCTGCCCTGAGGTTGGCACTCTCAGTCATGAGCCACTCCAGTCATTGTGACACCATGATTTTATCCCATCTCATCTCCTAGAACTGGAAGGGACCTTGAAAGGTCATCGAGTCCAGCCCCCTGCCTTCACTAGCAGGACCAAGTACTGATTTTTGCCCCAGATTCCCCAAGTGGCCCCCTCAAGGATTGAACTCACAACCCTGGGTTTAGCAGGCCAATGCTCAAACCACTGAGCTATCCCTCCCTCCATGATTGTCTACAAAATTCTGCTTTCTATTATTCTGCAACATCTTATATTTACTCACATTGACTTAGAATTAATCGATTTAACAGTGCTTTTAAAATGTGTACTACTGTTTCCCTTCATTCAGTAGAAAGTTTTAAGTACTTTAGTATGTTGTGAATTGTATGTACTGGTTTGATGATGGGTAAGGCTAAGATTTACTCATGGGTATTTTTAGTAAAAGTCATGGACAAGTCACGGACAAGTCACGGGCAATAAACAAAAATTCACGGCCTGTAACCTGTCTATGACTTGTACTATAAATACCCACAATTAAATTTTAGGTGCTCTGGGGGTCCCCTGGGTGCTGCTGCTACTCTGGGGCACCACTGCCACTCCGGGGGTGTGTGGCCTGGGGCGCTGCTGCTGCTCCGTGGGGCGGGAGGGGAGAGTTGGCCCAGGGCACCACTGCAGCTCTGGGACTGCTGCTCTAGGCTCACACCCAGTATCTCTGCTTCTCCAGTGGGCCCCGGGACCAGCTGCCTGAGGCCTGAGCAGTAGGCCCCAGGCCACCACAGCTGCTCAGGAGGCCCTGGGGACAGCTGCAGTGGCTGCTGCAGAAGTCATGCAGGTCCTGGAAAGCCACAGGATCCATGACTTCGTGATCTCCGTGACAGACTCGCAGCCTTAATGATGGGCTAGGAAAATCCCTTTTTAAGTGAAGGAGCTAGGTAAAGTGTAATACTGCAAATATTCTTGTTCCATTCAGATCTGAGAGGTAAAATTATGCCTGTCCCATGTCAGTGTGCTGGGGTTGCACTGAATCTGTGCAGGGATTGGCTAGGTATAAAGTGTCTATCAGTGCCCTAGTCTGGACGGCCAGCTAGTGTTTCCTGCTATACTGCCCAGACCCAGAAGAGGCATTTCTGGGTCTCTACAAAATAACTGCTTCCAAATGACTTGGAATGATTTTTGCCGATATTGTTGTTATGTAGTGTTCGTAGTCCCCATTCAGACGCTGCACAGACACGTCGGCAGAAACAGTCACCGCTCCAAGGAGCTTACAATGTAATTCAGAATTTACAATCTAATCTACAACTACAACAACCAGTGCAGCTAGAAATGAAATTGAACAGCTCTTTAAATCCTATTAGTTTATGGGAGCACCTAGTAAATGTTGGCATCAGATGCAACAGGGGAGGCCTTTATCCTGCTTCTCCACCGCATCTGCCCGCTGCTGTTCCTCCCCCCTTCCTCTTGGGGTGCTCCCAGTTGCTGTTACTTTTCCTTTCCCTTTCTCCCCTGGTGATGCTGTTGCCTGGGGCCTACTGGTCCTTTGTAATGATTACTCTGGGTGCCAAGTGGCAAGCATCTGTAGATTCCACCGTTCCAGGTGCTTCTGGAAGCCTGGGTCCCACGGGGTCCATTTCCTACCTGCGTACTTGTACTCTAGGCATTCAGCCAAATTACCAGATGTGTCCCTGCACCCTGTTGCTACCAGGCTAGGGACACCACTGCTGCTGCCCTACAGGCACAACTCCACATCATCAGTGCTGCTTCTCTTCATTTGCATTTATTTTCCTTCCCTTTCTTCCATTTCAACACACACTTCAGGATACCAAGAAATACCATTGCAAGTCACCATTCACACGGGTATTTGTGAGGCTTCCTTTGTCAGCGATCAAAAATGTGCTCACGTGAATATTCACAGAAAATTAACAGAAAGGGCCCCTCACTACTACAGCAAATTTGATAGAGGCATCACCCAAGTATTCATGGAAAGTGTTTGCAGTATTTGACTACTTCCATATCTGACCACACCACTCCTCCCTCCCCAATGCAACTGACCCTCGGGAGAGACATCACTGAGCCCTAAATATCTAGAAGAACAGAAGCACAAAGGCTTTTAGAGTCTTTAATCTAGGTGTGTATGAAGTCCTAACCACTTATGGTCATTACAGATCCCAAGGGATTTCCACAAGAATGTGGGTTTTAACCCTAAGGTCTAGTTAAGATTCCACCTCTAATTGCATTCTGCCCGCCTAGAATTCCCCCTGCAGTTTCCCTTTCTTGCCATAAATTGTACTTTAATATTTTTGTACAGTGTTGAACTGTTGCCATTTTATAAGCCAGAATATGGTTGTATTTCAGTGGCATTCTCTGTTTAAGTTTGCAAAGCACACTGAGTTTGTAAGGGCTGAAAGGTGATATACAAACTGTAGTATTATTTTATTACCTATGATGTGCATCCCTCTTCGAAGGGATTAGAATGGATAGTTATCATAGGCAAAAAACCCTATCTCTGTCCTCCACAGAATTACAATGATTTGTCACATTTACTGATGTTCCTGTGCTGTTTGTGTACTTTGAAAGGGAGATGAAAGCTACTGAGGAGAGGGGCAGGGTGAGGAAGCTACACAGTTAACACTGAATAGTTATGTGCAAATCTTCAGGGAAATACTCTGAAAGACACAAGTTTGTGTTTTATAGTGAAACACACCGAACTACCTGAATTCTTATTATAAGATGACTCTACATAGCTACTAGGATTTTCTTTTCTTCTGTATTCTTCACAAATGCAGCCTACAATAATCTTATATTTGTGCAAGCCATTCATCAAGATCTCTAATGCCATTAAGAATGATTGAATATCATGTACAAATAAGATAAAACCTCAGAAAGAAACACCAACTTCATTGTGTCATTATTTTGGCCATTTAGTTTGAGATATGCTGCATTATTATTGTACTGATTTTAAAGCACAAATTTAAAAAGCCAACTGCCATGAAGCAAACCTAAAAGAGCTTTGGGGAGAAAAAAAGCATGAGAACAATATCAAGACATTAAAGTTTTGTGTTCTGCACATACAAGAGTCAAAACAGCTTAAAACCCTCTTCTTGGCAGAAAATGTCCTTCAGATTAAATCTCCTGTGCACTGATTGCAAAGGAAGTTTAAAAATAATAGTGGGAAATAGAATTACTAAACAAGCTTGTGAGCTCTTTAATTCTGAGCATCATATTTCCAACTCTGAGGAATCCAAAATGTGCATGAACACAAGTCGTGGAAGCCAAGTAACACGCCAGTTGTTATACAAACCCCCTGTGATTGTCACTTTTGTAGGTGTTGATTTAGAAACATGCCCCCTGCTGCCCTACATTCATGAGTGCTTTTAGCAGGTGGATCAATTTCATGGTGTTACAAGTCTATTTTGATCCTTCCTCTTCTGGGATTCCCCATGCACAGATTATTGGATTAGTCTATTGGGGGCAGGTTTTGTTTCCTTTGGAATGAGCAAGCGATTCAGTATTCTCAGTCTATACATCCTCTGGAGGCACAGCTCCATCCCTTCAGAGTCCTTTTGCTCACTCACCTGCATCCAGGGCCCCGCTGGCTCCTTTCATACAGATTTGCTACAGCTTCCCTAGTAATCCTTCCTCTCCCAAAGGGCACTGATGATGTGGAGAGGATTCCAGAGAATTTAAGGTAGCCTGATCATTATTTTTTCGGTGGATCACCCATAGGGGTTGGACTGTGATCAGTGTGCAAGGCTTCAGTGAGGTTGTGCAGATAGATGGATTCCCCCCAATCACGTTATCAGCCAAGTTGTTAACTAGTTTTTGTTGCAGAAACTGTCCTTGGTAATCTTTGCCTAGCTGGACTTTTCGTTTCCAAGCTGAGGTTGCTGGACTGACAGAAAAACCAGCTTTATACTGGGAAACTGATCACAATGGATCAGGAAGTAGGGCAGAGCAATAAACATAGATCCCATTATGTCATTTTTGTAGAAATTTCAACTAAATATTACTTGTTTAGAATAATATAGTGGCTTCCCATGTGCTACTTAAGCTGCTGTCAAAACATCTGCAAGGCACTATTCAAGGACACTTTATACATCAGAAAAAATAAATTTATATTAAAAAGAAAGTTACATTAACAGCTTAATTTTAAACATCACATAATTTCATACTGAAAAGCAATCCTCCATTAGGAAAAAATACCTAGAGTCAAGGGGCAACACCTTATCTGTATTCTACCCAACCCTCTTTGTGACTGGGTGTTCCTAATTTAGGAGCAAATTATGCTCTCATTTATCCTGGTTTATATCCTAAGTAACTCCATTCATTTCAATTGAGTTACTTGGGATTTACACCAGTGAAACTGAGATCATAAACTGGCCCTCAATAAAGAATTTCTTTGCTATGGAGAATTCTTTTCAGAGCCTTACCATTATTTAATTCTTTTTCTGAATAATGAACAGATCCAAGCAGTTGGGAAAAAATGACTGACAGGCAGTGAACCCATTATAAGCAACAAAATATTCTGTAGCTGTAAGGATTCCATCTTTACTAGAGGTAGCCAGTTTTCAATAAATCATTGTTATTTATGTCTGACATATAAATCCACTGAACACTGCAAGAGGAAATCCAGAAGCTGCAGGTTGTTAATGACATGAATTGATCCACTTACAATGTATAGTCCACTCTTATTTATATGGAAGCCTCTGACAATTAGTTCTCAAAAACTGCTACTTGGAACAGTTACAATAATGTCTGTCTTATTTTCTAGTCCATGTAAAAACTCACCTAAATGCAGTTAGATACTTATGTGGTTTAGTAGATATGTTACACTTGACTGTGACCTTTAAACTGCAGTTTTTAAGAGCATATCTCTAGTAGTTTAGCATGCTAATGATATTATACTTAATAAATCAATACATCTTTTTAATATCTTGCTGTTTCTGGAATTCTTCTGACTCTGGCCTATCTGAGATCATCTTTCATGTACACTGTGTTCAGGGCAAGGAATTTTTTCCTTGTTTTTTCATCTGAGGCACAGTAATCCCAGTAGTCTCCATCTGAAAATATTTCTGAGAAGTAAAATTAATACACCTAATAAATGTAACCTCTCTTCCTGCAGCCCCATTATGTTTGCTGCCTTTTCACCTAATGGAAAATGTTAATTTATTTTGCAAAAATAATACACATGCGCACGCGCAACACACACGAACATATTTTTCAGTTTTTAAATATTTTTCCTCCTTTCACTCCCTTTTTTCCTTCTCCTCCTGTACTTTATTCTTTTCTCATTTTTGTGTTCTATTACTAGAAAAGGATGAGAAAAGAACGGGGAGAGAGAGAAAAAGAGAACCTCTCCTTGCTCGTCAACTGAGTATTTTTCCTTGGGGAAATTTAACAACAACAACAATTTTATTGTTTTAATTCCACCCTCGCCTCCCCTCCCCCCCAACCAAAAAAAACCTTTTTTTTTGGTCCAGCTTTAGAAACAGTACATGTCTAGATGGTTCTGGATGACCCAAGTGTGCATTTAAATATCTCAATAATGAAGTCAATGCACTGGATGACAATTGTTCCCAAACAGTGCAGGTATATTATGCATCTCTAGAACTAGGAAAGTGGCTGGTAGCAACATACAGCACTATGGCCTTGAAATAAGTATTATGGATTCGATGTTCTTAAAACAAAGAAACAACAAAAATCCAGAAACAAGTTTATTACAGCCTTTAATTTCACTTACACTCTCAACAACTTCTTCAGCAGCCTGACTCCCTTTAGGGAAGAGAATCCCAGCTATGCCAATAGAGTAAAAGGCTGACAAATCTTTAAACTTGTCCACATCTCTCCTACCTTATTTTACCACAGTGGACTGGAACAACAAGAAACTCTGTGATCATATACTGAACCCTTTGCCCACTGGTGTGTCTACAACAACTGCGTGTGAAAACTGGCATCGGGCTATCACACAAGCGCTCAGTGAAGTTGTTCATCCCGTTTGTTTTTATTCTTGTATTTGCAGTAGCTGCTGCTAAGCATCATTGGCACTAGACTCATTATGACAGTTCAATCTATCTGCCTCTGGCTCTCATCACCATAGTATCTGAGCACCCCACAAACAATGTATTTATTCTCACAATACTCCTGTGAAGTACACTCATTTTTAGATGAGGAACTAGGGAATAGAAAGATCGTGTTTTACCCAAGGTCTCACAGAAAGTCTGTGGCAAAGCGGGGATCTGATCTCTGATTTCATGACACCCCATCCAGGACTTTTGCCACAAGACTGTCCTTCCCATCTCGGGACTGCATATAGCAAGCATATTAGCAAAGACCATAGATATAAAATAAATGCTTGAAAATATATTCCTAAATCTACAACTAACAGTCACATTTATCCTGTCCTGCAAGAATCTAGGCTGCATTCAGAAATCCATCTCATTATCCGTAGGTGCGATATCTTTTGATTGACCTGTCCTGTTTCTGCAGCTAATAGAACTGTCAGCTCTGCTGTCACTCACCCATCACCCAGTCTAGAAGCATATTAAAAGCTTCAAAGGAAACACAGGAAATGGAGAATTCCAAGGGCAAAGAGTTCTTAAGCTAAATAATTGATCCTTATTTGAATTCACATGCAAAGTGGACTGGACCTTTACTTTTATGCCAGCAAAGCATTTCTCATGGTAACTCTACTGTTTGTCCCTTTCACTTTAACATTAGCAAACAGTAAAGTTGAAAATAGTCAGGTTTCAGGAAGATTCTTTTTATAGCTACCTAGCGCTGTTCCATTGTTACTGTTCTAATGCTCACTTGAATCTTGCTGGATTTTTTTCTATTTCCATCTAATATACTGAAACCTCAGTGTGAAAAGTGGACATATCCTAATTTCCATTTTTTTTACACTCTTGTACTTGAGCAGCTATTGATTTGTACAGGGTTAATGTGGTGTACAACTAGCTTTCCAGTAATCACCTCAGACCATCCATTATTGTATCTGTACACTTATAAATGAAAAACCAGCAAAGGTCAATATCACTGCCAATCTCTTAATAATAAACACATGGAAATATATGTGCATCTTGTATCCTTTATCGTGTGTGTGTGTGTGTGTGTGTGTGTTTATCCTGCTCTTTTAACATTTTGGTACTAATCCAATTTTCCTATGCAAAATCCAGCACTCCCACTCAAGAGGCAACTGTAATGCAACTGACTGCTCTCTGGGGCAGTGCTAGCATGGCTGACAGTGCTCACTATCTGAGGAAGTATCTCACAATGGGGAGGAGGCATGACCATGGTTGGGGAAGAATATGTTACACCTTTTTTCCAAACTACCTTTTGTGGGCTGTTAGCCGCTGAAGACATAGGGTAGGTCTACACTACCCGGTAGTTCGGCGGCAAGCAAATCGAACTTCTGGGTTCGACTTATTGCGTCTTGTCTGGACAAGATAAGTCGAACCCGGAAGTGCACGCCGTCGACTGCGGTACTCCAGCTCGGCGAGAGGAGTACCGCGAAGTCGACGGGGGAGCCTGCCTGCCACGTCTGGACCGAGGTAAGTTCGAACTAAGGTACTTCGAACTTCAGCTACGTTATTCACGTAGCTGAAGTTGCGTACCTTAGTTCGAATTGGGGGGTTAGTGTAGACCTGCCCATAGTGGTTCTAGTACTGTTGCTTGCACAGATAATCTGCTTCCCTCACAATTGTGGCTCAAGCTCTTAGCATCATAGATGACCAAACATCTTTTGTGAACCTCACAGAGGTGAAAGTGGGCCGGTACAAAGGACCGGTAAGAAAAGGTGCAGTCTGACGATTCCTCCAGCCAGGCTGACAACGCTAGGCTCCGTGCTTTCCCCCTGCCTGGCACTCAGCAGCAGCTGCAGGCAGAGGTGAAAGTAAGCTTCCAGCTGGTACAGAGGACCGGTAAGAAAAGGAGACTGGCTGAGGGAGGGAGAAGCCTGCCCCCTGCATAAGAAAGGTTTAAACTCAGTTGTTCTCTGCGCCCCCCGGGTTAGGAGCCGTTTCTGGCATGCTTGTTAATTTCACTCACAGTTGCTAGGGGGGGGGGGGGGGAATGGTGTGTGTGACCATGGCAGGGGCAGTTCCTTTCTGCCCCCGGGATGAGGGGATCTCCTATACACAAAAAATACAATCAAAATCAGGAACCATTTCCAAGTTCAAATCTATCCCATTCCCTCCCCAGCAGAGAATCATGGTTGTGAGGTAGGGTGACCAGATGTCACGATTTTATAGGGACAGTCCTGATTTTTGGGTCTTATATAGGTTCCTAATACCCCCCCCCCCCCCCCCACACCCCGATTTTTCACATTTGTTGTCTGGTCACCCTATTGTGATGTCCAAACTGCTTGCAGATCCTCTTTGAAATGTTACTGTTTAAAAACACACACACACACACAAAACATAGTGGGAAAATGTCATGATGATCCAGGTTTATTTTGGGCCAAGCAATTTTGCTAAAGCAACTAAAGATTCACAGGGAAAGCAAATAGCCCTCATAGACAAAACCACAAAGGGATTGGAGGGAAAAACTGGATATTCAGGGCAATTATTGTGCCTCCTTTGAAAGAAATAGTAGTTTTCATTCCACCCTCTTTATATATTGATTTAAACACCTGAAATGTCCTTAGGACATGGGCGCAATCTCAGATCTCTTTTTGTTTTGTCCTGCCTGCACAGTGCAGAGGCTGAAATTGACAAAACTTTCTCTAAGTATCTTGTATATTTCATGAAGGCTATTTCAGTTGTCCTTCATTCACCCCTGCCCTGTCTTCCCCTGCTACTAGCCATCCACTGGTGTGCCCCCTGCACTCTTTTATGTGCCTGGAAGGGATATTAAAAAATCCTTGATATCTGACTTGCTAGGAAATAGGGAGGATCTAGGGAAAGCGGGGCACTGGTGGGCATGGTGCAACGCAGTCCCTTGCCCCCCTGGCTCCCACCATGTGGGGGTATGGCACTCAAAAACTAACTTTGGAACATCCACATGAATGTCTTCCTGGGAAAACAAAATCTTCTTCTCTTGCTTCCTAGATCTAAATCTACTCTGATCCAGGTATGTTCTCAATGTATAGGTACAGTATGGATGGATCTCTCAAAAAAGATAGCTCTTCAGTGTAGGAGTTGGACCAACAGCCCCCTGGGGAAGGATGGACTCCATTAAGCAGCACACATTAAGCAGAAGTTCCTGAGATGTTAGCCCAGAAACACAGGGGCACTGGCACCTTCCTCACAGGACAGTAATACATACAGCATGTATGTGTATGAATGTGTGTGTCACAAACAATGCAGCTGCAACCTACCGCCGACTGCCCTGACCCAAGCAACCGGCCCCTACTATTGTATTATAGTAGTATTGGAGATCCACTCATCCAGGGGGCCCTGCCACAATCACACACAGCCTTCCCCCACCCCTCCCAGCAACTGTGAGTGAAATTAACAAGGATGCCAGAAATGGCTCCTAATCCCTGGGGCTGAACGGTGCAGGGAACAGCAGAGTTTAAACTGTTCTTATGCAGAGGGTAGGCTTGCTTCTCCCTCTCAGCCAGTCACCCTGCTCCCTGCTGCAAGCTAGAGCGGAGCCCCTGCAGCCGCTGCTGAGTGCCAGGCAGGGGGAAAGCATGGCCTAGCATCGGCAACCTAGCTGGAGGAGGAGGGAAGACATGAGAAAAATGTGATAGTGAGTTTTTCAGGCTTATTCCAATATTAAAGTTTTATTACAGACAGTATTTTTAGTAGTAGTAGCAGCTTTATTTTCTATATCTATGTCATGCAATGGGAGGGATCCATGAAGTAGGTAGGAGAGGTGGATTGCTTGCAATTGGACCATATGGGTAAGAAATGTAAATTACTTTCACCCTTACCCAAACCCCAGGGCTCCCAGCCGCCTCTGCAGCTGGTAGCTCTGGGGGTGATTTAAAGGGCCCGGAGCTCCTAGCTTCAGCCGGATCCCCGAGCCCTTTAAATCCTGCTTTAAAAGCCCTGGGATTTAAAGGCCCCACCTCTTCTGGTAGAGACCATGCCTCTTCCAATTGAGGCCCCGCCCCCTCCGCAGGACTCTGGAGTACTGGTAAGTCCTTTAAGTTACTTTCACCCCTGGAACCTCAAAACAGTGTACTTCAGCATTTAACTACTATGCTGGTGTGAGGGAGCCAAGAAACTGCCATCCAGCACAGCAGGGGTTAAAGAAAACCTTTGGATTCAGCTAGCTCCACTCTGCTATACCTGCAGCCAATGCCAGGCCTGGAGGGGAGGGGAGAGAAAAGAAGGGAGCCTGGCTCAGTTGGGGGTTGACTGGTGAGGAGGCAGGTGCTCTCTGCCTGCCTGCCAGAAAAGGCAGATCAGTGACCAGCCAGCGCAGCCACTTGAGACAAGTCAGGCTTTCCTTGCCAAGGGGAGCCTACAAATAAGCCCCAACTGCAGGGCAACTGGACTAGCAGGACCCATCTCCCCTGTTTAGAGGTTAAACTGTCGAGGGCCCTGGGCTGGGACCAGTGGAGAGGGAGGGCCTGGATCCCCCATTGCCTTCTCTGGGCTTACAGTGATCATAGAATATCAGGATTGGAAGGGACCTTGCGATGTCATCTAGTAGTCCAACCCCCTGCTCAAAGTAGGACCAATCCCCAACTAAATCAGCCACTAAGCCAACACAGCTTTAAATGCCCCAGGAATTCCATTGCAAGTATATGGATGGTATAATGGGTAGTAAGACACTAATTTACATATCCTGCATATTTTTTTTATTAAGAACAGACAACCTGGTACTTAATGTATCCATGTTCCATTTATTTTCACTAAGGTGACTCAAAAGCATATTAAGAGCTATGAAAACCTCATCAATTCCTGAGCCAGCTGTACTAATGAGAATCTTATCAGCACTCGTTCACCATTTAGAAAAATTGCGTACAGAAGAGAGGCTAATAAACAGGAGATACAATATGCACCCTTATATGAATTCCTGAGGTACTAAACCGTATTTAATGAGAAACAAGGTGATTAATTACCAGTTATGTCACCCTTAGTCACTCAAATACACTTGAAATCATTTAATATCTGCCCAGTGTTGTTCACTGGAAAAAAGAATTTAGGGCTTATTGCAAGTGAAGTCATTAATAAAAATATAATGAAAAATACATGTACATACATATCTTTAAAGATGATTTGACTATATGTCATTAATCAGGGTCAAGTAGGTTGATATGAAAGGAAAATACAACTGTCCAAGTTTATGAGCATCCTAATGTCTACAGCTGATTTGTTTCCTTAACAGTAAAGGCAAAACCGGCTTTAAAAGATAGCCAGCCTAATGCAAGAATTGTAAATGAAACATAATGCAAGATTTATGAAAGACCAATTTCTAAATTTGACACTATCCCCCATAACCTCCAGAAACATCAGAGAGAAATATCTGACTACTCCTGCTATTAGTGCTCAGGAAATAAGCCATAGACACAAGGAAGCAAGATGGAAGATAGTTGCCATAAACTCTTGCTTGTACAGAATCTAGGGAAAATCTACTTACAGTTAAACTACAGGAAGATTATGGACCTCTCATTCATTTTCGTTAAAGCATCCATACCCTGTCAGAGCAGGATCCTTAAAGTGGGTTTAACTGTAATTTACATCCTTCCCCCAACCCCGATTAATACCTCGTTACACTGCTAGAGGAGTGTTAAGTGACCCTACTGTAAAACAGACTCAGACTCTATGGAGTTACATTAGTGTACTGCAGGAAAAAATCATGAGAATACCATGTATGCATATACTTCATAATACAAGCAAGGCTTAAAATGGATAGGGTTATACTGGATCACAAACCCAGACCAAAATCAATAAATTACATCTGGCTAGCCATGGATCCGAGAAGCCATTGGCTGGATTGCTGGAGTGCAGTGTGCCCCAGTCATCTGCAGCCCCTGGAAACATCCCAGTATATTCAACCCTGAAGGCCTCCCTTGCCAGAAGCCAGAAATGGGCAACAGGGGATGGATCACTTGATTACCTGTTCTATGCATTCTCTCTAGGGCACCTGGCATTGGCCACTGTCGGAAGAAAGGATGCTGGGCTAGATGGACTTTTGGTCTGACCCAGTATGGCCGTTCTTATGTTCTTAAGGCTCCATGATTGCCCTGAGGGAGTTGGCTGCTTTCCAGTCTTTGTGCTGATTGGAGTAGGGTTTAGGATTGAGTCCACTTTCAGCACTGTGTCCTCTAGCCCTGGTGGGAGCAACTCTTATCAACCTCATTCACTAGAACTACTAGTGTTTATTTTTGAGCACTTCAATGTGTGCTCAAGGCCTCACAAAAGTTGAGAGAACCATTCCCTGCCCTGAAGAGCTTACAATCAAAATATAAAACAAGACAAACCAAGTGAGAAGAAACAACAATGGCAGGGTGGAGTACATGAGGGAGGGAGTGCAAGGGTTACAAGTATCATGTGTGACAAGATGGTCAATATAGTATGGTGGGTCCTGCGCTTTTCTTGGCGTGGGGGGCTAAAATACCACCCCTTACCCCTGCTCTTGGGGCACCGAGGGCCCCACTACTAGCCCAGGAAGGTGGTAAAGGAGGGAAGTGGGGGAGGGGTCTGGGTTTGCTCCTCACTCTGAGTCACAGCCCCTCTCAACCCCTGCAGGTTCTTACCCTCTTCTCCCTTGGGTGGGGTACCTTCAGTCCTTAAATGCTGGGGGAGGGAATGTCCCTCCCCTGCTGGGGCAGGGTCTCTCTTACTCCGGTTTTCTGTTCCTCCAAGTCTAACAGTACATCTCCAAGCTCCAGTCCTCTCTCCTTCCTCCGTCCCCCTGACTGCCTGAAGCAAGGGGTTTTATTAGGTTTCTAACAGGGCCTTAATTGATTACAGGTGCTCCAATTAACCTGTAGCAACCCTCCCTAGTCTACAGGGAACCACGCCTTAATTAACCTAGGGTTTATATACTTCCCTTCTACCACTTCCCACTGCTCCCTGGCCCTCCTGTATCACATATTCCCTTCCCCTGCTCAACGCCATGGGGTTGGGCTACTTGGGACGAAAGACAGTGTTGTCGTGATAGGTCGTCTGCGTTGCTGTGTTGGCTGCCGGCTCTATGCTGGATCTGGAAGTGAAAAGGTTGTAGGGACAGGAACCATCTAGTCACTCGTGCATTCCTCTCCTTATTTGTGTGCATCCATTGGAGCGGGGCGTGGTCCGTCACAAGGGTGAATTGCCACCCAAGTAGGTTATACCGTAGAATCTCCATGGCCCATTTAATTGCTAGGCATTCCTTTTCTACTACGGCGTACCGTTGCTCCCTGGGCAGGAGCTTTCGGCTGAGGTAAAGGATCGGGTGCTCCTCATCTCCCACCATCTGTGAAAGGACGGCCCCAAGTCCTACCTCTGAGGCATCTGTTTGTAGGATGAATTCCTTTGTGAAATCTGGGGCTATGAACACTGGATGGCTGCAAAGGGCTGTACTTAGGTCTGTGAAAGTTTCCTCTGCTTCCTCGGTCCACATAACTATCTCTGGGCCCCGAGTTCTTAGTAGGTTTGTCAGAGGCGCTGCCCTTGTGGCAAAGTGAGGGATGAACTGGCGATAGTACCCTACTATCCCCAAGAATGCTCTGACTTGTTTTTTTCGGATTGGGCAGGGCCATTTCTGTATTGCCTCCACTTTGTTCCACTGGGGCTTCACCAGGCCCCTTCCGATTACATACCCGAGATATCTGGCCTCGGCTAGCCCTATTGCACATTTGGATGGGTTAGCGGTGAGGCCAGCCTGTCTAAGAGTATCTAGTACCGCTTCCACTTTCCCCAGGTGTGTCTCCCAGTCAGGACTATGGATTACCATGTCATCTAAATAGGCAGAAGCATACTTGGCATGGGTCAAAGTAATCTGTCCATCAATCGTTGGAAAGTTGTGGGGGCCCCAGGGAGCCCAAAAGGGAGGACGGTATATTGGAAGAGGCCGTCAGGTGTAGAGAAAGCAGTTTTTTCCTTGGCGTCCTCAGCCAGGGGGATCTGCCAATAGCCTTTTGTCAAGTCCAAGGTGGTAAAGTATCGGGCCTTGCCTAACTGATCCACCAGCTCATCAACACGTAGTATTGGGTAGGCATCGAATTGGGATACCTCATTTAACTTCCGAAAGTCATTACAAAACCTCAGGGTGCCATCAGGCTTGGGGACCAAGACAATAGGGCTGGACCACTGGCTGTGGGATTCCTCAATCACCCCAGGTTCCAGCATCGTCCTCACTTTTGCCCTAATTTCTTCTCTTTTTACCTCCGGTATGCGATATGGTTTTATGGTCACCCTTGCTCTGGGACAGGTGACAATGTGGTGTTGGATCAGTGTCGTATGGCCTGGTTGTGTGGAGAACACATCTTGGTTCCGCTGGATCATTTTGATGACCTCTGTTCATTGTTCTGGGGCTAATTTGGGGGATATCCTTACCTGCCCTTGTGGGCCATCTGCCTGGGGTGTGGCCGGCAGGATGGCCAGGCACGTCTCCCAATCATGCCAGGCTTTCAGTAAGTTGACATGATAGATCTGCTCTGGTCTTCAGCGGTCTGGCTGCTTTACCTTATAATTCACCTCCCCAACAGCTTCCACGATCTCATAGGGTCCATGCCAACTGGCCAGGAGCTTACTTTCTGCTGTTGGTACCAGCACCAGCACCCGTTCTCCTGGTTGAAATTTCCGTGTTTTTTCCCCGACGATTGTAGTAGGTTCGTTGGGCCTCTTGTGCTTTCTCCAAATGCTCTTGTACTATGGGGGTCACTTGGGCTATTCGTTCTCTCATCTGGGCTACGTGTGCAATGACATTCTTCCCTGGGTTGGGTTGTTCCTCCCATTCCTCCTTCGTGATGTCTAATATGCCACATGGGTGGCATCCATACAATAGCTCGAAGGGGGAGAAACCAGTAGAGGCTTGGGGAACTTCTCGTATTGCAAACATCAGATATGGTAGGAGGGTATCCCAATCTTTTCCATCTTGGGCCACCACCTTTCAGATCATACTCTTGAGAGTGCGGTTAAATAGCTCAATTAGACCATCTTGAGGCAGGGTGGTTGTGACCCACTCTGGATTATGTTCATGGCGCAGAGATCCCACCCCTGACACCACGTGTGACAAGATGGTCGATATAGTATGGTGGGTCCTGTGCTTTTCTTGGTGTGGGGGGGGCCAAAATACCACCCATTACTCCTGCTCTTGGGGCACCAAGGGCCCCACTAGTAGTCCAGGAAGGTGGTAAAGGAGGGAAGCGGGGGGGGAGGGGTCTGGGTTTGCTCCTCACTCTGAGCCCCAGTCCCTCTCAACCCCTGCAGGTTCTTACCTTCTTCCCCTTTAGATGGAGTACCTTCAGCCCTTAGACACTGGGGGAGGGAATATCCCTCCCCTGCTGGGGCAGGGTCTCCCTTACTCCAGCTTTCTGTTCCTCCAAGTCTAACAGCACATCTCCAAGCTCCAGTCCTCTCTCCTTCCCCCTGACTGCCTGAAGCAGGGGGTTTTATTAGGTTTCTAACAGGGCCTTAATTGATTACAGGTGCTCCAATTAACCTGTAGCAACCCTCCCTAGTCTACAGGGAACCACGCCTTAATTAACCTAGAGTTTATATACTTCCCTTCTACCGCTTCCCACTGCTCCCTGGCCCTCCTGTATCACACATGTTATGCAGTTAGTTACACATGGCATGCACACACCTTAAAAGCTCCCACAAATTAATCGTCATTTTTAAGGGTGTAAAGCTCAGATGAGGGAAGAGGGGTCTGTGGAAGTAGGAAGGGAAAGGGAAGACAGGGAGATGTGGTAAAGATAAAGGCATAGTGACAAGTGGAGGGATAAATTCTGGAGGACGAGGAAAAGTGGCATGGTGAAGCAAAGCAGATGGAGGGAGGATGCAGAAAAAGTCATTGGCTGTTGCTAATGAAAACTGAAGTCTTGAGTGGTTTGGTATTCTGTCTATGCTGAAAGAATGCAGGCTCTGACATCACTTTTTCTGTCATATGGTTTCTAACAGCACAAACAATGAAGTAGCTATTGGGGAAGTGATGTTACCACTCTGTCCCAGCAGCCCCATGCAGAGATGTCAAGAGTATCCATCCACCACCAAGATGATACAGATTCAGGCCACAACCAGATGGCAGACTGTTTGTTCTTGAGCACCACAGGGGCAGGATGGGATGCTTGAGAAGCCCCAATGATAAAGATGTAAGTGAAACCGCCTGTGACCACAACATATCCTGTTGTAATGAAGATGAATCTTTTGGTTCATGTGGCTGTTGTGAGGAGAACGCAAGCACTGGCATCACTGGCGAAGGAGACACAGAGTCTGTGATGCCACTGTTAGTGCTCTCACCACTGCTGCCAGAGTTCCACCATTAGAAGACCCTGTAGAGGAGGCCACCAACGGTGGGGAGGCACATGCTGTCTTTGGTGGTGTGTTGCTTGGACCTGGTGCCCCGGGGTCTGCTGTCTCAGGGGAGGGGAAGCAGAGGGTGAGCAGGCTATTATTATTTTTGTTTTTGTATTATAAAAACTTAGTTTGAGTTTGGGGGAATGTTTTTATTTATTGTGAGGGGTAGTCGGGACTTGAAGTGGGGAAGAGACAGTGGATGGGGAGGGTTTTCAGGAGTAGGAGAGGAGTATGTAAAAGGAGCAGAAAGCTGAGAGTGAGAGAGGTAGGAGGAGGGAAGGAGAGGGAGAAAGAGAATAAGCATAATGAGCAGGGAGAGTGAGTTTGCGGGGGCTAAATGGGTCAGTGGTTAGAGAGAGGTGGGAGGAAAGCGGACCAAACAACTCATTGCAATAGGGCACAGGAAGGGAAGGGAACATCTACAGGTTTCAGAAATGAATGAGCGTGATGGTGGTAAGAAGCTGTGAAGGTGCCTTTGGTTCTGAGGGGAACGGGGCTAAGAGGGGGAGGGAGGAGAGTATTGGAAGGCTCTGACTGAACCCCAGTGCCCTTCATTCTGGCTGGTACTGTCTGCTTTGGGAAGGAGCTCTGTGTGTCTAGGACTTTTCAATAACCAATCCTCACAGATTCCACCTGACTTGCCTTATGTGGAAAACAAACGCACAAAGATGTGAACACAGTCAAAGTGAATTTGTTTCACAACTAAAATGAATATTCTCAGGCATCACGGAAACTTGGTGGAACAATGATAATTAATGGGTGTGGTGGGGCGATTGCCCCACACCCAGAGAGGGTGGGCTGCAGCAGGTCTAGGCGCCTGCGCAGAAGCATAGCCAATCAGGAGAGGGCTTACTGGGAGCCAATCAGAAGGCAGATTGGAGCCAGCCAATCAGGGCCCGGCTTAGCCATATAAAAGGTTGCCCAGAGCAGGAGCAGTCAGTCTGTCCCAGGCCTTCAGAGGGGAAGGTCTGTGTCCAGAGCTGGGAGTCCAGCACCACGGACAGCGCAGTGCAGGCCAGACTGGGAGAAGGCCCTACTCCATAGCCTGCTAGGCGGCAGGCCTGGGAGGAGGAAACCTAGTGTACTGAAGGGCTGTTGGGGAAGCGGTCCAGAGGGATAGTCAGAGGAGTAAGGAGAAGGAAGACAGTGAGACTGTCGCTCGAGGGCCTCTGGACCGGGACTCAGAGTAGTGGGTGGGCCTGAGTCCCCCCCCCTTTTTCCCCCTTTGTTTGCTGTGCTACCCCGCGCACAGCCACAGGGAGCGGCCGGCCAGAACCACACCAGGTCCTGGACTGCGAGGATTGGACTCGAGGGTGTGGGACTGTTGTTTAACCCCCCCCCCCCCCCGGAAGGGGGTGTGAGTGGACAAAGGGACACTGTCGGAGGACAGTGCTCCGGAAGAGGACTCTGTATCTGGAGGGCGACGCAAGTCCGCGCACCCAACGCAGGTGGAACGACAGGTGGGATGCCACCCGAAGGGGCGCCCTACTGGTTTGAGCCAATTCCCCGAGACGACCAGGAGGAGGCGCCACAGCAGTGAGCTACTACCCTGTCACAATGGGACACAGTCACACTAGGGTACAAAATATATAGGAATGACAAAGTAGGTGATGCTGATGGGGGAGTGGCACTATATATGAAAGAAAGAATAGTCAAATATAGTAAAAAAAATCTTAAATGAATCGAACAGTACTCGATAGAAATTCCATGCCTGAATAATAAGAGTATAGCAATAGATATATACTACCAGGATAGTGACAGTGATTGTGAAATGCTCAGGAAAATTAGAGAGACTACAAAAACAGAAAACTCAATAATAGTGGGAGATTTAAACTATCCCCATATTGACTGGGAACATGTCACCTCAGGACGGATGCAGAGATGAAATTTCTAGACATCACAGATGATTGCTTCTTGTAGCAGCTGTTCCTGGAAACCACAAGGGGAGAGGCAATTCTTGATTTAGTCCTAAGTGGTGCATAGGATCTAGTCCAAGAGGTGAATATAGCTGAACTGCCTAGAAATAGTAACCATATTGTAATTTAATTTAGCATTCATGAAGGGGAGGGGGATACCAAAAAACCCCATCACAGTATCATTTAACTTCAAAAAGGGAAACTACACAAAAACGAGGAAGCTAGTTAAACAGAAATGAAAAGGAACAGCCACAAGAGTAAAATACCTGCAAGCTGCATGGAATTTTTTAAAAACACTGTAATAGCTGCTCAAACTAAATGTTAGAGACAAAAAGACATCTCTGAAAAGTTGAAAGTCAAATCCTACTGAGGAGAACGGAAAGGAGCACAAGTGCTGGCAAGGTTGTGAAGGCTAGGACTATAACAGGATTTGAAAGAGAACTAAATAAATTCATGGAGGTTAAGTCCATTAATGGCTATTAGCCAGGATGCGTAAGGAATGGTGTCCCTAGCCTCTGTCTGTCAGAGGATGGAGATGGATGGCAGGGGAGAGATCACTTGATCATTACCTGTTAGGTTCACTCCCTCTGGGGCACCTGGCATTGGCCACTGTCGGTAGACAGGATACTGGGCTGGATGGACCTTTGGTCTGACCCAGTATGGCCATTCTTATGTTCTTAAGTTAAGTGTCAAAGTACAATTGGGCAGGCCAATAAAGAATTGGAAGAGAAACTAACAAAAGACACAAAAAATAACAGCAATTTTTAAAAAGAATACATCAGAAGCAGGAAGCCTGCCAAGCAATCAGTGGGGGCCACTGGATGATGAGGTGCTAAAGAAAAACTTAAGAAGCTAAATGAATTCTTTGCATTGGTCTTCATTGCAGAGGATGTGAGGGAGATTCCCACACCTGAGCCATTCATTTTAGTTGTCAGTAGAGAAGGTCTTGGAACCAAATGATAAATTAAACAGTAAAATATCACCAGGACCAGATGATATTCACCCAAAAGTTCTGAGGGAACTCGGATATCACATTGCAGAATTACTAACTGTGGTATGTAACCTATCACTTAAATCAAGTTTTGTATCAGGAGGATAGTTAATGTAATGCTGATTGATTGCTCCAGAAGCAATCCTGGCAGTTAGTGGCTGATAAATCTAACTTCAGCAGCAGGCAAATTGGTGAAGGAACTTAAATATGAAAAGGCAGAACTACTAACCGCTGCATATAACCTGTTGTTTAACTCAGCCTCTGTACCAGATGATTGGAGAATAGCTAATATAATGCTGATTTAAAAAAAAAAAAAAGCTTCAGAGGCAATCCTGGGAATTACAGGCCAGTACCCTAACTTCAGTTCTAAGTAAACTCATTGAAACTATAGTAAAGAACAGAATTATCAGACCCATAGATGAACACAATATGTTGGGGAAGAGTCAACGTGGCTTTTATAAAGGGAAATCATGCCTCATCGATCTATTAGAATGCTCTGAGAGGGTCAACAAAGATGTGGATAAGGGTGATCTAGTGGATATAGAGTACTGGGACTTTTAGAAAGCCTTTGACAAGATCCCTCACCAAAGGCTCCTCACCAAAGTAAGCAGTCATGGGATAAAAGAGAATTTCTTCTCATGGATCAGTTACAGGTTAAAAGATAGGAAACAACAGATAGGAATAAATTATAAATTTTCACAGTGGAGAGAGGTAAATAGTGTGGGCCCCAAGGATCTGTATTGGGACCTGTGCTGTTCAACGTATTCATAAACGGTCTGGAAAAAGGTGAGATGGCAATGTTTGCAGACCATACAAAATTACTCAAGCTATTAAATCCAAAGCTGATTGTGAAGAGTTACCTCATAAAACTTGGTGAATGGGCAACAAAATCGCTGATGAAATTCAATGTTGATCAGGGCAAAGTAATGCACATTGGAAACATAATCCCAACCATAGACACAAAATGACAAAGTCTAAGTTAGCTGTTATCACTCAAGAAAGAGATCTTGAGTCATAGATCTCTGAAAAAATGTACTCAATGTGAAGTGGCAGTCAAAAAATTGAACAGAATGTTAGGGACCATTAGGAAAGGGATAAATAATAAGACAGAAACTATCATAGTGCCACTATATAAATCCATGGTATGCCCATGGTAAGCCCCTTGAATGCTGTGTGCAGATTGGGTTGCCTCATCTCAAAAAGCATATATTAGAATTGGAAAAAATTACAGAGAAGGGCAACAAAAATGATTAAAGGTATGGAACAGCTTCTGTACGAGGAGAGATTAAAAAGTCTGGGACTGTAAAATCATGAATGGTGTGGAGAAAGTGAGTAAGAAAGTGAAATTTACCCCTTCACATAACACAAGCACCAGGGGTCACTCAATGAAATTAATAGGCAACAGGCTTAAAACAAAAATAAGGACGTTCTTCTTCACAAAATGTACAGTCAGCCAATGGAACTCATTGCCAGAGGATGATGTGAAGGCCAAAATTATCACTGGGTTCAAAAAAGAATTACATAAATTCACAGAGAATAAGTCCATCAGTGACTATTAGCTAAGAGGATCCAGACCCCAACTCCATGTTCTGGGTGTCCCTGAAACTCCAACTACAAGAAGCTGGGAATGGATGACAGGGGATGGGTCACTTGATAATTGCCCTGTACTATCCATTCTCTCTGAATTATCTGGCATTGGCCCCTGTTGGAAGACAGGACACTGGGCTAGATGGACCATTGGTCTGACCCACTATGGCCATTCTTATGCTCTTAGAAAGGTATTTTTTTCAGTATTCATTTATTATTTTTATTATTACATCCTTCTCACATCAATGTAGGCACACAGGATGGAAACTAATCTCTTCCATCCCTCTCTGTTATTAGCTGCCGCTGCTTCCATCTCCTCTGTGGTGTTGAGATCAAGTGTTCCGCCCTCCTTGCTAATAGTTCTTCTTAAGGTTTCTCTTGGGTGCCCTTGTTTCTTCACACAAGTTGCTTTCCACTTGACAACTTCATATAAGAGTCTGTGCACTGGCATACATGCCCCAAATATGTCCAATGCTTCCTTCTAATTCTAGTGGAAACAAGTTGCTGGTTGGTAATTTCTCAGATCTCTATGATGGTTCTAAAGTCTCCCCATCCAATGCCCAGAATCTTTCATAGACACTAATTTTCAAAAGCATCTAGTTTTCTATGTAACATTTTAATAGAGCTCCATATCTCATAGCCTTGTGTTAGCACTGAGGTTATGTTTGAATTGAAAATTCTCTTTTGTTTTGGTATTGGATATCTTTGATATCCATATGTATTCATTTACCCAGCTCTAAACGCTTACCTTCGAAGCAGTCAAATTGATGAGTCCGAAACGGGCTACGGTTACTAAATCAACTCAGAACACTGTTCATTATGAGAGGACACGATGCTATCACCGCCCTATTTATTATGGAGAAATGGCTCTCTACCTGCAATGAAAGTGTTTGTTGACCAAAACAGAAGATAAGTACGTCTCCCTTCATTCCTTATTTTTAAAATTATTTTTCAGTTGAACTGTTGTTGGCCTTTTCTAGCCATGGTGGTATTTATCTTCCAGTCCTTTGTCAATGTAACAATATGGAAATAGAGATTTTTTGCTCATTTTTCAATTTTAGCCATGGTATGCAATAGCCATTTTTATATCAACAGTATCCCTCTAGCTTTCTCTTCATTGTAAGTCTTAACTATTTTTCTTACTGGCTTTCTTACAGAGCTTTACTCATCATATAATGAAAATGGGACAGGCTACAATACTTTTGTCAGCTTCTGGCCAAGTTAGAACTGAATAATCGTTAGTGAAAAGATGCAGTGGTGCAGGGAAATGAAGAATCTCCCCAACATTTTTATTTTCGCTGAAGGCAATAACTTATACCTACACAAAAAAAAAAAAAAAAACCAAGGCGTACTTAGAGACCAACACATTTATTTGAGCATAAGCTTTCGAGGGCTAAAACCCACTTCATCGGATGCATGCAGTGGAAAATACAACAGGAAGATATATATACACAGAGGACATGAAAAAATGGGTGTTGCCATACCAACTATAACAAGAGTAATCAGTTAAGGTGGGTTATTATCAGCAGGAGGAAAAAAAAACTTTTGTAGTGATAATCAGGATGGTCCATTTCCAACAGTTGACAAGAAGGTGTGAGTAACAGTAGGAGAAAAATTTTTCATAGGTTTTACTTTATGTAATGACCTATCCACTCCCAGTCTTTATTCAAGCCTAATTTAATGGTGTCCAGTTTGAAAATTAATTACAATTCTGCAGTTTCTTGTTGGAGTCTGTTTTTGAAGTTTTTTTTGTTGGTGCCACAAGTACTCCTTGTTCTTTTTGCTGATACAGACTAACATGGCTACCACTCTGAAACCTTATACCTACACTGTATGCCGAGAACGATACTGAGCTTTCGATATATTTGTGTGATTGCAGACATGTACGGCCATGTTGTGAGGTGAACCAACAGAAATAAACATAGTGCTGAGAAGCATACAATATACATGTATTTGGAAACAGAATATAGAATGGTATGGTATTCAGTTTTCACTGGCAAGAGTTTAGGATGATCACATTGACCCAAATAGGGGAGCCATAAATTAGTGCATTCTAGGATGACCTGCTGTGACATCACCTAGATCAGTGGTTCTCAATTTATTTATCATTGTGGGATGCATATGTGGCCCACAATATGTAGTGGTAGCCTGGACCCCAACCCCACAGGGCCAGCGGGCTGCCTGCCATGGATCCCTGCTGTGCAGAGCCGGCTGGCTGCCCCAGGCCCCAGACTCCCACCATACAGCTGCCCTGGACCCCTGCCATGCTGGGCCAAGTGGCTGCCCCGGAGTCTGTGGGACCAGGCGGCAGCCCCAGATCCCCAACCCTGTGGGGCTGGCCTGGAGCCCTGGACCCCCAACCCTACAAGGCCCACCAGGAACCCCAGAGCCCCAATCCCACGAGACTGGCCAAGAACCCCAGACCCTGTAGGGCCAGCTGGAAGCCCAGACCCCCACCATGTGAGGCAGCAGCCCTGACCAGAGCAGGGGGACAGCCCAGACCCCACCACACAGAGCAGCCGGGAGCCCAGACCCCATTACGCAGGCTGGCCGTTTGCACATGGGCCGAGCACTGCTGACCTAGATAGATAAGGGGTTCTGTCACCATCTGCGCTTTTACTTTGGGGTGCCTTGGTGTCATGCAGCTATGGTTAAGATCCCTGATAGAAGTAGCTAGCCCACACACATAAGATCTTACCCTGGCTGTCACCAGCCTAGTTACTCCTTACAAGATGACACAAACAGCCCTTTCAGTCCTGAGTCTCCCCAATCTGTCCTCCCTGCATTTTTAATTACCAGAAACTCAGACCATTCCCCTGTGGTTCATCATCCCTAAAGGTGTAAAACCACCTGCCCAGTTACCAGCTCACTTTGGCATTGTGAAGGGCAGTTTACTCCACATTTGCCCTGGAAAGGTTAATGCAGACTAGAAGGGGGCTAATTAACTGACAGACCACAGCTGAGGGGAAGCAGGTGGCTAAATAATCCCCTGACAGAGTGAGGGAACCCAGCTGAGGAGGAAGGAGCTAACTGTGACTATAAAGGAAATTGGCAGATGGGGGTGCCTGCTAGGAAAGTCTGTAGTTGTCCCCTGTGAGAAGGGAGGTGTGTTTGGGTCTACAGAGACATACAGCCTTAGATACTCTCTGGGAAGCAGGCATTAGGAATCTGGCAACCCCAGGATGTGGGAGTGCTAGAAGGTAAGGAAATGGCTCAGGGAGAGATCGTAAGGTTGAGGAGGGACAGACCTTGATTGCCTGAGTCCCAACCTGGAATAGAGATGGACCTGGGTTCCCCTGCCAGCCACTAAAGGGATGGCACCATGGGGCAGTGAATGGAAGAGCCTAAGTTTGCTGGAGAAAGACTTTGATACCCTGGAAGGGGAAAATGTATATACTGTAGTCAGCTGGCCAGAGGACTGTCCCATGAAGAGGTGACCGCATCTTGTGGCGTGAGAGGGGCTGCAGAGACCGAGGTGGAGAGAAGGTGTGCAGCTGTGGGAAGGGGTGTTGACCTTGTGCCACTAGTCCCCCAGAATGGCCAGGAGGAGGTGCCATCTTAGTGGTGAATAGAGCACCTTGTCACAGGCATATGCACTCCATACACTTTGCCCGTCAGACCTGGCTGGGATAAAAATAAGTGTTTATTTTAAAAACTTAATTATCAGAAAACCCCACAGATTCAAAGAGTAAATAGTAAAGGAAAGCAAAGATACAAATTATATGGAAAATAAACATAATCAACATCTGGCTTTATGCTTTCATATTAGAAAAAAACCTTTTCTAATACAAATCTAGTGCCTTTGAACATTTTCCCAGTGCACCTCCTAACGGGGGGGGGGGGCGGAGGGAAGGGGAATCCAGCCTTCACAGACTACTTCCTACCTAGAAGCTATCCCTCACTTTCTGGATGACAAACCTCCATTTCAAGCATTTTTTTTTTTTTCCTCAGAGCATGTTGACTCATGACTATTCTGATTGGGGAAATTCCCTCTTGACAAGATAGCTAGGGATTTCTCAATGTCTTCCCATTAATTAGAATGGTCCATCATTCCCTTTTCTTGTGCTGTACAGTGGATTGTTATTTGAAGCCAGTTTTGTGTAAACAACTAAATTGGGAGTTGCCTCTCCCTGCTTAACTGCTCACCACCGTCCTCTCTGTGAGGTGGAGCTGAAGTTTGAGTACTGATTTCTATATACATAAATTCATAACCATGGTCTGTATACATATCTTGCAATGACTATCAAGTTCAGAACCTTAAGAGCTTTCATAAAAGACCTTACTCAATATACTTTTATAGTACAACAATACTGTATGCAAACAGTTGGTTTAACTGCTTATTTTTGAGGCTTAACCCTTCTGTTCCTCCCTGGGGAGCCCTGATTGTCTCACTGTATTAAAAGCTAGTAAGAATTGTATATGAAACCACACCATTACATATTTTGTTTATGCTATAAAAGTCATATGTGGTATGACATATCCATCACTTTAAATACTATATTTCCTGAGCCATAGAATAAACTGCAAAACAGGGTGGGGCAAAATGACTCTATTTAGCATTTGTAGACTTTTTTACCAGCCCTGTGTCCATCCTGGTGATTAGAAAAGTGAACTCCTAGGTCTCTCTGAGTCATCAGGAAGGCATACCCCAGCTTCTTTCAGCTAACTTTTCTGCCTGGTACTGTGATAGTATTGAAAATTCAGCAGTTTTACTGAAAACACCACCATGTAATTCTACTTTGTTTTCTTCCCTACTGCTTGCTTTATAGTGCTTGCTTGCTACTGCTAGCAGTTTTATGGTCCTCTATGAAAATAGCATATAGCACTGTGGGGTGTGATTTGATGTGGTTGATTTATTACCTTAATATGTATGAGAAAATTCTACAGCTTAGTCCACACAGAATGAGATGTACTCTTTCTTTACATTTAATTAATTCTGGTTCAGGTGTTTCTTGGTGAGTACAAACAGTATGATGTTGAGACATCCAAAGCATAAAAACAAAAAAGAAAAATCATTCACTTGCTCTTCCAAACTATGATTAGTTCAAGGATTTGTTTAAAAGACTAGAAATAGCTTCTACCAAGAACAATGCATCCGTGAACTCAATAATCAAGTTAGCAGTATGGGACAGAGTCAAAATCACAAGGAAAAAAAGAATGAACTTTGGACTCTTTCTGCAGGAGATTAAATATTTAATTTAAAATTCCAGCATATGCTTATTCTGCATGAAAGCCCATTGCAAACAGTCCCAGTTACTACTAATTGATTTAAACCTCACAACTCAGTAGGAAGCCACAGATGTTAACTGTTCATTGGTGCACTAAAACTTCCTAAGTTTCTCACAAAAGGCTCCGAGTAAATGCAAGAAGCTCTTCAAAGCCTGGAGATTATATAAAGCTGTTCCACTGAGAGTTGTCACATGGAAATCATTGGTGCTAAGCTTCTAAATCTGCTAGAGAAGAGGAACTTTATATTTGCTTTGGGACCTTCACCCTGACCATTAAGCTGAAATTAATGTGTAATATTCACTTAGAACAAAGAGGAGAAAAACCTCTCTCTCATATACCCATCAAAAAATACCAAAGATTATTATAGTCTTTTAAAAAATAAAGCTTCCCTCTGGTTAATAGATAGCAGTGTCTCAGAAAGCCAGGAAAAGATGCTTCTAAGTGCTTGAAAATAGACTCTGTGGATAATGTATGTTTGATGTGAATGACAAAGCATTTAAAAAAGATTCTCTAGAAGTCTTATGCAAGTCACAAAGAATAAAAATGTTAGGCCTTGACCTTCACCTAGGCTTGGTCTGCATTTAGTATTTAGATAGACCTAGCCATGTGGCTCCAGGGTGTGAAAAGTATACTCACCTGGATGAAATAGCTCTGCTGAGTTAACCCCTAGTTTAGACGCAGCTAGGTTGGTGGAAGATATATCCATTAACCTAGCTATCATTGCCTGGAGAGGTGATACTCCTACACTGATGGGAAAAGCCCCCTCCTTCGACATAGACTGTGTCTACACTACAGGGTAATGCTGGCATAGCCCCCATAGCGTAGATGTGGCCTTACACACGTGCTCAACTTCAAGCAAGAAAGCAGTTCCACTGACTTTCGTGGGACTGCTCACATGCTTCAAATTAAGTATGTGTGTGAGAGAGCAAGGTATGATCAGGGCTGTAATTAGCATTAATTGTCTTTTAATGAACATTGAGACAATTAGTCTATTGTCATCTCCTGGAAATCAGTTTGTGAGATAGATGGCCACAGTGTGACAACAAACACTATAAAGCAAGTATTGAAAGAGCCATTGAGTTGTAAACCCCTATATCCCTTTTGTGGGAGTTGTGATGCCTTTTGCTGTCAGAAGAATATTTCAGGAATTTAAAGAAATAACTTTGTTAAAATACAGAACTAGCAGCCATATACTCCTTCCATCATTTTATAAAGTCTAGTGCAGTGGTTCTCAAACTTTTTTTTTTTCCACAGACCACTTGAAAATTGCTGAGTATCTTGGCTGACCACTAAATGATCTTTCCAAATGTTGTTTGTACCATTAGCAAACTATTGTAAAGCGCTTTGGATACAAGCGCTATATAAAAAAATCCTTAATAATAAACATTTTTGCTTCTACAAATAAAAGCACAAACTCATATTTTAATATCAGTAGTCTGACCTTTCTAATGTGATGGATGTGCCCTCTCTCCCCTGCCATGACAGCGCCTGAGCTGGGAAGGAGGGGGATCTCACCTCTCCCCACACTGCGGCATTCCCTGACCTGGGGCTGGGAAGGAGGACCATCTCTCCCCAGCAGCCGCAGCCCTGGAGCTGAGGAAAGTTGCCTCTTTCTCTGGCTGCCATAGCCCTGCATGTCCCAAATTCCCCCCACTCCCTCTTTTCACCCCACTTCCCCCTCCCACCTACCCTCTATTGTCACCACCCCCAGGCCACCACCTCACCTTACATGTGTATTTTCTCCAGGGTCCAGGCACCTAATTAGTGAGCCACGCTTGCATGACTCCATAATAAGGTGGGTGGCCCTTCATTCTCTTGTGTGTGGCTGCTCAGGCATGCACCTTAAAGGGAGCTATCCGCAGACCACCTGAATGGAGCTCGCAGACCTCTGGTCCACGGACCACAGTTTGAGAACCTCTGGTCTAGTGTATAGGAATTGAGTAGTATCCCTTTAAATAATTTGGGGGCCCTCTAGTGGACTATATTTTATATTGCAGAAGCCACCAGAGCCCTGTGAGAGCAGTATGTATATTAAGCTAGGCCTGTATGTTTGTATATAGTTAGTAAACATGGTTATTTGGAATCCAACTGCCTCTACGTGTTTTCCTCATATTCTTAATGTTGTACAGAGTGATGTCACAACATAAAGTAGCTCCCGTAAAACCTTTGCAGTTCATTTTTAACTAGGAGGTTTCAATTTTCTCCAGTG
Source organism: Malaclemys terrapin pileata (assembly GCF_027887155.1). Classification (NCBI taxonomy): domain Eukaryota; kingdom Metazoa; phylum Chordata; order Testudines; family Emydidae; genus Malaclemys; species Malaclemys terrapin. The sequence goes on from NC_071507.1 coordinate 144,849,215, forward strand.
AAATATCACCAAAGCAACTATACACCTGTTTTTAGAGTGACAGGTAGAAAGGGGCTCTCCCTCAGGAAAAATAAAGTGGATTTATATAAAAATTTGGTACAGCTCAAAGTACAGATGCAACTGTTTCTGTTACGAGCTTGAGACACACATCTGATCAAGTAATAGACATTCTGTGTTTGCATATCAGGCTTTCTGCCTCATAACTGTGGCTGAGCCATGTTTATGCATTTAGACTTATCATATGGACTGTGAGCCTGATTCTTTCTGGACAGAGCACTGGACTGGGACTCAGAGGGCCTGGGTTCTATTTCTGACTCTGTCATTGGCCTACTGGGTGACCTTTGGCTCTGTGCCTCAGTGTCCTCATCTGTAAAATGGGGCTATGATACTGATTTCCCTTTTAAAGTACTAGAGATAAGTGCTATTATAATGAGGTATTTTTAATGTGGTAGTGCCTAGGAGTCCCAGTCATTAGCCGTGGTCCCACTGTGCTAGGTACCTTACAAACATAGAACAAAAGCATGGTTCCTACCACAAACAGATTACAATGTAAGTAGATAAATATTGGTGAAGATCACTGCACTCCCCCCACAGCCCTGGGAGCAGCTTGCTGCCTCTCCTCTCCTCCCTCCACTCTGCCCCAGCAGGAGCTCAATCTTCCCTGGCTCAGGGGCACAGAACTTCTCCAGCCCCAGGTGATTATTGTGGGGGAGGGGAGTACCTCTGCTTGCTCCCCCTGAACACACCCCTGAGTTAGACAAATTGAACTTTGAAATAAGCTGCAATTTCTGTGTGTGGGGGGGGGAGGGGCGGGGGGAGATAATTAAATATTGGAATGGTTTCCCAGGAAAAGTGGTGGACTCACCATCCCTTGGAGTCTTTAAAACAAGATTAGATATCATTCCATAAAGTGTGCTTAATCTAGCTCTGGGAGAAATTCTATAGTGGGTGGGGGTGGGAGGGGCAGGCTGCATGGTCATGTTGGTCTCCCTTCTGGCCTTGGAAACTGAATCTTCCTGTTCATTCCCTCCATTCATGGGGCATAGGGAGAACAGGAAGCTCTGTATTGCTCTCAACACCTGCAACTGTGCACTAAAACAATGTCTATAATCAAATCTCGTACTTCAGGACTTCTGCAGGGTTTAGGATGGATGCCCGCCTGCTCCAGGCACAATTGGTCAGATATATTCTGGGGAGGGGGAGAATTTTTCACATTCCTCTCAAGCATCAGAGATTAGCCACAGCTATAGATAGGCACTGGACTGGGTGCTGAGGGTGAACTAATGTTCTGAGTTGGCAGTGAATCCTCTTTCTTAGATGCTTAGATGTTATCTCCCTGCTCATGTTAGCATGGGGGTCCCTATCCTGTGAGGACCGAGTAAAAGGGGGTGGGGTCTGTAAAATGAGAAAGGTGTGTTACTGCTTGTAACTTAACAGCTGGCCCACAGGGTTGGAACTATGTTGTCTAGAGATGAGCAGGGTTCCAGGTGGACTTGTGTAACCTGCACGGGGGGAGGGGGAGCAAAGGGGGAAAGAGTTTTGAGTCTGGCTGAACTGCGGCCATAAACACACACAACTAGTAGGATGTGGCTTGTGAGTTAGTTTTAGGGATATCTTTCCAGTTGAAGTGTTCTGAATGGAACACGCTGTTTACTAGGGTACAAAACAATCCTGAATGTGTATGCAATGTATATCCAGTTCTATACAGCTGCATGAGATTGTGGTTTGGAGGAAATTGAGCTGGGTGAAGATCAATAAAAATAAGAGGGGACATTGGTTATCTGATGGAAACAAGCCATGGAAATGGCAGGTGTGATACCAGTCCCTTCAGCTGAGGTATTATGTTAGTAAAGTTCTCCTCTGGGAACCTTGTGGGGCCATAGTTGCAGTGGCAAAAGGTCCCTTTCCCCTCACAGCAGTGCTCTCTGCCTCTGTTACCTTCTGAGTGGAATATTTCAGCGTGCTCCGTTGGGGGCTATACTTCAGAACTATTCAGGAACTCCAATTAGTCCAGAATGCAACAGTTCCCTTGCGCACAAGAGAATCTCATTGAACATGTGGGACCTGTGATTCATTGACAACAATGCCTTTGAATTAATTTCTGAATCCAATTCAGGTGTGGGTTTAAACCTATAGAACCCATTTGTCGTTAGGGTTCTGTGTCTGAGGCCTGGTCTACACTATGGGTTTAGGTCCACTTTAGCAGCGTTAAATCGAATTAAGCCTGGACACGTCCACACAACGAAGCCCTTTCTTTCGACTTAAAGGGCCCTTTAAACCGGTTTCTTTACACCACCTTCGACGAGGGGATTAGCGATAAAATCGGCCTTTGCGGGTCGGAATTGGGGTAGTGTGGACGGATTTTAATGTTATTGGCCTCCGGGAGCTATCCCACAGTGCTTCATTGTGACCGCTCTGGACAGCACTCTCAACTCAGATGCACTGACCAGGTAGACAGGAAAAGACCTGCGAACGTTTGAATTTCATTTCCTGTTTGCCCAGCGTGGAGAGCACAGGTGACCACGCAGAGCTCATCAGCACAGGTAACCATGATGGAGTCCCAGGATCGCAAAAGAGCTCCAGCATGGATCGAACGGGAGGTACGGGATCTGCTCGCCATATGGGGAGATGAATCAGTGCTAGCTGAACTCCGTAGCAGTAAAAGAAATGGCAAAGTATTAGAAAAGGTCTCCAAGGCCATGAAGGACCGGGGCCATAACAGGGACACACAGCAGTGCCGCGTGAAAGTTAAGGAGCTACGGCAAGCTTACCACAAAGCCAGAGAAGCAAATGGAAGGTCCGGGGCAGAGCCGCAAACTTGCCGCTTCTACGCGGAGCTGCATGCCATTCTAGGGGATGCAGCCTCCACTACCCCAACCGTGTGCTATGACTCCGTCAATGGAGAAACACACAGGGAAGACGGTTCGGGGAACAAGGAAGATGAGGATGGAGGTACTGTAGGTAGCTCACAGCAGCAAGGAAGCAGAGAAACCGGTTTCCCCAACAGCCAGGATATGTTTGTGACCCTGGACCTGGAACCAGTAACCCCCGAACTCACCCAAGACCCTCAGGGCACACAGGAGACCTCTGGTGAGTGTACCTTTGTAAATATTTGTAAATATTACACATGGTTTAAAAGCAAGCGTGTTTAATGATTAATTTGCCCTGGCAATCGCGGCCAGTACATCTACTGGAAAAGTTTGTTAACGTGTATGGGGATGGAGCGGAAATCCTCCAGGGACATCTCCAGAAAGCTCTCCTTCATGTACTCCCAAAGCCTTTGCAAAAGGTTTCTGGGGAGGGCTGCCTTATCCCGTCCGCCATGGTAGGACACTTTACCACGCCAGGCCAGTAGCACGTAGTCTGGAATCATTGCATAACAAAGCATGGCAGCGTATGGTCCCGGTGTTTGCTGGCATGCAGACAATATCCATTTCTTATCTCTCTTTGTTATCCTCAGGAGAGTGATATCATTCACGATCACCTGGTTGAAATGGGGTGATTTTATTAAGGGGGACATTCAGAGGTGCCCGTTCCTGCTCTTCTGAACAGAAATGTTCCCCGCTGTTAACCACGCGGTGGGGGGAGGGGTGAAGTGATCATCCCAGAGAATCGGGTGTGTGTGTGTGGGGGGTGGTTTACTTGGGTTTTTGCCGCATGTTAACCCGGAAACCGCAGCCCCTCCTTTTACATTGAAAACCCATTTTAAATGGCCAACCCAATTCATCCTTGATATGGGAAATGCGCTGCTGTTTGAAACCTTTCCCGCATGTTAAGAAGGTTAAAAAAGCCAAAAGACTGTGGCTTACCATGGCTGCCTGCAAGCCGAAATATGTTGCCTGGGGCACTGCGTGAGTGATCTCTCATACCAAACTGGCAGGCAGAGGAAAAATGCGACCTTGTAATGAAAGAGTGTACCCATTGTTCTCTAAAATGTCTTTTTTAACCACCTCTCCCTTCTCCTCCACCAGCTGCAAATGTTTCTCCTTCACAGAGGCTAGTGAACGTTAGAAAGAGAAAACGGAGGACGCGGGACGATATGTTCACGGAGCTCCAGATGTCCTCCCACGCTGATAGAGCACAGCAGAATGCGCGGAGGCAGTCAATGTCAGACATGAGAAAAGCACGATATGAACGAGAGGAGAGGTGGCAGGCTGAATGGCGGGATGAAAAGAGCAAGTGGCGGGCTGAAGATGATAGGTGGCGTCAGCTTGCAGACAGACGGCTACCTTGCAATTATCCCCCTACTTCTGTGAGGAATTAATAAAGAATGCATGAATGTGAAACAACAATGACTTTATTGCCTCCGCAAGCGGTGCTCGAAGTGGGGAGGGGAGGGTGGGTGGGGTGGTTGGCTTACAGGGAAGTAGAGTGAACCGGGTCGGGGGGGGGGGGTTGGAGGGTTCATCAAGGAGAAACAAACAGAAGTTTCACACTGTAGCCTGGCCAGTCACAAAACTAGTTTTCAAAGCTTCTCTGATGCGCACCGCGCCCTGCTGTGCTCCTCTAACCGCCCTGGTGTCTGGCTGCGCGTAATCAGCGGCCAGGCGAGTTGCCTCAACCTCCCACCCCACCATAAATGTCTCCCCCTTACTCTCTCAGATATTGTGGAGCGCACAGCAAGCAGCAATAACAATGGGGATATTCTTTTCGCTGAGGTCTGAGCGAGTCAGTAAGCTGCGCCAGCGTGCTTTTAAACGTCCAAATGCACATTTCACCACCATTCGGCACTTGCTCAGCCTATAGTTGAACAGGTTCTGACTACTGTCCAGGCTGCCTGTGTACGGCTTCATGAGCCATGGCATTAAGGGGTAGGCTGGGTCCCCAAGGATCACGATAGGCATTTCAACATCCCCAACGGTTACTTTCTGGTCCGGGAAGAAAGTCCCTTCCTCCAGCTTTCGAAACAGACCAGAGTTCCTGAAGACGCGAGCATCATGTACCTTTCCCGGCCATCCCACGTTGATGTTGGTGAAATGTCCCTTGTGATCCACCAGGGCTTGCAGCAGCATTGAAAAGTACCCCTTGCGGTTTATGTAGTCGGTGGCTTGGTGCTCCAGTGCCAAGATAGGGATATGGGTTCCGTCTATGGCCCCACCACAGTTTGGGAATCCCACTTCAGGAAAGCCATCCACTATTGCCTGCACGTTGCCCAGAGTCACTACCCTTGATATCACCAGGTCTTTCATTGCCCTGGCAACTTGGATCACAGCAGCCCCCACCGTAGATTTGCCCACTCCAAATTGATTCCCGACTGACCGGTAGCTGTCTGGCGTTGCAAGCTTCCACAGGGCTATCGCCACTCGCTTCTCAACTGTGAGGGCTGCTCTCATCTTGGTATCCTGGCGTTTCAGGGCAAGGGAAAGCAAGTCACAAAGTTCCATGAAAGTGCCCTTACGCATGCGAAAGTTTCGCAGCCACTGGGAATTGTCCCACACCTGCAGCACGATGCGGTCCCACCAGTCTGTGCTTGTTTCCCGGGCCCAGAATCGGCGTTCCACGCCATGAACCTGCCCCAGTGACACCATGATTTCCACATTGCTGGGGCCTGTGCCTTGTGAGAGGTCTATGTCCATGTCAATTTCCTCATCACTCTCTTCATCGTGCTGCAATCGCCTCCTCGGCTGGTCTGAGTTTCGCCTTGGCATGTCCTGGCTCTGCATATACTCCAGGACAATGCGCGTGGTGTTCATAGTGCTCATAATTGCCGCGGTGATCTGAGCGGGCTCCGTGATCCCAGTGCTAGCTATGGTGCCTGGTCTGAAAAAAGGCGCGAAACTAGTATCTGACGGACCAGGGGAAGGAGGGAGGGCGGGCCGAGTGACGACATGGCATACAGGTACAGGGAATTAAAATCAAGAATGGTGGCTGTGCATCAGGGAGAAACACAAACAACTGACACACAGAATGGTCCCCCCAAAGATTAAACTGAAAACCCTGGGTTTAGCAGGCCGTTGATTTGACGGAGGGAGGGGGAAGCAAATGAATACAAAGCAAATCTATTTTTTTACATCTTAAGACGACGGTGCAGCGTGACTGATAGCCCTCGGAATCTTTCTGGGCGCTTGGCCGTTAGTGTATTACAATGGCCTTCAGGCCTATTGCACAATCTGCTGCTCAGGGAAGATTCTGCTAATGTGCGATGACCCAACTTGTAATAGGATGGTTACCAGTCGTAATACACCATCTACTGCCAAAAGGCAAGGGGCTGGTGCAATGCAGCCCTATGGCTGCCAGCCCCACAGCTGCCAGCACCCAGATCGCCGATGAAGGCTACCAGTCTACTGCACCGTCTACCGCCAAAAGGCAGTTAGCTGCTGCTGCTGTGTAGCAATGCAGTCCCACGTCTGCCGGCACCCAGATGACATATGGTGACGGGGAGCTGAGCGGGCTCCATGCTTGCCATGGTATGTTGTCTGCACAGGTAACCCAGGTAAAAAGGCGTGAATCTATTGTCTGCCGTTGCTGTGACGGAGGGGGAGGGGCCTGACGACATGTACCCAGAACCTCCCGCGACACTGTTTTGCATCATCCGGGCATTGGGATCTCAACCCAGAATTCCAATGGGTGGCGGAGACTGCGGGAACTGTGGGATAGCTGTGGGATAGCTATCCATAGTGTAATGCTCCGGAAGTCGACGCTAGCCTCGGTACTGTGGATGCGGTCCGCCGACTAGAGCACTTAGAGCATTTTATGTGGGGACACACACAATTGGCTGTATACAACCGATTTCTATAAATCCGGCTTCTATAAATTCGAACTAATTTCGTAGTGTAGACATAGCCTGAGATACAGTACTACCTGTTTCCTCATGTTTAAATCTGATTGCAGAAATCAGATGGGACCCTGAAACTGACAAGCCATAGGTTATTTGTACATCTTGGGACTGGGGACAGGACCTCAACTCTGCAGACACATCAGCTCTGGAGTTTTTCTCCCTTGGTCCAACAGAACTGCAGTCTGTCATTCTTTTGGGAACATGGCAAAACACAGTTAATTACACAGGATTTTCTTGATGAGGTTGGTCAGTGAGGAAGATCCCTGTTACTTGTACCGTAGCTGCTGACTCTTTACAGTTGAGATCTATTGTTATATGCTTGAATTTAGGATTTTGTGCTTAGAAACATAATAGGTGCACAATATAAAACAAGTTAATTGTGTAAGCGTGTTGCCTTCCTCTGTCTCTTTTTCAAAAAAGAACCAGGATGATAAACTCTAAACAATAAACATAGTTGCCTCCTGAGATTGTAAATCACAACATAAGGGCAATCATGAGTAAAGTAATTCCCAATGCGTGTTCATAGTAATATAGGAAATGTTATATCACCGTTCATTTAATGAAACCACAGTGAAAACAAGATTCAGACTAGGCTAATTCACCTAGTGAACACTGAAATGTCTGAGGGGATGATTATTATGGAAGTGTGGGTTTATAATTCTGCAGTTTTATAAGGTTTCTAAAAAATATTTCTATTGTGTCAGGAACCCATTTGCACTCAAACATTTCTTCTTCCCCTTCTGAGAAGGTGGAAGTAAAAAAGTAATGAATTGCAAATGGAACCTTACATTTATAAGAGACTTAGAGGGCTGGTAGAAAATGCTTTACTTTATAGAAAACGAGAGGTCTTTGAAAATAATAAATCTTGTACTCTCTGGATATTGGACTTGTCATATTTAGGTGGCATATAACTTTGTAACAAGCTTTCTTTACAATGGGATGGTGGGGTGGGGGAATAGAACAAGTATTTAAACCACATTTACAGACTGCTGAAGTGTAGCTGTGCTCAGAAAAGTGACTCAAATTGGGGAATAGTGGGGATTCCTTTGTTCTGTGTTTGTATTGCCCCCAGCACAATGGGGTCCTGGTCCATGTCTTGGTTGCTGACTCTCTTCTGAGGGGGATGGAGATTGAGAAACAAACATTGTTGTTATTTCTGTGACTCAAGAAATTATTTCCCCCCCCAAGCAGCCCTGGCAATTCAACCTGGGATATGAGAGGAAAGGTGGATACTTTCCTGTCATGTTATAATCATCATTGAGGTACCTATGTAACCCCATGCCCAGATGTAACTGGTTGGAACTTAATAACAATTCGGATCCAAGGATAAATAATATCTAGCACACTTTCTCTTAACTGTTTTAGCTCTGTCAGCCTAGCAGAGGTAAAATATATATTTTTCCACTTAAGTGAGCAGCCATGGCTTTGAATACAAAGGTGGAGGCGGCAAAGCCATCAACTCTCCCAACGCTGGGAGGATCACAACCTCCACTTCCAAGAGGAAACGTAGGGTAGTTGTGGTTGGTGACCCTCTTCTGAGGGGGATGGAGACACTCATCTGTTGGTGTGACATGGCATCCCAGGAGCTATGCTGCCTGCCAGGTGTTCGTATCTGAGATGTTACGGAGGGATTTCAAGGATTATCCATCGGTCTGTCGTCTACCCCATGCTACTCATCCATATGGGCACTAATGATACTGTGAGGTATGGCCCTGAGCAGATCAGAAGTGTCTACAGGGCTCTGGGAGTAAGGGTGAAGGAGTTGGGGGGGGGCACAGGTGTTCTCTTGAATCCTTTGGGTCAAGGGTGAGGTCCAGGCAGAGACCAGTGCATCTTGGAGGTGAATGCCTGGCTGCGAGGAGGGTGTCGCCAGGAGGGCTTCAGCTTCCTTGACTATTGGATGCTATTCCAGGAAGAAGGACTGCTAAGCAGAGATGGGGGTCCACCTATCAAGGAAGGGAAGGAGCATATTTGGTTAGCCAGTCTGTATCCTAGTGAGGAAGTCTTTAAACTAGGTTTGATGGGGGCAGGTGACAAAAGCCCACAGGAGACCCAAAAACATGGAGACCTGAGAGAAGGGTCAGTGTCTGAGGGGAGCATGAGCCATTATAGCAGGGATAAGGGAGAGGCAAGAGAGAACATAGGGAGAAAATCAAATCATTATGTTAAATGTCTGTATACTAATCTGATAATTATGGGGAATAAGCAGGAAGAATTTGAAATGCTAATTAAAAAACAAAACTATGACACAGCTGGCCTCACAGAAACTTGGTGGGATAATACTGGAATATTGGTATAGAAGGATAGAGCTTGCTCAGGAAGGACAGGCAGGGGAAAAAAGGAGCAGGTGTTGCCTTATACAGTATTAAAAATGTACACAGTTGGACTGATAAGATGGAAATAACTTTCAACAAGCCTGTCTCCTCCTGGTAAGCATGATGTGTGTGTGTGTGGTGTGTAAAAACAAACAAACAAACAAACAAAAAAACCACAACACCACAAGGGTGATGTAATGGTAGGGTCTACTACAGAACACCTAACCAGGAAGAAGGGGTGGATGTGGCTTTTTTTAACAACTAAAATCATCCAAAGCACAGGACTTGGTGGTGATGGGGGACTTCAACTACCCAGTCAACTGTTGGGAAAATAACACAGCAGGCCACGGGTTGTTCAACAAATTCTTGGAATGTATTGGAGACAATTATTTTTCAAAAGGTGGAGAAAGGTACTAGGGGAGAGGCTGTTCTAACAGGAAAATAGAGATAATGGATTTCAAGAAAGCAGACTTTAGCAAACTCAGGGAGTCAGTATAAAAGATCCTATGGACATTGGACATGAGGAAAAACTTCCTGTCAGGGTAATTAAGTACTGGAATAAATTGCTAGGGAGCTTGTGGAATCTTCATCGTTGGAGATTTTTAAGAGCAGGTTAGACAAACACCTGTCAGGGATGGTCTAGATAATACTTAGCCCTGCCATGAGTGCAGGGGATTGGAATAGATGACCTTTCGAAATCCTTTCCAGTCCTATGATTCTATGAAAGGGGCAGATCTGCTGAGTGAGCATGGGAAAAATAAAGATACCTTGTAATTTCCAAGTAGAAAACTTTATATATTCCTCAGTATTACTTAGAGGAAAAAATACTGATGCTTAAATGAGTGCATAGCTTTTGATGCAACTTCTTTGCTTTATTCTTGCTAGGATTGCAGATAGGAAAAAGTTTTTATTTATTGTGATGCAAAGGATTTCATACATTATTTTGAGAGACTGAATGATGAGCGAATGTGCGTACAGCCTTATGGCAAAATCTATTCTAAGTGCCTCAGCTGTAACATGGGGCAGTATTTGCTTTCATATAACCTTTCATTGCTGTACTAAAACATTATTTTCCCTCTTTTTGGCTATTTTCTTGGGAAAGTATTTTTTCTGGAGCTGGTTCAAAATGATGTGAGCACTTTAGCAAGACAAACTGTAAAATGTACGAGATTTGTCTGACGTTCTTTGTCTGTCTAACCCTAATGACTAAATCAACAGATTGCCACTTGGCCCTGTGCAACCCTGTAGGGGACCAAGAAAACATTAAGCTCTCTTGCTCTCCAAGTGGCCCTACAGGGGGCTTACCCAGTCCACGAGTTAACTCCCCATGTGAATAAGTGGGTGGGGATGAGTCTGAGCCTTATTCTCTCTGCTCCCTCAATGCTCTGCCAGCCTACCTAAGTCAGCATCTATAAACTGCACTATAAATTACTTCCTCCCCATCTATGAGAACAAAGGGGCTGGTCTTGTGTTATCTATTTAGGTTTGTGTAAGGTGAGTATTCACAATGTATCTGAGCACTGTCACGCTCAGGGGTGAGAATAACTTATCAATCTAGCCTTCCTATATTCGTAACTGAACATTATCAACTGATTTTTATAAAAATCATTATTTGCCCAGAATGTGCTTAGCTTAACAAAAGAGCTGCTATTAAGGTCATCCATGCCACCATTATCTGAAACTTTCTGCAGGCTTTCAGCAATGTCCTGGCTATTGCTGTATCCAGTCCACTTGGGGGCTGGAGGCCACGCCATGTGAAGAGACTCCTGCAGTTCTGCTGAACTGATTGGAAGAAATGTCTAATTTTAACTTTGGTTTATAGATCGATTTTTCCCTAGGGCTAGACAAACCTACTCAGAAGCCAACACTGACTTAAAGGCAGAGTACAAATAGTGTTGTGAAATACTTGCTAGGGATGGTCAGATCAACAATTAAATAAAGGTGAAATTTACCCTGTCTAGAGAGCCAGCATAAGCCCTATGTCTTTCTTCAACCTTCAAAAGAAGGCCACAGTGAAACTTAAGCTGGTCCTTTGCACATGGGTCCTTTCACCATACATGCTTAAAAGTTCTAATGAATACACACCATGGGCAAATGGATTATCCCTTCAAGAAAACATACCCTGCCAATTGTGCCTCCTATTGAGGTCACAGGCAAAACCACAAGTTCCAGTGGGAGCAGGAATGAGCTCTAAATTTGAGTTATGTTTCAGTTGTGAGATTTACCTAAAACACTGAAATTCAGCATCTTATTATTATTACAGCTATGCCTAGAGACCTCTGCCAAGATCAGTGCTCCCTTGTATAAGGGCCCACATAAACATATTAGCAACACTTTAAAATGTAGTTACCTCTAAGAAAAGATGAAAGAATTACAAACAATTCCTCAATCTGGGCTGCGTAACTCAAGGTGCACAGTTACGTGGGACATTTACTATTTTGAGGATGTACAGGATATTGCGCTGAAAGTTTCTGTCATGGTAGCACCAGACGCTATTTTAGTAAGTTAAATGAGTTTGAATCTATTGTTTTAAGCTGAAGTATTTTGTAGTGTTTTATCTTCTCTACCATAAGTGTCTCCAGCAGGACAGATATGGGCACTTTTTATACAGTCTGGCTGAGTCGGGGACCCTGTTGCCTGTCTCATGCTGAGGGATAATTGGCATTTATAATATCCCATTAAGTTTGGTTCATTAGTAATGTCCTTATTTCACTCCTAAAAGTCCTGCTAATGTTCTCTTCTCTCTCTCGTCTCCCCCCCCCCCCCAAGAAAAAATCATGAAAAGCTCAGCCTTCTTCCCAGTGAAGGACAAGAGCTACATGCCTTGTTCTTATGGCCCTGTTTATCCAAAACAGCTTTACTAATTGTAACAAAGCTATTTTCTGTTCCTTTTTATGCTGATTTAGGTTTAAAATAGCAATAAAGACTTTATAATTTCATATCCTTAAGATAAGGATAAGCTACAAATCAGACTCTTTTTAAAATAATATAGCTTTAAGCCCTGATTTTGCAAATACTTACACACATCTAGCTTTAAGAATGCGGCTAGCAACTAGTTGCAGGTTTAAAGTTAAGCATGTGTCTTTGCAGGATCAGGGCCTAAAATCTGTCCTTCTGGGTTAAATAAAATGTTAATTAAACCTCAATATAAATTGTTACTGAGTCTGAGTGCTTTATAATAAAACACACATAGTTTACATCCTATGTTGATGACATCTAGCTTTTCTGGAGATAGTGTTTCATTTAATTACCATATATTTTCTTTGTTTTGAAAGCAGTGACTAATCCTACTTGACTGAAAAGATTGACTGAATCAGAATTGATCTTGCTGGTAGTTAGTTTGGGGCAGATGGTTGTTTTCAGTCTGTCCTCCTTGACAGTCTTTGGCCCACTTCCACAGAGGCTAGGACAGCACCACAGGTAGCTGTGCCATCACATGTGAAACTTACCCTCAAGTCCGTTGGTTGGTGAAAGCACATGAAATGCACCAAGTTTATCAGACAGGTGATCTCTGGCATCACTTGGCAAATTACTGGATACCCAGAAGCATGGGACGCTCTGTGTGGCTCTCAAGAAACCATTGACTGCCTTATATGATGAGATAACTGGCTCTGTAGATATGGGGAAAGCAGTGGATGTGATATATCTTGACTTTAGCAGCTTTTGATATGATCTCCCACAGTATTCTTGCCAGCAAGTTAAAGTATGGATTGGATGACTGGACTATAAGGTGGATAGAAAGCTAGCTAGATTGTCGGGCTCAATGGGTAGCGATCAACAGCTCGATGTCTAGTTGGCAGCTGGAATCAAATGGAGTGCCCCAGGGGTCAGTCCTGGGGCTGGTTTTGTTCAACATCTTTATTAATGATCTGGATGATGGGATAGATTGCACCCTTAGCAAGTTCATGGATGACACTAAGGTAGGGGGAGAGATGCTGGAGGGTAGGGAAATTGGAGGATTGGGCCAAAAGAAATCTGAGGTTCAACAAGGACAAGTGCAGAGTCCTGCACTTGGGACAGAAGAATCCCATGCACTGCTACAGGCTGGGGACCGACTGGGTAAGCAGCAGTTCTGCAGAAAAAGACCTGGGGATTACAGTGGGTGAGAAGCTGGATATGAGTCAGCAGTGTGCACTTGTTGCCAAGAAGGCTAACAGCATATTGGACTGTATTAGTAGGAGCATTGCCAGCAGATCGAGAGAAGTGATTATTCTCCTCTATTTGGCACTGGTGAGGACACATCTTGAGTATTGCGTCCAGTGTTGGGCCCCCCACTTCAGAAAGGGTGTGGACAAATTGGAGAGTCCAGCAGAGGGCAACAAAAATGATCAGGGGGCTGGGGCACATGACTTAAGAGGAAAGGCTGAGGGAACTGGGCTTTAGTCTGCAGAAGAGAAGAGTGAGGGGGGATTTGATAGTAGCCTTCAACTACCTAAACGGGGATTCCAAAGAGGATGGAGCTCGGCTGTTCTCAGTGGTGGCAAATGACAGAACAAGGAGCAATGGTCTCAAGTTGCAGTGGGGGAGGTCTAGGTTGGATATTAGGAAATACTATTTCACTAGGAGGGTGGTGGACTCTCCATCCTCAGAAGGTTTTTAAGGCACAGCTTGACAAAGCCCTGGCTGGGATGATTTAGTTGGTGTTGGTCCTGCTTTGAGCAGGGGGTTGGACTAGATGACCTCCTGAGGTCTCTTCCAACCCAAATCTTCTATGATTCTATGATATCAAAGCCTTCGCCATCTGTCCTTCCTAGACAAAACTATGCAAACATCCGAAACCTTGCCAGTAGTGAGGCCCTTCACAATCAGGCTTCAGACTAGTATATAGTATGGAGATGGATCATGCAGCACTAGAAGATGGCCTCTTGTAGCCATGGGCAGGCAAGAGAGTGCTGTTTGTTTCCACTCCTGGATATACTAGCAGCCTTCAACGTAGTTGATCACTAGGTGCTGTTGCATCTGCAAGCCCCAGAAGATGCTGGGGGAGAGCAACATTCAGCAGGCTTTATTAATTCTTAAATTCCAAAGAACCATTATAAGCAACTGCTCCTCTTCCCCAAGAGACCACCAATGTGGAAACCTGCAAAGCTCACTCCTTTCATTTCTCCTACTCAACACACACGTGAGAGTGCTGTGAGTGAGTTGGGCTGGATGATGCATAAGCAGTCACCTACTGCACCCAAACAATAGAGCACCACACCAGGTGAATGGTAAAACTAATGCTTTTTACTGGTTCTGGATCCTTTCCCAAAAGTGGGGTATTGAAAAAGAATGCCCCCCCCCTTGCTGTCAGGTGGCACCCAGCCCAGCGGGTCAGATCAAACAGGATCAGTCTCTCGGATCAATATAGTCCATAAAACAGAGCCATCAATTACTTCATGGAGGTATTCACAAGAATTCCTGTTAAAGGAAAAGAAAAATTGGAGAGCCTCATAAATGAATCCTTTTTTCCCCTGTGGTTTTTCAGGCTTTCACTCATTGTTGTTCTCTAACTCAGACCATTAGGGTAAAGCTGCTTAAAATAAGAAATGTACAGAACTGTGTTTTGGAAGACAGAACTGAGGATTTACCTAGTTTTATATTTTCTTATTGATGGGCACATTAGAAATCCATAAATAGAATACAAAACAAAGGTACAGTCAACTTCAGTTAGTCATATGCCCTGATATTGTTTGGTTCATATTAGTGATAAATGAAAGTGTTATGTTGGCTTACATATATGGCTTGACATATATGACCAAAGCATTCTTAATGAAATCCTGTTGATATCCTGATAAATTTGGTAGGCTTTGTTCATTACAAAAATATTCCAATAAAGTAAGAAATCAGGTTATTTGAGCTACTGACAAAATACTAAGAATACGCAAACATTTTATGCAGTGTTATCCATAGTAGAATGAGTAAGGAAATGCAAAATGCAATCATTCCAGCCTATGTTAAGAGATTAAAAAAGAGCTATTCTTTGAATTTAAGAGAAAAGATAATCATTCCATTTACGAAGTGAATGCCAGTTTGAATTGCATTTAAACATTCAGCAAAGCCTTGTTTTCCTTAATGAGGTTTATAACTAACCCAAGAGCACCTTTTTAAAGAACAAATTGCAATATTTTAGGAATAAAAACCAAAATTAAGAGATTCAGTACTGATCCCTTGAGAGTCAATCACTTTAACCACAACAGAATTTCTTGCTCATAACAAGCACTAAGTCTTCCCATAAGAAGTTCCCCTTCACAGGTTTTCAATGGTTAATTGTCTCACTGAAGGTTTTACTGTACTGTTTCTTTGTGCATGTGTGGCTCTCTTCCATCCCACTTCAAAGGCATCATTAGAACATCTGGAAGGACAGAAGGCAATAAGGCATACTCCTTCTGGTGCACTGTGCCTGTACCTGCATGTGTCCCTAGATGTCTGCTTAATTAGGATGTAAAGTAAAAGTGACAGTCACTCCTAATGAATGGCCAACAGCTGACACCTTTAAGAACAGGGCCAATGTATGGTCCAGCATTCAGGGTAATAGCTCATATACCTTAACATTCAGGGCCAAATTAATCTATGGTATAACTCCATTGACCACAAGCTCTTTGGGGCATAAAATGTCCCGTATTCTAAATCTTGTATAGCACCGAGAACAATTTTCATTTGATTGGTGATAAATAAGACAATTTTCAAACATGACTCGAGTACAATTTGTTCTGGAGTTGTAGCTCTACTAGAATTGCAGGATTGGAAGGGACCTTGAAAGGTCATCTAGTCCACTTCCCTGCACTTGTGGCAGGACTAAATATTATCTAGACCATCCCTGACTACTACTTGAAATGTTGTGAAACATTACATAATGGGAAGGGACTAGAAAGGGTTTTAGGAAATACTGAGTCTTTTCAGAACACATTCATTAGAGGAATATGGCCAACTCTAGAATGTGCAATGTTCTTGTTTAAATATATCCATATTTTCTATGTTCAGGGACTTGTTGGGTAATGGTTCTTTGCTAGAGGAGTGTACTAGAATTCTGGAAGGTTTTGAGCACCTGAGAGAGAGATTAGATTAGGTGTTTTAATAGTGGAGATTAAAAGGAGTTCTTATCTCTAAGGCCCCAATTCAGCAGACCGTCCCTATTCAGAAAAGCAACTTAGCAGGCGCTTAGAGTTAGGCACCTGCTTGAGTGGATAAGGAACTGGTTAATGGGGAGACTGCAGCGGGTCGTGTTGAAGGGTGAACTGTCAGGTTGGAGGGAGGTCACCAGTGAAGTTCCTCAAGGTTTGGTTTTGGGACCCATTTTATTTAATCTATTTATTACCGACCTCGGAACTGATTGTAGGAGTGGGCTGATAAAGTTTGCGGATGACACAAAACTGGGAGGTATTGCCAATTCAGAGGAGGATAGGGATATTCTGCAGGGAGACTTGAATGACCTTGTGAATTGGAGTATCAGAAATAGGATGAAATTTAATAGTGAAAAGTGTAAGGTGATGCATTTAGGGATGACTAACAACAATTTTAGTTACAAGCTGGGGATGCATCGGTTAGAAGTAACGGAGGAGGAGAAAGACCTCGGGGTCCTTGTAGACCGCAGGATGACTGAGTCGACAATGCGACATGGCGGTGAAAAAAGCCAAAGCAGTCTTGGGATGCATTAGGCGAGGTATATCAAGTAGGGATAAGGAGGTGATGCTTCTGTTGTACAAGGCGCTGGTGAGACCGCATTTGGAGTACTGTGTGCAGTTCTGGTCTCCCATGTTTAAAAAAGATGAACTCAAACTGGAACGGGTACAGAGAAGGGCCACTAGGATGATCAGAGGAATGGAAAACCTGTCGTATGAAAGGAGACTAGAGGAGCTCGGGTTGTTTAGCCTGTCCAAATGAAGGCTGAGGGGGGGATATGATTGATCTCTTTAAATATATCAGAGGAATAAATACCAGGGAGGGAGAGGAATTATTCCAGCTCAGTACTAATGTGGACACGAGAATGAATGGATATAAACTGGCCGTGGGGAAGTTTAGGCTTGAAATTAGACGAAGGTTTCTGTCCGTCAGAGGGGTGAAATATTGGAACAGCCTTCCGAGGGAAACGGTGGGGGCGAAGGACCTGTCTGGTTTTAAGATTAAGCTAGATAAGTTTATGGAGGGAATGGTTTAATGGGATAACGTGATTTTAGTCAAAGGAACAGCGTGCCATGGCAGGTAAATAGTATAATGGCCAATGAGGGTCTGGCTGGAGAATCTTGCCTACGTGCTCGGGGTTTTACTGATTGCCATATTTGGGGTCGGGAAGGAATTTTCCTTCAGGGTAGATTGGCAGAGGCCCTGGAAGTTTTTCGCCTTCCTCCGCAGCATGGGGCAGGGATTGCTAGCAGGAGGTTTCTCTGCTAATTGAAGTCTCTAAGCCACAGGATTTGGGGACTTCAACAGCAGAGTCAAGGGAAAGGGTAGGGACGGCTTTGTGGCCCGCATCATGCGGGAGGTCAGACCAGATGATCATAATGGTCCCTTCTGACCTTAAAGTCTATGAGTCTATGAGTACTTTGCTGAAGAGGGATGCACATAAGTGATGCTGAAATTATTTCCTAACCTGGGGTAGAGAAATGGGAAAGGATCAGCCAGGGGGTTGAAAAGCTTCTGTGGCTTTCCAGCAACATGAACAGAATAGAATAAGTAGTCCTTGGTCCAAGGGCTGGTGGTGGTGTGTGTGAGGGAGAGGATAGAAAGGTGTTGGTGGTGTTTTTTTAAATGTGGTGTGTAAAGTTAAGCATGTGCTTTTGTACTTGTTGGATGGGGCCAAGGACAGGGTTGTGGTAAATCATGTAACTCCATAAGTTACCTATGGCCTGTAGTCTGTCCATTGGCTACACTGAATGTGATCTACAATGCAGTTCAGAAAATTAATAAAAATTAAAAAACAAACAAACCCACCATAGGTCTTGTAGTTCTCCTGTTGAAAATCAATGGAAGGCTAAATAAGGTTGGAAAGATTCAGTCAAATGCCTACAAACTTTTTTGAGACCTCATTTTACTTTTCAACGGATGGCAGCAATTAATAGTGAAAACCCAATTGACGTTATCAGTTATACACAAATATGGAAGTAAAAATGAAAAACAAACCTACCATAAACCACACAATTTAAAGCTCCATTAGAAACAGCAGATCAAAGTTTGATTTGTCCCATTTCATGTAGCAATGTGAAATGAAATTTCATTTGATAGTATTTTAATAATCATGTATAGGGGGGAGGAATATCTCAGTGGTTTGAGCATTGGCCTGCTAAACCTAGGGTTGTAAGTTCAAGCCTTGAGAGGGCCATTTAGGATCGGGGGCAAAAAATCTGTCTGGGGATTGGTCCTGCTTTGAGCAGGGGGTTGGATTAGATGACCTTCTGAGGTCCCTTCCAACCCTGAGATTCTATGTATGTAGTAGCATTATAAGCTATACTATTGCATAATACGGATAAAGTAAACCTGCAAATGTATTTTTGTCAGTTATACTTGAAAATAGATAATAGAATGTATATAACTCTATTAAAATATATCAACCTAACCACCCAGTGTGGAAATAGGAAATGGAATAGGTAGTGGTAATGGAAGTAGGCTGAACTACATACTAGGCATTTTAAACATATGTACACATGAAGGAAAAATCACTGATATTACATTTATTTTTGTGATTTCCTTTTTTGCTGTGAGTGCATAGAAACTGTCCTGTTTAATTTTTTAAAGAGTCAAGAATAGCATTTTTACTGTTTTTTCATACAGAGAACTAAAAGAAATCTGCATTCTTAGTGTTTTTAAAAACACTTTCACATACACAAATATGTATCTGTCGAGGGTTATATTTGGTGCATTTAACTTAAAAAAGAATGCAGATGTCTAAAGATCCAGTAGTCGAGCTATTTTGCATAAGCTTGCTTGTGCTTGTATACATTGCAGTGCAAATAATGTACTAAAACGTATGGCTGATCCTTAAAATCACACGTCCTATGACTGTTTGATGCTGGCTTTACAAATATTTATAAAATATGATGCTGTGACATTATGTAGGGTACAATCGGGACCGAACAGCAATGTCCCCTTAATTTTCTAAACTGGGATGCCTTTTACAGAGCTTTGCTGTCAGAATATCTACTCTTGGCCTGTTCACATGTCAGTCAGCATGAAAATTCACTCACAGCTAAATACATGAGCATTCTGACCAGTCACTGATGAACTACGTACAGAGTGACACCCACAAATTCCTAGCCCCACCCTCGTTCCCCCAGAAATGTACATCTTGTACTGAGCAGTACCCTTCTGAACAATGCAAGCTCACTGATTAAATGAACTTTCTAAGGAAAATGATATGCACCAACCTCGTGATCTCAAATGGAGTTTTCCACACACTTTTTAATCCAAATACACTGGTTAAGATAAAACAATACGTTAAAATCTATCTTTCTGTACTTAATAAATTTAAGTGATTACAAAATCACAGATATGTGCTACTCCTGCATCTTCTATTCAGGCAAAACTCTCATTTTAGGCAGTGGGCATTTTGCCTGAATGAGGAGTGCAGCATCAGGCCCACAGCCAGTGAACCTACCCTCGCCAGACCAGTTGAAGTAATATGAGAACTGGGCCATCATCCAAATCTGTCTGAACCAATTCAAAATGTTTCGATGGTCACAAGAAGCGTAGCAAACTTGAAGGGGAAAAAAGTAGAGTTGGTTCTCCTGCACTTTCTGGATTTGATCAGAAATAGATAGCCTGAGGTACCACAGACTGAGGCAAAATATTGTAGTTAGAAATTGGTTGAGACCATAAACAGAGTGGCTGGTTTTAAAAATGGCAAAAGGTCAGCACTAGAGCTGTGCAGAGGACAAATTCCATTTTGTGAAGAATGGGCTTCTTACTGAATTGGAACAAAACCCAACAATTTGAAGTTGTCCAAGATTATTCTGGGGGAAAAATCCTTTTGGGTCAATCGAAACACTGATTTGACTTTTTGGTCAAATAGATTTTTTCATTTTGAATTTTTTATAAATTAGACTTTCATTCCAAAAGCATCAGAATGATTTGATATTGTTGGAACTCTTTCCCCGGGCTTTATTCCTAAACAAATTTGGCAAAACCCACGCATTTTCCTGAAGTTTTCAGATTTTGAAGAAAATGGTTCCATTGATGTTTATCCAACCAGGTCTAGTTAGCAATGGAGTTCCTCAGGGATCGATGCAGGGACACATGTTGCACAGCAGGAGGAATATGGCACAGAGTGACTGTCCAAGTCCTTGCCCTTCTCTGTCAGCCCACACTTCTCTTCACTTTTTCTTTTTAAGGAAGTTATAACAGGTTTACAAACCCTTGCTATGTAATATCCATGGTGAGCAGGTGGCAGATGAAGAATGGTAGAGGATAATACTGCATGGCTATCCTTTTCAGAATGGACTCACCTGCTGCTATTCCTAGGGGATTACTATGCTCTTCCTTCCATGTTACTCAGTGGAAAGGAGCATAGTGCCCATATGTCTACATATATTGCAAGGAATAGGAATAGTGAAAAATAAGTCTAGAGCAGTGTTTCTCTAACTTTTTGATACCCGGGACTGGCTTGCTGCCTTCCTAAACTGTGTCAGGGAAATCTCACGGACCGGCACCAGTCCACAAGAAACAAGTCATGTAGAAACACTGGTCTAGAGTACCTGACCTTCACAGCTGAGCAATTGAATGCCTGGGTTAATTACAAATAAATGGGTCTTAAAAACTTTTGTTTTTCATATGGCAGGAAACACTTTTGTAGATAAGCTCCTGACTGATTCAAGAAAATACAGAGGCCTATCTGTTTTTCAGAGCTAAATGGCCTAAATTTACTTTCACATATATGAACAATGTACAGTAAACTAAAGATACTTCTGATAATGAATTAGAGGATAAATAGACTAACTTTATTACAGAGCCATCTGTTATTTTACATATGCTATGTCTACACTACAGCGGCGTAGCTGCATTGCTGCTGCTGTAGTGCTTCTGGTGAAAACGCTCTAAGCTCTCCCGTTGGCTTAACTTCTCCCACCGACATACCTGCTGCCTCTTGTGGAGGCAGAAGTTCTACTGCTGACATAGCGCTGTCCACACCGGCACTTAGGTTGGTGTAACTTACATTGCTCAGAGGTGTGGAGTATTCACACCTGTGAGCAATGTAAGTAATACCAAAGGAGCGGCGAACAGCAGAGGCTAACAGCGGGAGTTTGCCTGGGAGCTGTCCGAGAGGAGGTACGCTAAGTGCTGCATTAGGGGGGCTGTGTTGGTGAGTATCTGAGTGTCTGCTGCTGGGACAGTTGGTCAGTTTGACCGTGTGCTTGATTGCTTGCTTGTTTGTTTGAAAAGTGTGAATTGGGAGTGCTTTGTTCCAGCTGGGCCTTGAGTGGGCCTGACTGGTATATAAGGGCAGTCAGCAGCGAACCAGCTGAGCGGCGAACAGCAGAGGCTAACAGCGGGAGTTTGCCTGGGAGCTGTCCGAGAGGAGGTACGCTAAGTGCTGCATTAGGGGGGCTGTGTTGGTGAGTATCTGAGTGTCTGCTGCTGGGACAGTTGGTCAGTTTGACCGTGTGCTTGATTGCTTGCTTGTTTGTTTGAAAAGTGTGAATTGGGAGTGCTTTGTTCCAGCTGGGCCTTGAGTGGGCCTGACTGGTATATAAGGGCAGTCAGCAGCGAACCAGCTGAGCGGCGAACAGCAGAGGCTAACAGCGGGAGTTTGCCTGGGAGCTGTCCGAGAGGAGGTACGCTAAGTGCTGCATTAGGGGGGCTGTGTTGGTGAGTATCTGAGTGTCTGCTGCTGGGACAGTTGGTCAGTTTGACCGTGTGCTTGATTGCTTGCTTGTTTGTTTGAAAAGTGTGAATTGGGAGTGCTTTGTTCCAGCTGGGCCTTGAGTGGGCCTGACTGGTATATAAGGGCAGTCAGCAGCGAACCAGCTGAGCGGCGAACAGCAGAGGCTAACAGCGGGAGTTTGCCTGGGAGCTGTCCGAGAGGAGGTACGCTAAGTGCTGCATTAGGGGGGCTGTGTTGGTGAGTATCTGAGTGTCTGCTGCTGGGACAGTTGGTCAGTTTGACCGTGTGCTTGATTGCTTGCTTGTTTGTTTGAAAAGTGTGAATTGGGAGTGCTTTGTTCCAGCTGGGCCTTGAGTGGGCCTGACTGGTATATAAGGGCAGTCAGCAGCGAACCAGCTGAGCGGCGAACAGCAGAGGCTAACAGCGGGAGTTTGCCTGGGAGCTGTCCGAGAGGAGGTACGCTAAGTGCTGCATTAGGGGGGCTGTGTTGGTGAGTATCTGAGTGTCTGCTGCTGGGACAGTTGGTCAGTTTGACCGTGTGCTTGATTGCTTGCTTGTTTGTTTGAAAAGTGTGAATTGGGAGTGCTTTGTTCCAGCTGGGCCTTGAGTGGGCCTGACTGGTATATAAGGGCAGTCAGCAGCGAACCAGCTGAGCGGCGAACAGCAGAGGCTAACAGCGGGAGTTTGCCTGGGAGCTGTCCGAGAGGAGGTACGCTAAGTGCTGCATTAGGGGGGCTGTGTTGGTGAGTATCTGAGTGTCTGCTGCTGGGACAGTTGGTCAGTTTGACCGTGTGCTTGATTGCTTGCTTGTTTGTTTGAAAAGTGTGAATTGGGAGTGCTTTGTTCCAGCTGGGCCTTGAGTGGGCCTGACTGGTATATAAGGGCAGTCAGCAGCGAACCAGCTGAGCGGCGAACAGCAGAGGCTAACAGCGGGAGTTGGCCTGGGAGCTGTCCGAGAGGAGGTACGCTAAGTGCTGCATTAGGGGGGCTGTGTTGGTGAGTATCTGAGTGTCTGCTGCTGGGACAGTTGGTCAGTTTGACCGTGTGCTTGATTGCTTGCTTGTTTGTTTGAAAAGTGTGAATTGGGAGTGCTTTGTTCCAGCTGGGCCTTGAGTGGGCCTGACTGGTATATAAGGGCAGTCAGCAGCGAACCAGCTGAGCGGCGAACAGCAGAGGCTAACAGCGGGAGTTTGCCTGGGAGCTGTCCGAGAGGAGGTACGCTAAGTGCTGCATTAGGGGGGCTGTGTTGGTGAGTATCTGAGTGTCTGCTGCTGGGACAGTTGGTCAGTTTGACCGTGTGCTTGATTGCTTGCTTGTTTGTTTGAAAAGTGTGAATTGGGAGTGCTTTGTTCCAGCTGGGCCTTGAGTGGGCCTGACTGGTATATAAGGGCAGTCAGCAGCGAACCAGCTGAGCGGCGAACAGCAGAGGCTAACAGCGGGAGTTTGCCTGGGAGCTGTCCGAGAGGAGGTACGCTAAGTGCTGCATTAGGGGGGCTGTGTTGGTGAGTATCTGAGTGTCTGCTGCTGGGACAGTTGGTCAGTTTGACCGTGTGCTTGATTGCTTGCTTGTTTGTTTGAAAAGTGTGAATTGGGAGTGCTTTGTTCCAGCTGGGCCTTGAGTGGGCCTGACTGGTATATAAGGGCAGTCAGCAGCGAACCAGCTGAGCGGCGAACAGCAGAGGCTAACAGCGGGAGTTGGCCTGGGAGCTGTCCGAGAGGAGGTACGCTAAGTGCTGCATTAGGGGGGCTGTGTTGGTGAGTATCTGAGTGTCTGCTGCTGGGACAGTTGGTCAGTTTGACCGTGTGCTTGATTGCTTGCTTGTTTGTTTGAAAAGTGTGAATTGGGAGTGCTTTGTTCCAGCTGGGCCTTGAGTGGGCCTGACTGGTATATAAGGGCAGTCAGCAGCGAACCAGCTGAGCGGCGAACAGCAGAGGCTAACAGCGGGAGTTTGCCTGGGAGCTGTCCGAGAGGAGGTACGCTAAGTGCTGCATTAGGGGGGCTGTGTTGGTGAGTATCTGAGTGTCTGCTGCTGGGACAGTTGGTCAGTTTGACCGTGTGCTTGATTGCTTGCTTGTTTGTTTGAAAAGTGTGAATTGGGAGTGCTTTGTTCCAGCTGGGCCTTGAGTGGGCCTGACTGGTATATAAGGGCAGTCAGCAGCGAACCAGCTGAGCGGCGAACAGCAGAGGCTAACAGCGGGAGTTGGCCTGGGAGCTGTCCGAGAGGAGGTACGCTAAGTGCTGCATTAGGGGGGCTGTGTTGGTGAGTATCTGAGTGTCTGCTGCTGGGACAGTTGGTCAGTTTGACCGTGTGCTTGATTGCTTGCTTGTTTGTTTGAAAAGTGTGAATTGGGAGTGCTTTGTTCCAGCTGGGCCTTGAGTGGGCCTGACTGGTATATAAGGGCAGTCAGCAGCGAACCAGCTGAGCGGCGAACAGCAGAGGCTAACAGCGGGAGTTGGCCTGGGAGCTGTCCGAGAGGAGGTACGCTAAGTGCTGCATTAGGGGGGCTGTGTTGGTGAGTATCTGAGTGTCTGCTGCTGGGACAGTTGGTCAGTTTGACCGTGTGCTTGATTGCTTGCTTGTTTGTTTGAAAAGTGTGAATTGGGAGTGCTTTGTTCCAGCTGGGCCTTGAGTGGGCCTGACTGGTATATAAGGGCAGTCAGCAGCGAACCAGCTGAGCGGCGAACAGCAGAGGCTAACAGCGGGAGTTTGCCTGGGAGCTGTCCGAGAGGAGGTACGCTAAGTGCTGCATTAGGGGGGCTGTGTTGGTGAGTATCTGAGTGTCTGCTGCTGGGACAGTTGGTCAGTTTGACCGTGTGCTTGATTGCTTGCTTGTTTGTTTGAAAAGTGTGAATTGGGAGTGCTTTGTTCCAGCTGGGCCTTGAGTGGGCCTGACTGGTATATAAGGGCAGTCAGCAGCGAACCAGCTGAGCGGCGAACAGCAGAGGCTAACAGCGGGAGTTTGCCTGGGAGCTGTCCGAGAGGAGGTACGCTAAGTGCTGCATTAGGGGGGCTGTGTTGGTGAGTATCTGAGTGTCTGCTGCTGGGACAGTTGGTCAGTTTGACCGTGTGCTTGATTGCTTGCTTGTTTGTTTGAAAAGTGTGAATTGGGAGTGCTTTGTTCCAGCTGGGCCTTGAGTGGGCCTGACTGGTATATAAGGGCAGTCAGCAGCGAACCAGCTGAGCGGCGAACAGCAGAGGCTAACAGCGGGAGTTTGCCTGGGAGCTGTCCGAGAGGAGGTACGCTAAGTGCTGCATTAGGGGGGCTGTGTTGGTGAGTATCTGAGTGTCTGCTGCTGGGACAGTTGGTCAGTTTGACCGTGTGCTTGATTGCTTGCTTGTTTGTTTGAAAAGTGTGAATTGGGAGTGCTTTGTTCCAGCTGGGCCTTGAGTGGGCCTGACTGGTATATAAGGGCAGTCAGCAGCGAACCAGCTGAGCGGCGAACAGCAGAGGCTAACAGCGGGAGTTTGCCTGGGAGCTGTCCGAGAGGAGGTACGCTAAGTGCTGCATTAGGGGGGCTGTGTTGGTGAGTATCTGAGTGTCTGCTGCTGGGACAGTTGGTCAGTTTGACCGTGTGCTTGATTGCTTGCTTGTTTGTTTGAAAAGTGTGAATTGGGAGTGCTTTGTTCCAGCTGGGCCTTGAGTGGGCCTGACTGGTATATAAGGGCAGTCAGCAGCGAACCAGCTGAGCGGCGAACAGCAGAGGCTAACAGCGGGAGTTTGCCTGGGAGCTGTCCGAGAGGAGGTACGCTAAGTGCTGCATTAGGGGGGCTGTGTTGGTGAGTATCTGAGTGTCTGCTGCTGGGACAGTTGGTCAGTTTGACCGTGTGCTTGATTGCTTGCTTGTTTGTTTGAAAAGTGTGAATTGGGAGTGCTTTGTTCCAGCTGGGCCTTGAGTGGGCCTGACTGGTATATAAGGGCAGTCAGCAGCGAACCAGCTGAGCGGCGAACAGCAGAGGCTAACAGCGGGAGTTTGCCTGGGAGCTGTCCGAGAGGAGGTACGCTAAGTGCTGCATTAGGGGGGCTGTGTTGGTGAGTATCTGAGTGTCTGCTGCTGGGACAGTTGGTCAGTTTGACCGTGTGCTTGATTGCTTGCTTGTTTGTTTGAAAAGTGTGAATTGGGAGTGCTTTGTTCCAGCTGGGCCTTGAGTGGGCCTGACTGGTATATAAGGGCAGTCAGCAGCGAACCAGCTGAGCGGCGAACAGCAGAGGCTAACAGCGGGAGTTTGCCTGGGAGCTGTCCGAGAGGAGGTACGCTAAGTGCTGCATTAGGGGGGCTGTGTTGGTGAGTATCTGAGTGTCTGCTGCTGGGACAGTTGGTCAGTTTGACCGTGTGCTTGATTGCTTGCTTGTTTGTTTGAAAAGTGTGAATTGGGAGTGCTTTGTTCCAGCTGGGCCTTGAGTGGGCCTGACTGGTATATAAGGGCAGTCAGCAGCGAACCAGCTGAGCGGCGAACAGCAGAGGCTAACAGCGGGAGTTTGCCTGGGAGCTGTCCGAGAGGAGGTACGCTAAGTGCTGCATTAGGGGGGCTGTGTTGGTGAGTATCTGAGTGTCTGCTGCTGGGACAGTTGGTCAGTTTGACCGTGTGCTTGATTGCTTGCTTGTTTGTTTGAAAAGTGTGAATTGGGAGTGCTTTGTTCCAGCTGGGCCTTGAGTGGGCCTGACTGGTATATAAGGGCAGTCAGCAGCGAACCAGCTGAGCGGCGAACAGCAGAGGCTAACAGCGGGAGTTTGCCTGGGAGCTGTCCGAGAGGAGGTACGCTAAGTGCTGCATTAGGGGGGCTGTGTTGGTGAGTATCTGAGTGTCTGCTGCTGGGACAGTTGGTCAGTTTGACCGTGTGCTTGATTGCTTGCTTGTTTGTTTGAAAAGTGTGAATTGGGAGTGCTTTGTTCCAGCTGGGCCTTGAGTGGGCCTGACTGGTATATAAGGGCAGTCAGCAGCGAACCAGCTGAGCGGCGAACAGCAGAGGCTAACAGCGGGAGTTTGCCTGGGAGCTGTCCGAGAGGAGGTACGCTAAGTGCTGCATTAGGGGGGCTGTGTTGGTGAGTATCTGAGTGTCTGCTGCTGGGACAGTTGGTCAGTTTGACCGTGTGCTTGATTGCTTGCTTGTTTGTTTGAAAAGTGTGAATTGGGAGTGCTTTGTTCCAGCTGGGCCTTGAGTGGGCCTGACTGGTATATAAGGGCAGTCAGCAGCGAACCAGCTGAGCGGCGAACAGCAGAGGCTAACAGCGGGAGTTTGCCTGGGAGCTGTCCGAGAGGAGGTACGCTAAGTGCTGCATTAGGGGGGCTGTGTTGGTGAGTATCTGAGTGTCTGCTGCTGGGACAGTTGGTCAGTTTGACCGTGTGCTTGATTGCTTGCTTGTTTGTTTGAAAAGTGTGAATTGGGAGTGCTTTGTTCCAGCTGGGCCTTGAGTGGGCCTGACTGGTATATAAGGGCAGTCAGCAGCGAACCAGCTGAGCGGCGAACAGCAGAGGCTAACAGCGGGAGTTTGCCTGGGAGCTGTCCGAGAGGAGGTACGCTAAGTGCTGCATTAGGGGGGCTGTGTTGGTGAGTATCTGAGTGTCTGCTGCTGGGACAGTTGGTCAGTTTGACCGTGTGCTTGATTGCTTGCTTGTTTGTTTGAAAAGTGTGAATTGGGAGTGCTTTGTTCCAGCTGGGCCTTGAGTGGGCCTGACTGGTATATAAGGGCAGTCAGCAGCGAACCAGCTGAGCGGCGAACAGCAGAGGCTAACAGCGGGAGTTTGCCTGGGAGCTGTCCGAGAGGAGGTACGCTAAGTGCTGCATTAGGGGGGCTGTGTTGGTGAGTATCTGAGTGTCTGCTGCTGGGACAGTTGGTCAGTTTGACCGTGTGCTTGATTGCTTGCTTGTTTGTTTGAAAAGTGTGAATTGGGAGTGCTTTGTTCCAGCTGGGCCTTGAGTGGGCCTGACTGGTATATAAGGGCAGTCAGCAGCGAACCAGCTGAGCGGCGAACAGCAGAGGCTAACAGCGGGAGTTTGCCTGGGAGCTGTCCGAGAGGAGGTACGCTAAGTGCTGCATTAGGGGGGCTGTGTTGGTGAGTATCTGAGTGTCTGCTGCTGGGACAGTTGGTCAGTTTGACCGTGTGCTTGATTGCTTGCTTGTTTGTTTGAAAAGTGTGAATTGGGAGTGCTTTGTTCCAGCTGGGCCTTGAGTGGGCCTGACTGGTATATAAGGGCAGTCAGCAGCGAACCAGCTGAGCGGCGAACAGCAGAGGCTAACAGCGGGAGTTTGCCTGGGAGCTGTCCGAGAGGAGGTACGCTAAGTGCTGCATTAGGGGGGCTGTGTTGGTGAGTATCTGAGTGTCTGCTGCTGGGACAGTTGGTCAGTTTGACCGTGTGCTTGATTGCTTGCTTGTTTGTTTGAAAAGTGTGAATTGGGAGTGCTTTGTTCCAGCTGGGCCTTGAGTGGGCCTGACTGGTATATAAGGGCAGTCAGCAGCGGACCAGCTGAGCGGCGAACAGCAGAGGCTAACAGCGGGAGTTTGCCTGGGAGCTGTCCGAGAGGAGGTACGCTAAGTGCTGCATTAGGGGGGCTGTGTTGGTGAGTATCTGAGTGTCTGCTGCTGGGACAGTTGGTCAGTTTGACCGTGTGCTTGATTGCTTGCTTGTTTGTTTGAAAAGTGTGAATTGGAGTGCTTTGTTCCAGCTGGGCCTTGAGTGGGCCTGACTGGTATATAAGGGCAGTCAGCAGCGAACCAGCTGAGCGGCGAACAGCAGAGGCTAACAGCGGGAGTTTGCCTGGGAGCTGTCCGAGAGGAGGTACGCTAAGTGCTGCATTAGGGGGGCTGTGTTGGTGAGTATCTGAGTGTCTGCTGCTGGGACAGTTGGTCAGTTTGACCGTGTGCTTGATTGCTTGCTTGTTTGTTTGAAAAGTGTGAATTGGGAGTGCTTTGTTCCAGCTGGGCCTTGAGTGGGCCTGACTGGTATATAAGGGCAGTCAGCAGCGAACCAGCTGAGCGGCGAACAGCAGAGGCTAACAGCGGGAGTTTGCCTGGGAGCTGTCCGAGAGGAGGTACGCTAAGTGCTGCATTAGGGGGGCTGTGTTGGTGAGTATCTGAGTGTCTGCTGCTGGGACAGTTGGTCAGTTTGACCGTGTGCTTGATTGCTTGCTTGTTTGTTTGAAAAGTGTGAATTGGGAGTGCTTTGTTCCAGCTGGGCCTTGAGTGGGCCTGACTGGTATATAAGGGCAGTCAGCAGCGAACCAGCTGAGCGGCGAACAGCAGAGGCTAACAGCGGGAGTTTGCCTGGGAGCTGTCCGAGAGGAGGTACGCTAAGTGCTGCATTAGGGGGGCTGTGTTGGTGAGTATCTGAGTGTCTGCTGCTGGGACAGTTGGTCAGTTTGACCGTGTGCTTGATTGCTTGCTTGTTTGTTTGAAAAGTGTGAATTGGGAGTGCTTTGTTCCAGCTGGGCCTTGAGTGGGCCTGACTGGTATATAAGGGCAGTCAGCAGCGAACCAGCTGAGCGGCGAACAGCAGAGGCTAACAGCGGGAGTTTGCCTGGGAGCTGTCCGAGAGGAGGTACGCTAAGTGCTGCATTAGGGGGGCTGTGTTGGTGAGTATCTGAGTGTCTGCTGCTGGGACAGTTGGTCAGTTTGACCGTGTGCTTGATTGCTTGCTTGTTTGTTTGAAAAGTGTGAATTGGGAGTGCTTTGTTCCAGCTGGGCCTTGAGTGGGCCTGACTGGTATATAAGGGCAGTCAGCAGCGAACCAGCTGAGCGGCGAACAGCAGAGGCTAACAGCGGGAGTTTGCCTGGGAGCTGTCCGAGAGGAGGTACGCTAAGTGCTGCATTAGGGGGGCTGTGTTGGTGAGTATCTGAGTGTCTGCTGCTGGGACAGTTGGTCAGTTTGACCGTGTGCTTGATTGCTTGCTTGTTTGTTTGAAAAGTGTGAATTGGGAGTGCTTTGTTCCAGCTGGGCCTTGAGTGGGCCTGACTGGTATATAAGGGCAGTCAGCAGCGAACCAGCTGAGCGGCGAACAGCAGAGGCTAACAGCGGGAGTTTGCCTGGGAGCTGTCCGAGAGGAGGTACGCTAAGTGCTGCATTAGGGGGGCTGTGTTGGTGAGTATCTGAGTGTCTGCTGCTGGGACAGTTGGTCAGTTTGACCGTGTGCTTGATTGCTTGCTTGTTTGTTTGAAAAGTGTGAATTGGGAGTGCTTTGTTCCAGCTGGGCCTTGAGTGGGCCTGACTGGTATATAAGGGCAGTCAGCAGCGAACCAGCTGAGCGGCGAACAGCAGAGGCTAACAGCGGGAGTTTGCCTGGGAGCTGTCCGAGAGGAGGTACGCTAAGTGCTGCATTAGGGGGGCTGTGTTGGTGAGTATCTGAGTGTCTGCTGCTGGGACAGTTGGTCAGTTTGACCGTGTGCTTGATTGCTTGCTTGTTTGTTTGAAAAGTGTGAATTGGGAGTGCTTTGTTCCAGCTGGGCCTTGAGTGGGCCTGACTGGTATATAAGGGCAGTCAGCAGCGAACCAGCTGAGCGGCGAACAGCAGAGGCTAACAGCGGGAGTTTGCCTGGGAGCTGTCCGAGAGGAGGTACGCTAAGTGCTGCATTAGGGGGGCTGTGTTGGTGAGTATCTGAGTGTCTGCTGCTGGGACAGTTGGTCAGTTTGACCGTGTGCTTGATTGCTTGCTTGTTTGTTTGAAAAGTGTGAATTGGGAGTGCTTTGTTCCAGCTGGGCCTTGAGTGGGCCTGACTGGTATATAAGGGCAGTCAGCAGCGAACCAGCTGAGCGGCGAACAGCAGAGGCTAACAGCGGGAGTTTGCCTGGGAGCTGTCCGAGAGGAGGTACGCTAAGTGCTGCATTAGGGGGGCTGTGTTGGTGAGTATCTGAGTGTCTGCTGCTGGGACAGTTGGTCAGTTTGACCGTGTGCTTGATTGCTTGCTTGTTTGTTTGAAAAGTGTGAATTGGGAGTGCTTTGTTCCAGCTGGGCCTTGAGTGGGCCTGACTGGTATATAAGGGCAGTCAGCAGCGAACCAGCTGAGCGGCGAACAGCAGAGGCTAACAGCGGGAGTTTGCCTGGGAGCTGTCCGAGAGGAGGTACGCTAAGTGCTGCATTAGGGGGGCTGTGTTGGTGAGTATCTGAGTGTCTGCTGCTGGGACAGTTGGTCAGTTTGACCGTGTGCTTGATTGCTTGCTTGTTTGTTTGAAAAGTGTGAATTGGGAGTGCTTTGTTCCAGCTGGGCCTTGAGTGGGCCTGACTGGTATATAAGGGCAGTCAGCAGCGAACCAGCTGAGCGGCGAACAGCAGAGGCTAACAGCGGGAGTTTGCCTGGGAGCTGTCCGAGAGGAGGTACGCTAAGTGCTGCATTAGGGGGGCTGTGTTGGTGAGTATCTGAGTGTCTGCTGCTGGGACAGTTGGTCAGTTTGACCGTGTGCTTGATTGCTTGCTTGTTTGTTTGAAAAGTGTGAATTGGGAGTGCTTTGTTCCAGCTGGGCCTTGAGTGGGCCTGACTGGTATATAAGGGCAGTCAGCAGCGAACCAGCTGAGCGGCGAACAGCAGAGGCTAACAGCGGGAGTTTGCCTGGGAGCTGTCCGAGAGGAGGTACGCTAAGTGCTGCATTAGGGGGGCTGTGTTGGTGAGTATCTGAGTGTCTGCTGCTGGGACAGTTGGTCAGTTTGACCGTGTGCTTGATTGCTTGCTTGTTTGTTTGAAAAGTGTGAATTGGGAGTGCTTTGTTCCAGCTG